>NC_090438.1:518112042-518415072 GCF_031143425.1 Pleurodeles waltl
TCTGTAACTAATACCTACTCTTTCTCCTTCTTGTGTTCCGTTACTTTTAGCGCTGGGATGCCTTCGGGTCGCCATGCGCTTTACAAATTCTGAAAACTAAACTAAACTAAACTAGACTATGCCAGCTTTGCTAAAGATCATTTTCTTTAGGATACTTCTCTAAAACCATTTCCTTGTGCCCTACAACCTAAGGTGTAATTTAAATGTACTCCACCTCAGTATCTCAATTGACATTTTTTACCTCCAGCTCACCCCCTATTACATAAACTTGCAGGATAGTATGTTTATATTTTATGCAGAGTATCTTCCATGCAGTTAAGGGAATACTATTCGACTCATGATCTACGTCTTCTACAGTAGTCCTGTGCCAGGAGAGAAACCCTGCAGGGGAAGGGATGGGGAGAAAGCAGATCTTTGTGCTTCCCTCTGTTAATACAGCACTCATATAAATGCAACCTGTGTCACGGAGCGAAAGGCATAAGCGTGAAGGAACTTTTTCACACTCTGCACGTGTACAGTTCCTTTGTAGATTATTTATGTTTAAATGAGTCTTGAGAGTCAGCTCTAAATATGCCAATTTCACAGGATAGTTTTGCAGGTGTGTGTGACACACAGTGGAGAAATTGTGTGGTGATCACAAAAACAAGAAGTACAGTGAATAGGTGGACATGCAAATGGATAAATGGTGCTAATTTAGAGGCCAACCCTGAAAATATGTTGGTGAGAACAAGCAAAATAATTTAAAAATTAGAACTTCCAGCATATGATACTAGGGGCCTGATCTACAGTTTGGCAGAAAGGTTACTCTATCACAAACGTGAAGGATGTCCCTTCCTCCTTATTACTTGTGCATTTTACTATGGCACTTGTAATAAGCCAGACTGGATATCTGTCATGTTTGTGACGAAGTACCCATCCACCAAACTTTCAATCAGACTCTAGGTATGCATATTGTGCACTATTTAGAGGAACTAATTATATGCCTGCAATATAAAATAATTGCAAAACGAAATTAATTTCTAAATGTTAATTATAATAACCCTAAGAGGGTTGCATTTTCATAATACTTGAATTATGAGTACAAGACAGGTTTGATGGAATGTCATTGAGAGATAACGATGGAGGGTGGAATGAGAATATGCATTTCATACTTTTGTGCTTATTACCAAATCTGGACCTTAAGTAGCTTAATATCATTAATTGACAAACTCCATATTTACAATGAGTATAAATATGTATATATTTTTGCTTTGCTTGATAATTGGTATTATGTATAATTGTATTAACTACGTTAACCGCACACGTGCGCACTTGCGCACACACAAAACAGATGGAGCATGTGCAAGCTTCTGACTGAAACACAAAGTAAATACAGGGGGGGCAGTTGCTGCATAACTCCCTTCATACACCAAACAGATGCAACTCAAGTATCATCAGAGAAAGCTTCCATTGCAAACGTTTGACACAATTGTTTTGTATTGCAAACACATATATCATCTTATCAGGGTACGTAGATGTGGAGTTAAGAATAGTAAATCCATACTTGCCCATGTGTTCCTACCTTCACAATATAGTGGTAGTCAACATTCTGGATAATCCTGCAGGATATATTAAAAATGCCTTAATGTGGTGTAACACCCTCAAATCAAATATTTCCGTTGAACTATATATAACGCTATGAAAAGGAAAAGAGCAGACCAGTTAAAATCTATTTCGATGTGTCATTAATATATAAATATCCCAAAATAAGGCCATAAAGTTTTTTGTTCAATTAAAGCATCCCTAAATTCATGGTTTTAGTAGATCAACTCTAGTACGAACTGTGCCGCGATCCGTCTGTTACAAACAATGAATCATGAATAGTTAAATACCTTCTTGGTGCAAACATGTGATGGACCTATAGGCTGCTTTTTTAACTGACACTGAAGAAATCCCTAAGGCTTCAGGTACTGAGTTTTCACTACTATGATTTGCTTTTCAAAGTATGATCTAGTGTTCATGGCGATAACATCTGAAGACTTCTCAATGGCTATAGATATGGAAACGAGCATTCCAGTGCTAAATTTGCCAGGCGATTGCAGGTAAAAAGGTTGGAAGTGTACAGGGATGGAAGAAAGAGGTATGAGATTAAATCTTTAGTAGGCTGTCATGCTATTCGGCACTACCAGCATTAAGCAGTGATAGCGGCCAGCCCCTAAAAACACTTTGTGCCCCTATACTTCTATTATTTTACGATTTAAGCCCTGCAATTGTATGAATTGCCATGCAAAAAGCTGTGATTTTATTGGGGGAATCAAAAGCTGTTTATTAATGGCCACTTTCACCTTAGACAGCCCCCCTTTCCAAATGACTTGTACGCACTCACTTGTATCAAGCTTTGCCTTGTAATTCTTCCATGGAGTAATTCTTCATATTGCTACAGTCTCTGAGGCATACCTGTTTAATCTCTGCACCTGGAAGCGCGCCTTTTCATTTCCCATCTTCACTCTGTGGAATTCCCTTTTCGATATGTTTGCTCACTCCCTTAGTGACTTCTACAATGATGTCTGCCTTGGTCTCCCTCAGAAGTGCATGTGGGTGTTACAATTGATTCAAAATGACACAGCAAAATTGTGTTTCAATCTAGAAAAGTTCAATAGTGTCTCAGGCTATCTGACCTATCTTAATTGGCTACCAGTCCAAAAATGAATAATATCCAAACCCGCTTGTTTCATGTATAGTTTTCTTTTAATTTTTTTTATTTAATACGGGTCCCACATTTTTGGCTACCAAATTTAGGAAATGCATGCCAGGGTGCACCTTGAGGTCTCAAACAGCAGCTTTGTTTCTTATCCCAAAATACTAAGCTGAAAGAGCAGGAGATGGATCGTTCAGGTTGTTGTCAGCTCAGTTATGTAACCGCATCCCACCCTTTATCTGGCTGGCGTCAACATTGCTTAAATTCAGAAATAAAACCCTACAAACATGGTTATTTTCTATTGATTGTTAAAGTGGAGCCCTATCAGCCATTATTATGAGATATAGTTTAGGCCAGTGCAAAGAGTCTCCTTGAAAATGTACATGGCACTATACAAATAATAATAACAAAAACAACAACAGTAGTGATACTACTTCTAACAATAACAAAAACAATCCCAAATAAATATTGTTATCATTATTAATAATGCTGGACGTGTCAGCAGGCAGTTGAACTTGACACAATGAGCCAGGCTATTAAAAAATCCATCCATCACAAAGATAGAAATAGAAATGCAACTTCCTCCTTTCCACTCTCTCTGCTGTTAGCATTTGGGATTTGTGTCTGTCTGGTTGACCCAGCTCAAACTTTTTCACACTAAGACAGAGGTCTACTGAGTCTCAGAGGCTGGCGGAGGGCTTTATTACTGGAACCCCGCACTACTGACATTAGGAGTCAGCTCATTTTTTCTACTTATACATTTTATAAAATTCAAAATCTTTGCCCTTATGATGATAGCTAATGCTCTTATTTAGAATTTGACGGATAGGGTACTCTTTCAAAACGTGGAAAATGTCCAATTTGTCATTTTTAGGGTGCTATTGGTTATAATGCCCATGTGATATGGCGAACGGGACATTCACCATATTTTTGACAGATTACTCTGCCTGCCAAATTCTAATTGGCTATCGCCCTATACCTTCACCCGTAACATTTTTTTATCTGCATAATGAGATAATTTTCACATTAACTAAACCCACATGCAGTGTCATATTTGTGACATAATTCCACGCTGGAAAATACATGCACAGTTTTCTTTACAATTTGCATTTTCCTGATTTGTTTTTGTGCTTAAATGTATTTCACAGGAAAGAATACTGTTAGCTGTGAATTATACCTCCGCAAAACCATTTTTGAACAGTAACAGAAGATATGAGACAAAATTCGATTCAAAAGTCAAAGTGCTTTATTCACAAATATTTAACTGAGTCTATCTGTTGTAGTACTCCCGGTGACTCATTGGCTCCAGCAGTAGCCCAGGAGATCAATCTAGTAGTAAGCAGTGCTTAATTTGTAAATACAAACGTGCCGGTGCCCAATTCCTCCTCTTAAACACGCAACTGCTGCAATTAAATGTGGGAACACGGAATACTGAGGCAGCGTAATCCTGAAGCCTTCTCGGGCCTCTTCAATACATGTAAAACCGCTCCCTGCACCTTCAGCTCACTCTTGCAGCTTTCTGCTTTCTCCCATTGTGACGCTTTTTCATTTTTCTCGTCCTCGTCTTTCCCAAATGTGTCTTTTGCTCGCAGCAAATGCTTGAGGTAGAAGAACAAGCTCCGGCCCTCAAAAATAAGTGCCGGTGCTCAGCACTGGAAACAACAAGCACAAATTAAGCACTGTATACCTGTGATATGTGTTTGATCCAATATATAGGTAAGGTTGGATCCCAACTTGGTCATAGACAGTAGCTTTTAATGATAATTTTGCCTGAGTCTTTTAAGGCTTTCTTATGCTCTTCAATAGCAGTGAGCAAGGCTTTTAATTCATTCTTTATAAAAATAGGCCATAAGCTCTGGGGAATCAAAGTGGTTAGAGACTAAGGGCCTGATGTAGAGTGTAGGGGACGGGTTACTCCGTCACGTTTGTGACAAAGTAACCCCATCTGCCAAACTTTAAATTAGGCCCTAAATCACTAATCAAGCTTAAAGTATTCCTAATATTTGAGAGCCAAGGAATTTTGAAAGCTTGGTCTAGAGTACAGCACTTTTTGAGAATAGCCTCCGTATATTAGGTCTCAATTTTTGTCCATATTGTATACCAAAGAAGTACCAGTTTTGTTTGTAAGGAATTCTCAATATAGGGGAGTCGGCTGTATGATGGTATAATACAGCATTTATAACGAATGCCTTTAGAACGATTTATGAACAACGACATGGTCTTTACAAAGTAAGTCTTTAGAACCATTTTTCTAACAAGTATGCCTTTACAACAAATGCATTTATCACGAAAATGTAAGAATGTTACCAGTAAGTATAGATCCTTGTTTAAATACCATATATAATATATATATATATATATATATATATATATATATATATATATATATATATATACACATATATGCATAATGGGTTTATACTTTTCAAATACTTACATTTCCATTGTAAGAGCATACATGGTAAAGGCGTACTAGTAAAAAAATTAAAAGTTAAGTAGAAACACATACACGTATATATATATATATATATATATATATATATATATATATATATATAAAATAGGTTTCATGAAATTATCATAGTATTTCTTTTATGTTAATGCACTAGGTTATAAAGGTTAAGGGGAGGGGAGATTGTCATAATGACTTTGGCTGTTGACAAAAACTGTTATGGTCGAAACGCGTCCAGGCTTGACAAGCCTTGTAGAATGGCTTTGTAAATAAATCTCGTCATTATTCACCAATTGTTGGGAGTGCCGTTTTCTACAATTCATTTTGAGACATATATATATATATATATATATATATATATATATATATATATATATATCCCATTTACCAACAACTCCTAAACTCTAAAAATACCCTTACCACCGAAAAACCCATCCCCAAGCTAAACCCTAAAAATACCCTAGCCATCCCAAAACTATACCCACCCTAAACCCTAAAAATACTCTTGCCACCCTAAAACACTCACGCACCCTAAACCCTAAAAATACCCTTCCCTTATATATATATATAAAATATAGGTAGTTATAGTTAGGACCAAATTTCTACAGAAACCTGTTGGCCTCCCCCACACCTGGGGACTGCCACCTCCCCGGGACTTTAATCAATTAGCACATGGGGGGCACCCGGCCCCCCTCTGCCCTGGGACCCCCCCTTCCTAGGGCTTTATGATTTAAATGGGAGGTGACAGGCCCCCCCAGCCTTGGGGGACCGCCACCTCCCCAGGACTATCCTATTATTCAGTGCGGGGGCCACACGGGTTCCCCCACTGCCCCAGACACCACCACCTCCCCACGCAAACTTTAAAAAAGTGAAGGGGGCCATTTCAGAACCTTTGTAGCCCCAGGGACCACCACCTTCCCAGGGCTATACTTGTCGGAAGGGGACCGTGCAGCACCCCTCAAGGACCCAATGATGGCCCTGGTAATAGGCACCCACAAGGGCCGGCTCCTGATGTTTCCTTAGGGTGCCCATCCATGGGACATAGCTGTTTGCTTTTGCTTGTTGGGAGCTGACCACTCCCACCAAGCAAAAGCAAACAACTCCTCTTTCTGACAGCTAGACTTGTCAAACAGGGCCGCTGTCAGAAAGCAGAGTTTTCATCTCTCTTCCCTGTCTTACACCAAAACCTAAAAAAACTCTCTTTCTCTCTCTCTCTCACTCTCTTTCTCTCTCTCTTTCAATCTTTCTCCCACTCACACACCCACTCAGACACTTATACACCCACTCACAGACTCACTCAGGCATTCACGCACCCACTCACAAACCTACTCAGACCCTGGGGTACCCACTCACAGCCCCAGTCAGACCCTCATGCACCCACTCAGACAGTCACACACCCACTCACAGACCCACTGACACCCTCATGCACCCACTTACAGACCCACACACACTGATGCACCTACCAAGACTGATATACGCACACTCACACCCAGACAGACACTCTCACAGCCACTCTGAAAATTACTAAATGTTAAATAAAAACAAAGAAATTCACTGAAAAAAACAAAGGCTACAGGGACGTTGTAGTTAGGCTAACATTTTAAATTTATGAAACCGTAGAAATTCACCAGTCATAGTTAAAGTTACCTCAAGTAACTATAAATACTGCCCTAAGGTAACTATAACTTGCGCCCTAGCCGTGCACTGATAATTACCCCACAAAATACGAATCGTGACATCTTTGACAAGATCATTGATAATATATGCAGTAAAATTTTCAACAAAAAAACTGTGCATTGTGGGGGCTATTATGTGGCGGTGTGACAACAATGGAACCTGGGCCCTTGGCCCTACCTGCACTGGAGGGGAGAGTTGGGCTAACAAATAATAAGAAGCCATCAACATTAGTCTTCTCACCCATCCATGTTTCTGGGCTGCCGTAATATAATTCATCTAAACGTCGGAATTCAACTTATTTGCCTGAGCTGCAACATTTCAGGAAGTTTGCAACTTTAGTGTATTGCAGGGGATTAAAGGTGGCAGCACTGCAAAGTGAACAGCAATTGGTAGTACTAGCCTTTTCTGTGCAATGGTTGTGTGCAGCAACTGGGGCAGAAATGTGATTTTTCCTTTCTAGGACAGGGAGTCATTCTACTTAGTCTATTGTTTCAGTGTGAACAACTCTGCTAAATGTAACATCACTATCTCTCTAATCCAGAAGGTGCCCCTTCCCTCATAATTATGAGTCACATTGTTCCATACATATAATTCCGGCTTGTAAAAATAACCCACGGAGAGAGCATATTTCCAAAACAGGTGTCAACAGATTGAATAATAATTAGAATTGGTAATATAAATTTAACAAAACGGGGACAAGAAAAATGTGCGACAAGACAGTCTCCCTCACTGGTCTTGCTAAATATACCAATCCACTTTACTCTTCTCACAATTAAGATTTCATTATAGAAACAGTGGATATTACTAACTGTTTCTGATAGTTAGTGGATCACTTTGATTTTGAGATCTCGCTAGTCTCAATGGAAATGATGCTTAGTGAGGGGACACCTTTCATGGTGATCACCTAAGGGGTTGCTTCAGCAGGGACATGCAAAATATCTTGGGGTCTAGGATTATGGTCCTGGTTCAAGTCATGGCAAGTTTTAGTAGCACCTCCCACAGTATCATCATGAGGGAAAGAAGATTTAATCAACATTTGGGTGGAACACTTACTCCCACTGGAATCATTATAATCAGCAGAGTGTTTGGAGTTATTTGTAGAGGTTCGCCTCCACACAGATGGCTCAGTAGTATCCTCCTGCGCTGGCAACTGCCCCATTAAGATAGGGTTAGTGTGACTACCTTTAGGAGCAGACTAACTTTGATTAATAAAACTAATGGGAACCCTTTTTTTTTAAAGCTCCAACATTTTCAACACAGCTGACTCGAGCAACATTTGTTCATTACAGGGGAGGTGGGGGCTAGAGTTGGGATTGGTCTTGTTGGAGCTGAAGTTCCTTTTGTCATATTGCTCTGACTTGTGCTCTTTTCTTCTTGACTGAGGGAGAGATTTCAGTGGGTGGAGGAGAATTAGTAATAGAAATTAAGGAGGCATTAAGAATTTGTTGCTATTAGTTGGCAAAATCGTGGTATTTGGAGGTGCACCCACTGTGGCTCTATCCGGTCTAATCATCGAGTCCAGCGAGGACTTTCTAAGTGCCTCATTTACTGTCCGTTGAGTGACCACAAGTTGTTTCCATCCCCATTGACTATTTCACTGGTGGTCAAGCCCATAGCTCCTGAAATATTATTTATTGTTGAACTAGAAACAGTACCTTCCTCACCGTTTCCCCCTGCATTTCTTTTCTTTTCCCCATTGAAGTAGATTTGATTTTTAAAAATGTTTATGTGGTGGCTCTATTCTAGATGCTATTCTCAAAACAGGGATGTGGCCGACCCAGCCTTGAAGGGGCTTAGATGGGCTCAGATGAGCCTGTATTGGGTCAGCTGCATTCCGCACTGCAGGAGAGTGTTTGCTTTTAAGACACCTTCCTGCATCCTTTCAGGCCCCGCAGCACACTGGACCTTGGAGTCCACCACGGAAGACAGATAGTATTAGGAAAATACCCCATTCTACGAGACTATGGCCCTCATTATGACATAGGTGGTCTTTTCTGAAGACCGCCGTGGTGACGGCCGCCAACACACCGCCACAGAGGTGGCAATCCGCCGGCCACATTATGACACACAAGCACAAAACCGACAGAAAGCAGTCACAACAACATTTCCGCTAGACCCAACTGAGGTGAAAAACCAAATTATGAAGCACCAATCACCATAGTGGACACACAACAGAGGTCAGCCATTGGCGGTGCGGACCGCCTGGGTCGAATTGGCCACTCCACACCAACAAAAGGCGACATTGTCCAGATTGAAAAGTCCCACACCTGACACATATACACACACCATACACAACCAACAGCACTATAAAACACACCCACACACAAACCACAATTCTTTGCAAACTCGAAAAGACTGCTACACGTTGCCAGCCCACATATCCCTAGAACTGCACGCAGAAACCACAGCCACCTATACACCCGTCATGCATCACACACCACACCTCAATACCTAACACCCTCTGTACAACACACACACTACACAATAGTCATGCCCCCACAAAATAACCCCTGTTTCACTGATGAGGAGTTGCGGGTCATGCTGGAAGAAATCATCAGGGTAGAGCCACAGCTGTTTGGTGCACAGGGCCAGCAGATATCCATTGCCAAGAAGATGGAGCTATGGCAGAGGATCGTGGACAACGTGAACTCCGTGGGAACCAATCCACGCCCAAGGGAGGACATTCGCAAGAGGTGGAACGACCTATGGGGGAAGGTGCGTGCAGTGGCCTCCAGGTACCCCATTGCCATCATGAAGACTGGCAGTGGACCCCCACCTCTTACCCCACAGTTGACAGCGTGGGAGGAGAAAGTCTTGGCTATCCTGCATCCAGAGGGCCTCACTGGAATCACTGGAGGGCTGGACTCTGGTAAGTCACCATTACTATCCCACCACCATTGATAGCTGCATGGCATGTCACCCCCTCACCCTGACTCCCTTCACCCCACTCTATCGCATACAGAGAACCACCCCCATTACCACCCTCAACTGTGTACCCCTTCATGGCCTACCCACTGCAAGCACACCCCTCCCAGCTCAGCATTTAGCATTACCAATCCCACACTCCATCACCATACACTAACCAAAGGTGGAAGGACAACACCCATTCCATAGGGATAGCCGGAAATGCTGAATATGTAAGTGACAATGAGTGTAACAAATCATTTACATGTCCTCAGGTACCCCAGCCAATGTCAGCGGCAGCCATGTGCCACGGCAACCCAGCCCTCCACCAGAAGAAGCCCTCAGTGATGACAGCAACTCTGGATGTCTCAATCTGGATGATCTCCCTGGCCCATCTGGAACCACTGGTCAGTTGAGTACCATAGCCAACACCCAGTCCACCACAGGGCCCCCATCCAACTCCAATACCACAGCAGCCACCCAGCGTCCCCAAACCTCTGTCCCCAGGACACGTCGATCAACAGTATGCCCACCTGTACAGGGACCTGAGTCGACACCACATAGGTAAGACAATGAAGTTCCTGGTGTTAGTAGGAGTGGGACACAGGCACAGGGTGCCAGGGCTAGTGGGAGGTTAGCTGTGCACCAAGGGGAGGCCCAACCCAAGGAATCGACTGCCCAGGAGGCAGTCACACATGTTCTGGGAGCCTATCAGAAATCCCAAGACAGGGTGGGCCAGGTACTTACCATCTTGCATGAGAGCAAGCGGCTGCAGGGGGAACACCACCAGGAGGTCATGCAGCAGTTGCAGGGCTTAAATGCAAACATGGCCTCCATTGCAGGGGTGCTGGGTGACATTGCGAACATCATGCATTAGCAAACAACACACCAGTGGGCCCCTTCCACTAGCCAGTGTACTCACCAGCCTTCCACATCTGCTGCAGCTAGTGGACAGGAGGACCTGCCACAAGACTCACAGGCCACCAGCACCCCTCCCTCCTCAGCAGAAGCACCACCTCGCAAACGTTCCCTGTGACCCAGACGGACACCCGAGACTATAGCCAAGACCCAAACCACTGCCAGGAAATGAACCCCTCCTGAATGTCTCCCTTGTGTGTCACTAAGGCATCTTGCTCACTTTAGACTGTCATTGCTCCTTTTCCTATGGCCCCATGGATACTGGACCTGTGCTACAAACCAACCGGGCCACTACTCTGAAGATTTCATCCACCATCACCCCACTCTATTGCACTATCCCTTCCTTTTTGTTACTCCCCTCGAACACAACTGAAGTTTCTGCACTTTATTTACAACAATATGCAATGTTTTGACATGTGTTATCCTGTGCAATTGTCATGTAAAGTGCAAATCCATCCACCAAATATGTGAAAGCAGGCTGTAGTCATCACATTAGTTATCAGTTGTGACCACACCAACATCTGCAAAAAGGGAAAGCATTAGTGACAGTCAATTGAGAAGTAAAGGTATTCGAGCAACATGAGCCCTGTAACATAACTGCCTACATTCAGCTGGCCACGTCTCCTCAGTAATTTGCACAGCAATTGACTCCAAACACCATCAGTGAAGAGAAACAACTCATTTCAGGCCCTCACACAAGATGCCATAGCATTAGCTATGCCATGTTGTCAGCATGCCAGTCCGTCCTCTAGACCACCCAGACTGGGCAAAACTGTCAGGGAAATAGAAGTCACTGGTTGGTTGTGTAAGCACATTGTAAGTCACATGACATTCCTAGCAACATATGGTAAGTACTGTATGGGATGAGGACACAGTTTGCACTGTCCATGTATTTGAGAAAGCTAAACTATTGACACATTGCATGGTCAGAAAAGCTTGTACAACATCACCATAACACTGCCACGACTGACCACAAATAGAACTGTGTGAGCTCACATAATGCACACATTTTTGCTTGGCAAAACACAGCAGCCACACAACACTTAACTGTAATGGAGGTATGAACAGAAGTTCAGTCTTACCTGAGTGTCATTGGAAGTACTGCTGTATCAGATGTGTCCCATTGTCCACATCTTCCTCATCCTCATCACTGTCTTCAGTGTCCGCTGCTGCCACAGGTGCATTGTCTTCTTCCTCCTCCTGCAGGAATAGCACATGGCATCTAAGGGCCAAATTGTGCAGCATGCAGCAAGCCAGCACTGTCTGGCAGACCTTTCCAGGGCCGTAGAGGAGGGATTCACCAGTTACATGGAGGCACCGGAACCTGGCTTTCAATAGTCCAAAAGTCCTTTCAATTATCCTTATGGTACGACCATGTGCTTCATTGTACTGATTTTCTGCACCTATCCTCGGATTTCTCACTAGTGTCAACAGCCAGGATAGGTTTGGGTTGCCGGAGTCACCTGGAAGTTGTGAGAGACACCCATTACTCATGTACAATGGCACAGAGGACAACTTCAGGTGGCATACAGTGACATACATTGGGTGAAAACTCATGCTCACCTATGAGCCACACTCTCTCCCTCTGTAGTCGTGCCATCACCTGTGGGACGCTGCTATTCCTCAATACATAGGCATCATGCACAGATCCTGGAAACTTGGCAGTAACGTGAGAGATATATTGATCTGCAAGGCACACCATCTGGACATTTATTGAGTGATAACTCTTCCTACTCCTGTAGACCTGCTAATTTGTCCTGTGAGGCAATATGGGTCCAGTCAATGGCCCTATCACATGTGGTATGTGTTCCATGGTGTAGAATGCAGCCTTCACAGTGTGCAAATCCTCACACTAGTGGAATGTGATATAGCTGCTCATGTGTTTCATCAAGGCAATCAAAACTCTTTTAAGCAAATTCGAAAACATTGGCTGTGACATTCCTGCAGCCAAGCCCACAGTCACCTGGAAAGAACCACTTGGCAGGAAGTGGAGCACTGTCAGAACCTGTACTGCAGGGGGTATTGCTGTAGTGCTATGAATAGCAGGAATCAGATCTGGCTAGTTGACACAGTTCAGTAATTGTGGCCCTGTCCAGATGCTAGGTCATTATAATGTGGTGTTCCTCAAGTGTATCCAAGTCGACTAGGGGTCTGTACACGGGTGCTTGCCTCCTCCTCCGAGTGGTTGGTATCTAAGTAAACCCAACTTCAGTTGTGTTTGACTACAGGCAGGTGGGACACAAAATATCACACTACACACAGCAGTCGCATCCAATATACTCCAACAATGATTGCAATTTGCACTGGTGTCCTCTACATGCAAACAGACTTCCTCAAAAATACCCATACTGTTCATTAGCCATTGTGTCACACAGATGTAGTCAGAGTTGTGTGTTTTGATGAGCAGCATCCCATTTTAAATGTACTGTTATCTACTCATATTCAAGCAGTTCACTGGTATGAGATCTAATTTGAATGCCAGTCTACAAGCAAATCAAAGTATGTAGCGGACTTGAATTGCATTGGTATCTACCATCGGTACCTATGACGCACATTAAATTGACCGCCATCAGTACCAACATTAGTAATTGGCAATCGCCTGTCCTGTAGGCAGGGACAGGTTGAAGTGACCTCACTCCGCCATCGTTTAGCGTCATGGCGGAATGCGTCTGCACCGCTGTGCAACTCCTCATTGATTAACATGGAAGTCTATGGAGCACAGGAACCAATGATGATCACCACCAGGGGTGATGGTGTTCACTGGCGCGGACATAACCACCATTTTCTCTATCCCACTTCACTTGATTCATGACTCTCAACGCATCAACACCTCCACTGCGTGTGCTGCTGTGTCCTGTGTCTGGAACCCGCGATGGCCTGTGCTACAGGGGATAGGGCCCCAGCCTTCACATTGGAGGAACTGGAGAAGCTTGTGGATGGGGTCCTACCCTTGTATGGACAGTTGTATGGGCCTCCAGATCAACAGGTGAGCCTCTTTTGTGTACTTTGGATGTGACATGGCTGTATGTGGCTGTATGTGTGTGCTGGCAGTGTCTCATATGGGGAGTGTATTTTAGCTACATGCAATGTGTATGCAGAGGTACGAGTAATGTGTGGGGTCAATGTGGGATCTATGCAGTATGCAGTGTTGGGTTTATGGTGTCCTTTCGTCTGTGTTCCCTATGCAGGTCACCCCCCATCAGAAGAAAGGGTTATGGCATGCCATCGTCAAGGACGTGGGGATCCTGGGGGTCCAAATCCGGCAGAGCATTCACTGCAGAAAGAGGTGGGAGGACCTGCAACGCTGGGTCCGGAGACTGCGGAGGCCCAACTGGGACGTCCTCCCAATGAGCAAGGGGTGCCCGTCAGACCCTGACCCCCCCAATGGCCCACAAACTGGCGGTGGCCAATTCGGAGTTTGATGGGTGCTTGAGGGCAACAAAGCAGCCACAAGGGGGTGAGTACACACTGTGTGGAATTCTTTCTTGATGCCTGCCAGGTTGTATGGGTGCAAAGTTCTAGACAGTGGATGGTCCATTATGACCATTCAGCTAATCTTGTAGAGTCCTGCTTAGCAATGAAGAGTGGTATGTACATTTGGTATTGACAGGTAGCCTGCATACCATGGAAGACATGGCTTAGTGAGTCCCAGTAGGTGTGCAGATGGTAGTGTTTGAGTTCATTTCTGCTGTAGTTCCAAGGCAACGGTTTGGTATTGTGGTTTATACTGCACAGTGTTAGTCCCAGTGAGTCCTTGTGATGTGTATGCCATATGTGCTGTTGTTGCTGAAATTGACCCTTGGCTCCCTTTCTTTCTCCCCCACCCTCTCTTTTTTTCTCATCCTGTCCTTGTGTGCATCAGCATCATCAGGAGCAGGGGTGAGTGGGGGAGCTGCAGCCCACAGGACTCAGGAAGCAGAGTCCACCGACGCCACGGGGACCAGTGGGTTGGGTCCCCTTATACCAGCACCACCTCACAGTAGCCCCCACCCAGTTGCCCATGCCCACTCACCCAGGAGGGTGAGTGTCTTCTTCGCCCAATGCACCTCAGAACCTGCCCCAGTCAGCCCTGCTGCCCTCACTGAGGAGGCTATTGACCTCCTGAGATCCATCTCTATAGTGCAGTCAACCATAGTGAATGCCATCCAGGGGCTGGCATCCCAGATGCAGCAATGCAATGCCTACCTGGAGGGCATTCACGGTGGCTTGGCTGCCCTACAGGGATCATTTCAGGCTCTGGCCTCCTCTTTGACGGCAGCCAGTAACCCTGGTTCTTCCGTCCCCCTCCAACTACCTGTTCCCAGTCCCAAAGCCCTCTCCCCCTACCCATCCCAAGCACACAATCAGACCAGCATGCACCCAAGACAACAGACAGGACTTGCACAGACAAGCACATGCACCACAGATGACACCACAAGCATACACACAGCCAACACAGAGAAGCACACACAACAACAGCCACTGCCTCCACTGTCTCCCCCTCATCCTCCTCTCTCACAGTCACATCAGCACTCACACTTGTAAGCACTGCATCTTCAGTCCCAGATATTGCCACCTGTACTGCCATGCCGCCAGTCACCACAACAGCAGACACACAGACTAGCACCCCATTCACCACATGCGCAGTCACCACCACCACCATCATCATAACCATATGCAGCACACCCACCTCACACACATACATACACAACATACATGCACACGACCTGTTTGTCCTCTCCCACCCTGTCTGCCCAACCCCCTCCCAAAACACATAAACGCTTCCACTCAGACACTCAACAGCCATCCACCTCACACATGCACACTGTACGTGCACCTGCAACCCAGTCTAGCACACCTGCTCCTCCTACAAACACTCCCTCTACCTCCACTCCCAAACCTTCTAACACAGCCAGCCGCATTGTACCCAAAAAAATATTCGTTGCCCGCCTTGACCTCTTCCCTCCTCCTCCCCCACCCAGTCCTGTCCGGAAAAGGAAGGTCCCGCACCCACAGCCCAGTACCTCCAGCTCCCAGTCCACTCATGCCCCTCCCCCTGCAGCAAAACCTCCCACTAAGGGGCACAAGACTGACCCTCCGACCCCCCGCTCCAAACCCACTCTTCCGCCCCTAAACAAAAAAGCAAAGGCCCTCCCTCTCCAAAACCCAAGGACCCCACTCCCAAGAACTGCCTCGCCAACCCCTTCCACCAGCCCCTGAGGTGCCTGCCTTCCATCATGATGTCCCTGCTCAGTGGAGTGACTTGGGCTGTCAGGAGTCAAGTTGGGCCTTGTACGTTGCCCGGTGGGTTGTTCTTTACATTGGACTGGCCAATGGCCTTTTGTATATGGTTGCCTCATTTGTTGTGAGCGCAAGTCCTCTGGAATACAGTGGTTGGACCAAAGGTATGTGTCCTGGCTTTCTTTACTTCTGGCTTATGTTGTTGTTGGATTTCTCAGCAGATTGTTCTCAGTGTGTGGTATGTGTATATGGTGTGTGTTGTGTGTATGGGTGTGTCACTCTCCCATCCCTCCCTTGTGTGCTAGGCGGCTGTACTCACTGTCGTCGGTGGCATTGCTGCTTCTGGACTGCCATCACATGGTACAGCATCGGCAGGGCTTCAAGGTTAGGTTCCATGGTGGCCGCGGACTCCTCTGTGTCTCTGGAGGTCATTGTCTCCCTTTATATGATTTGTTTCCAACAGGCTTTTTGTGGCTGTGGTCCTGCTCCGGAAATCCTGGCGGTCTGGTGTGTCATTATCTGGTGGGCGGGGAATGGCGTTCTGCTAACCTGAAGATGTCAACCGACGTGGTCAGTGGCCGGACTGCACTGGCGGTTCAGGTGGTACTTTGGCTATCTATGGGAGGGGTCACCACCATGGTCATAATCTGGCAGTCTTCACCCCGAGCCTGGCAACGGCACTACTACCGCCATCGCCGGCGTGGCTGTCAGCTGACCGCCAATGTCATAATGAGGGCCTATATGTCTTGTCACCCCTTTGGGCTTTTGCCATCAAAGGTTTATTTTTATTGGAGAAATGTAACAATTTTCAGAAGCACAGCAAATCAGATGTATGATTCCCTTAAAAAACCTTCAAACAGGAGATGCAAGCAGCAAATACTGCAAAAATACACTTAAACTGTCAAAATAAGTGATTCATCTATACTAAGCTCCACAGAGTGAGAATGTTCACGTTAAACATGAACACTAATGAATGTGTATACATTTCAATTCAAGTATCTGCCTCTGACAATTCTAAGAAATGTAAATGAATGGGCATCATAATTCTAGTGTGCTTTGCAGACAGTGAAAAGCGCAATGGGTACTGGTACACCCTACGCACCGCAACATTGCTGCTGGTTCAGTTACAAGCAGGCATCAATATTGTGGGCTGTTTCCCGCTAGGCCAGCGGGAGAAAACTCTGTTTCCGAATGCAGACCCAGTGGGAAACTCTTGATAGGGGCTGCGGGAATGGGAGCGCACTGGTGGTAACTCGACCGCAGGAGTTTGGCGGCCGGTCTTTACCACCTACCAAACTCATAATTTGGGGCTAAATATCTCAGAGAAAATGGTGGCCTCACTTTGGAGGATGAGCTCGAGTCACAATGTAGTTTATATGAAACAATCTACTGCAGCTTTGAAACTGGTATCAACACCACCAAAATGCATACTATGAGAGACCGGCATTGAAGCTGAGGTAAGAAACAACTGTCAGAGCAGTAATGTATTGCCACTCTTAAGAAATGGTTTTACAAAATGTGCAGTCTGACCTTCCTGATTCCAAACCCACCCTGAGTGTCCATCTACCATTTCCCTCGCCATTCTTGCTCTTGAGCAGTCAATGGAATGGAACTCACTTCCCAGAGCTCCATGTCAACTTCATCGACTATGAAAAAGTATTCAACAACCTGGACAGAGAAACACTTTGGAAACTCCTCCACCAATACAATGTGCCACATAAACTCATAAAAATCATCAAGAACTCTTATGAGGAAATGACCTGCAAGATAGTCAATGGAGGACAACTCACAGAAGCCTTCCAAATTAAGATCGGAGTCTGCCAAGGTTGTTTGCTTTTGTCTTTTGTTTTCTTGTGGCCATTGGCTGACTCATGAAGACATCCACAGCAAGGAGAATAAATGGAATCCTGTGAACATCTTGGATGTGGCTCGATGACCTGGATTTTGCAGAGAACCTGGCCCTACTCTCCCTAACCCATCTGCAGATGCACGAGAACACTGACAATGTTGCAGCCACATCAGCACAACTTGGCCTCAACATCCACAAGGATCCTGAAGGTTAACATGGCCAGCACAACTGTAGTCACTCTTGCAGGCGATGCACTGGAAGAAGTTGAAGCCTTCATCTATCTGGGCAGTGTCATTCATAGACAAGCAGGGCAGCTCAGAGGCTAACATCAAGCCAAGAATCGGCAAAGAGTGGGCTGCCTTCATCTAGCTAAAGAAGATCTGCAAACCAACATCAGGCTTTTTAACACCACTGTAAAATTGGCCCTTCTGTATGGAGCAGAAACGTGGAGGACAACAGTGATCTTCATCAACAAAGTTCAGAATAATTTACAGACTGACAAAAACACAAAATCATTAGTGGAAATGCCACTTGGAATACTCCTGCATTGTGTGTTCAATTCTAAGAACAAAATGCAACTCGGAGAAGCTACTAAGATTTTGTGAAGGTCCAACTAAGCACTACAAATGTTGAGGCAACTCTGGGAGACTTACAATGACAAACGTGACCATAGGCAAATTTATATGACCTGAAGGTTTGAACTGATGTTTTACAAGCATGGTATTCAAAGAACATCTTTGACTCACTGCCTCCTTTTGTGAATTCTTTCGGTGCTCATGTCAAATAAACCTGGCTTAGCACATAATGCAGTCTCGAAGACCTGATGTAGGGGTGAGTGGGAAAAAAACTTATCCAAGCTACAACAAATGTAAGAGTGTCTTGTGCTCAACTTTCCTATGCTCTGGCCCTGGTTTATTTCCAATTATCTTCTTCTTCTACTCTTTTTCCACCCTTTACCCTGCTGACTATGAAATTAAGTCATGCAGGCCTAGACTAGACACGATTGTGGACTAACCATTCACTTGGGTCCTGGAATAATAAGACACCCGAGTCATAGCCAGGAAAATTGAGGTATCCTACTCAGGTTTGATGGGGCAGATTTATCTGAATATCTTCTTGTGATCATCATACAGGGTCCTCCAAAAGTCTATGGACCTTTGATTGTATATGTATGTATGTATTTGGTATTTATAAAGCGCATCCCGGCTGTGGCATTGAAGCGCTAAGTACGAGAAGAGTAAGTGACTGAGGGCCAAAAGAACTCAAGAAAAAAGAAGCTTAGCGAGGGAAGAGCCAAGTTTTTACTAACCCCCTGAAGGTCAAAATATTTTGTTCCTTCCTTATGGACAAAGGGAGTAAATTCCAGTATTTGGCAGCAGCTACCGTAAAGGCTTTGTGACCCCATCTAGCCCTATGAGTACGAGGAACCTGGATCATGAAGGCTCCTGTAGATCTGAGTTGCCGACTAGGTCTATATCAATGTAGCCTCGAGGATAGATATTTGGATCCACCTCCATGCACAGACTTATAGGTCAGACATAGAGTTTTGAACCTAATACGCTTTGCGACCAGTAGCCAGTGTAATTGTTTCAGGCAACTACTGGCAGAAGCCGAGCAAGGGAGATTTAATATGAAATGAGCAGCAGTGTTTTGGATCAACTGAATCTTCTTGAGTGAAGAATTGTCCAGATTGAGCAGCAAGGCATAACAGTAATCCAATGTAGATATTACCAATGCTAAAATGACTATGACTCTCCACTCCCTCTGTAAGTAAGGAAAAATCTTTTTCAGCATTTTCAAAGTGATTGCCGACTGAAAGCATATGAAAGGAGCTACCATAGGCAATACATTTGAATAACAGTCAAACCAATTTGGCCCCACAATAACGACAGAGATGATGGTGTCTAAACCTTGAAGGTTTATTAGCAAAATGTAGTTAGGTTACAAACAACTATCATTACTGAATTCCATGTATCCAAAAGCAGTACATGTCCATAAAATTATGCAATTTGAATTTGTATATTAAGAAAAGAAGAGGCAAACTATGACGCAATGCAAATAATAGAATCTAAAGTAGATAGGTTCCATAAAGGAACCTCCCTAATCTAAATAAAGCTTCCAGTGTGGCATGGGGAAATTAAAACAAGAAGGTGTCAGCATCAGAAAATTAAGGTTCTTAAGGGTGAAACATGCATTCAAGCATGAAATTCAATACCATTGGAAAGGGAAATCTGCTAAATTGAGAAAGGTTTTCTCTCAGCCGAGTCAGGACAGGATATGTTAAACTATTCTATGAGACACACAATTAATACTCGGTAGAAGGTTCTGGAAGCTTTGCCCCACTGACTCCCTCTGCACCGTCCATTGAGAAGACGAGGTTCTCTGGGAGCCGGTTGGTTCCCAGTGTTGAACAACGAATGTACAGCTGTATGGCCTTGAAGTTAGTAACAGTCAATCTGTGTGGTACAGGAGCCTCTTTCCCATCCCCACTTGCTAGACATTCACAGCCAAAAAAGCCACATCAAATCTCACAGTTCTCTACAATAAACAATGATCTCATTCTCACTAATGAGCACTCCCCAATAAAGCACTTGCAGAGGAGAGAAAAGCATGAAACCTGCAATGCATTTATTAAAGAAGCAACTTGAGTGACTGAGGCCTAGGCCTAAGTCATATCATCCACAAGAGAAATGATGACAAGCTACAAATACAGTTAGCATGTGAGATTACAATGAATATTATATGAGTATATATGTGGCTCTTAATTACTTATAAATGCAGCTATGTATGGTTGATTAATGCACACAGATAAACATTGCCATCAAACACAGATAATTATGATGCATAAGTGCATGGAAAATTAAATTGCAATGTGTGACCAGGACGTGCCCTTTATGGGAGGTTAGGCTGCTTGCACAACGAATGCTGTTTACCTGAAACAAAGGCCTTGAAACTGAGATAAGAGATGATCACAGGCCCCTTGAATGTCTTTTGATGTAAATTACTCTACTGATAAACGTATCTTTCCTTTAGAGTACAACTATCTTTTCTTTGAAATATAGATGATGCAGCTGCACGTAGATGATGAATGAACATTTGTAATGCAAACCAATGAGTGTTTAAACATATAAAAGGTGCAAACCAACTCAAGAAAAGTGAAACATACCCACAGTTCACTACTGGGTGTTTTCCACTCTGGTCTTCAGCAAATAAACCTTTGCTTCTTCTTAATCACCATGACTTGGTATTGACTGTTCATTTCTTTTCAGATATTTGGATATTTGTCTTTCACAATGTGGTGCCATGCAACTCGGGTGAAATGCCACGGTCCCGGGCCAGGGAATTTAGCCATCTCAGATGCACACTGCCTTCAATGAACTTTGTTCCGGCAGACTAAGCCATAGGACTCCCTGGAACTCCCCCCCCCCCCCCCCCCCCCCCCCGAGGCACGTGAACTTATCAGCTCTATTCGGACAATCAGAGGTGAATTGCCTAACAGTCACTCGCAGTTATCATGGACCAAATAAGTTTCAAAGTATAGGTGGGAAATTGGGTTTCCAGCTCGTGTGGTCTATAGTAGGGTCGTTAGACCAAAAAAGCCTCACTATTGTTTAATAGAGACGGGGTTTCTGTAAATCGTGAATTGAAATTTTGTGTTTGACAACCGATTTTTGAAACGTGAGTAAACTGTTTTGCTGTGGATCTAAATGAAGGAAATCTAGAAGTCTAGATGAGATTCAACTCGCGCCAAAGCCTGGGACTCAGGCTTGGTTTGTGGTGAGGAAAAATGGTTACCATATGGCAATGTTTTTAAATACATGGCAACATCTGGCTTGTGATGACCCGTTCAGGGAATGGTCTAAAGGAGGCTCATTTGAGAAAGGCAGATTAGATTATTTAAAAGAATGTCTGTGAGCGAATGAGAAGAAAGCCAATAAGGTTAGGTTGTTAGAATGGGATACCTATCATGCATGGAGAAGCTATGCGTAAGGTAGACAATGGATGGAGGGCGAGAAGTAATCATGGGAAGTTGATGAAATATGAGCAAGAGAAACAGAATGAGAAATATGATGCACATGTATAGAGAATTAAAAGGCAACAGAGAAATGTTTTGTTCAAAAGGTAAAAGAGACGAAACCATTGTATCCATCTGTTCCACCTCCTGTTGAACAGGAGGACCAGTTTATGGAACAAATATTCCTAAATCATCCAAAATCTCCACCATACACTGGGACTGACACTACATTAAGAAACAAGTGACCCAGGTAGTCAAAACTTCACATGTAAGAGAACAGGATGAACAGTATCAGGAGCTGATTGCAATACAGGACATCAGTGACAATGCAAAGAGAGTAACTGGATATGAAAAGAACTGAACTTTAATGAAGAAAAGATAGTAGTGAAGTGGGTTGACAAACTTTCTAATGAAGGCATGGCCATATGGGATGATGAGCCACACCTTCCGTGCTACTTTACAAAAAATGAAGTATAATGCATAAAAATGAATACAAGGCAAAGGGGTCCAGGTAATGAACTGGTATTGGGAAAACTATCCACGGAAAGAACATTATGTTCAGATATTACCAATACAAGGGGATGCTGAGCTAGCAAATAAAATAGATAATGTCCACATAGACAGTAAGGACAGATTGAGTGTTGCCGTTAGATATGGAGAATGGTTCACGGAGGCTAACCGCACTATACGGAAGAGCAGGGAAATTTAAGTAGAAAGGCAACGGTAAAAGAAATTACACCAGGCAGACACAGAGAATGCCTCAGAAAAAAACATGGTTAACAGGATACTATGCTTGAGAGGCACACCAGGTTACGATAAAGATCATACAATAATGAGGATGCATGTGCCTTGGACGCATGCAGAATTACATAAATTTCGCTGTTAAATACCCTGACATAAGACAGGACAGAGAAAAATGGTACAGACAAACTAAAATAACACTAAAAATAAGTCACCTTACGTTAGAAGACCAACTGTTTTCTATTATTCTGCCAGATGACATTTGGAAGAAAGTAAGGGGAGAGGATGATGTGGAACTGAACATAATTTGGGCACATATAGAGGCAGAAAATAAAAAGAGAACACCCCAGGAAGGCATAACAAATGTAATATAGCAATTACCAGATAAGTTACTAAAGAAAATAGATAAAATATTACAGTGAAGGCAGATAAATTATAGCAAAATGAATAACTGCAAACAAGAACAGGGAGAAAAGGTTACTGCATTCTTCTCCACGATACAAAAGGAATTATCTGCATCTAGCAGTTCAGAGCCTTCAAGTGACAGCAACCAACACGCATTAGGGTCCTTCATTGTAAATAACCTGAAGAAAAACATTAAAGATGCCATACATCAGTACAATCTTACATGGGCTCATAAAGCTATACCTGAACTTTTGCAGCTGGCCCAATATTATGAAGAGTTACAGTTGAAAGAGGAAGATCTTAAAGATAAAAAACACAAATACTTAAAAACAAAAGTGTTCCTTAAGCAAGCTCAAGCATTTAGTGCACCTAGAGGAGGTCAAGGCAGGGGGAGAGGTAGAAAAGGTGCATCCAAACCTTCCTCTGCACAATTACATGCACCTCCAAATACATTTAACGTGACACCTGCACAGTGATAACAGAATTGCTACTGTGGTGGGCAGGGCCACTGGGCCCGGGACTGCCATCACCCACTAAGACAAAGAGGTAGAGGAACAGAAAGAGGCCCAATGAGCAGAACAGATCAGTAGCGTCAGAATACACAGAACCATGCTATACAACAAGCTAATAACTATTTAGACAGAAAAAAGGCAGAGCAGAAGCAGATGATGTTGGCCGACTATGAGGATGATGTAGAAAATCGTCTCATAGATCTAGGTCCCTATGTGGGACAATAGGGGTGCCCGAGAGAAATGGTACAGCAGGCTGTTATTCCAGTGGATGATAAGGGTCCGTATGTACAAGCAGAGGTAAAAGGTGAACCGCTCACGTTCCTTTTAGATACTGGTGCATCCAGCTCATCTCTGACTAAAAACACACTCCAACAGACTCCTCTTTTGAGACAAAAGAAGACCTCTGTGGGATTCACCAATGTATTAGTAACAAACTCCATGCCAGCCCTACTGAAATATAATATTGGGCCCTTTACAGTCAATCATTCTTTCCTAGTTTCTGAAACGTGCTTATAATTTATTAGGATGGGACATCCTAAAAAAGTTAAATGCCACAATTCATTGCACACCGGATGGGGTGTTTCCTGAGAGAGATGAAAACTGCATTGCATCTGCTTCTATGTACATTGTAGCGGCAAGAAAAGACACAATTCCAGTACATATTCAGCAGTTAATAGAGAGTAGGGTATGTGCAACACATGAAAATGCGCATTGACCCAGTACAGATAGTTGTGCGTCAAAATTCTCCATTGCCACGCAAACCCCAGTACAAAATATCAGCTAAAGGATTGCAAGGCTTACTAGAGGTTGTCAAGTATTTATTGAAGGAAGAAATAGAAAAATAAATAATGGGAAGCCCATGTAATAATCCTATACTTCCAGTTTTAAGGCGTCAAATGACAAAGAAGGATCCCCATCATGGAGATTTATAGTTGACCTTCGCAAGATTAATAAAATAGTGGTACCACAATTTCCTGTAGTCCCCAACATAGTAAAGAGTCTATCTACTTTGTCACCTGATGTGGCATATTTTTCCGCGATTGACCTGAAGAACACTTTCTTTTCCATCCCTGTGCATGAAGACAGCATGTATCTCTTTAGGTTTACAGACATTGGGCGTAGCTATTGTTTTCAAAAGGCTCCATAAGGGTATTGTGAGAGCCCTTCAATTTACAATCAGGCATTAAAGAAGGTATTGCATGCCTTTCGATGCTATCAAAGAACAACATTGATTCAATATATTGATGATTTATTATTGGCAAGCACCACTGTTGAACAGTGCACAACAGATATTGTCAATCTATTGCATTTTCTGGCTGCCAGGGGACATAAAGTGTCTCCTAATAAGATGCAAAAATGTTCAACAAGAGGTTTTCAACCTAGACACCTCTGGTTGAAAGGGCAGAGACAAATGGATACACAGGGCATAAAATCAATTATGACTGTACCAACTCCAAGCACACAAAAACAGGTGTGTACATTTCTAGGAATGGCTGGCTACTGCCACCACTGGATTCCTAATTTTTCATTATTGGCAAAGTTATCACTGGCTGTAACCCGCAAGGACACACCTGATCCACTGTCATGGACATCAAAACGTGAACACAGCTTCCTTGGCATTTGGCAAGCTCTCTGCGAATCTCCTGCTTTGGGGCTGCCTGACTATTTAAAGACTTTTATCTTTTCATTCATGAATCTAAAGGGTGTGTGCTTGTGGTTCTCGGCCAGCAGTACGGCGATTATGAATGACCATGCACCTAATTCTCTGCCACATTTGATAATGTGGTCAAAATGTTGCCAATTTGCCTTAAAGCTGTTGTGGCAGCTGCAGTGTCATTGCAACAAGCAGAAAGTTTGATAATGGGGCACACTGTTCAGTTATATGTCCCGCACTCAGTTGATTTAATACTGAACAAAACATACACACGCTAGGTTGACACATTATGAGGTCTGTCTGTTTAATTCACATGAGCATATACATAGATGCAATTTTCTTCAATCCAGCAACCTTAATACCTCACGTTCAGAGTGAACGACAACACTTTGATGATCATGATCATGATTGCATTTACCAAACAGAGGACTAGAGAAAGAACATAATAGATAGACAGGATACCCCATTTGATGAAGCTGAAGAAGTGCTATGAGTGAATGGTTCATGTCTTAGAACAGAGGATGGCAAAACATCCGCAGCATATGCAGTCACAACACTAAACACTGTGGTTGAAAGTTGCAGAATAATGGAGCAGTTCCCACAAGCAGCTGATATCATTGCTTTGGATAGAGCATTTGACTTAGCCACAGGCGGGACGGTTAACATTTACACAGACAGCCAGTATGCATTTAGTGTCGCTCACAATTTAGGTAGACTATGGAAGGAAACGAGTTTCATTACATCTCAAGGGGCCAAAATACAGCAGGTGTGTTAATAACAAGGTTGTTGAAGTCTCTAGCTCTTCCTACGAGACTGGCAATAGTGAAGTGCAATGCCCACGAAAAGGTGACTGATAAGGTGGGCCAAGGGAATGTTTTTGCAGACAAAGGAGCTATTGAAACAGCAAGACACTTCCATCCTCATGTTTGCTACACAGGTACCCATGGAACAAATGACTATTTATGTGACATTGGAAGGTATACGAGACATGCAAAAGAATGCTACTGAGCCAGAACAAAAGAAATAGTCTGTGACTGTCACACATTTAAATGGGTGCTGGATGGACAAACCAGGAACATGGTATATGCTTCCAGATAAGTATCTTTACCCAATAATTATGACAATGCACAGCCCTGCACATATTGGCAGGGATGGATTGGTAAATTACATAAATATGTTTTGGGTCAACAAATACATCAGAAGCTATGCAACACAGGTATGTCAGAGTTGTATAGGGTGTGCTCAGCATAATGTGGGGAAAGCCGTTCAAGTACCTAAAGGACACTCTGTGCAACCAGCAATACCCTTTGAAGCCCTCCAGATTGACTACATCGAGATACCCCCCACTAACAGATAAAGATATGTACTGATGGTGGTCTGTGTGTACTCTAAGGGGGAAGAGGAATACCTAGTAAACGATAATGATGCAATTTCAACAGCTAAGTGCTTGGTGAAGGAACTGTCATAGTTGGACTCTTGCTCTAGGCAAGACTGCTGGTTTAAGGATGACAGTACTTATGTTTGTAGGTGACTATGCCTGTCCTACAACAAGTCACAACTGTCGTCCCAACCCTCCAGGCTCACAAGCAGCACCTCACCAAAAACCCAGACAGTAAAAGGTGACTTGTGGCAGCCTTTACACATGGATTCAAGAGTGTGACATCTCAGGGAGTGTTGTGGTTAAAAGGAGAATACCCCTTTCTCACATTAACAACATGTCTCAATCAAACACAGGCAATGAAGAAGATACAGTAAAGTTTCAGTATGTTTATTTAGTAAAACTGAAATCTGCTATACGTTGCATGGGCTGCAATTATTAGAATAATGAACAGTGCAAGAAACAGAATGGTAAAGACAAGAGTCATTAAGACAAAGACCCCCACCATCTTGCAATAACATGAAATGACATGAAGTGTGAAATATGTCATAATACCCTAATTTCATGTACCTAATCTAGAAGAGAGCTAGGCCTTTTAAACCTAATCTGCCAATGCCATGTCCATAAGAGGAGTCTCACGAAGACTGGGTCAGAGTCAAAACGACGTGCAGTATCAATAGCAGCGATGGCATCTGGTCAGAATCCCTCTGACTGTCTGTTTAAGTGAGGAGTAGTTATACAGATCTGCTTGGACCCTTGACGTAGGTCTGTTCCCGAACAATAGATAACAAGACATTCTTGAGACGGTAATTGATATAAACAATTCCCTCGAAAGCGTGAAGAGGGAAAGTACTTAAAGTGAACACCTACAGTTTGTTTATCTTTGTCGCTTGATAATGACACCTTAGCGCGGTGGCACTGATAATAGGAAACTAAAACATAGGCCTTAACTAAAACAAGGCAACCATCTTAAAAGATTTAATTAAATAAATGTGCTAAAACAGAGCAAGCTAAGTAGGGTAAAAGTCACTAAGTGACGGGGCAGGAGTCTGCAAGCCAAAGGATAAGCTAACTCCTGTGTCCCATTAAAACAAACTACAGAACTTATACCCTGATTTGGCCTGCCCAAGGTAATTTGGTCCGACAACGGAAGCCATTTCTCTAATAAACTGAAGGAGTTAGCGTGTAAGGCTTTGCTGGTAAATCAGACGTTCCACTGTGCCTATCACCCAGAAGCCATTGCATGCCAATGGGGTCACCCAAAAATAATCCACAGGACCTGGGTAGTTTGTGATACGTAACAACAGTGTCCAATCCGAAAAGATCTGCTAAATGGATCTGATTTAAATAAATGAACTTCACCTAATTGTTTCTCAATAAAGACCCAACCCATCTAACTCGAGGATGAGGCTAGGTACTCTTTCTCAAAACAAGGGAGAATTTCTTATATTTATAGTGAATTTAGCAGCCCCACAAGAAAAACACATTTACACTCTACATCCTAGGTTATCAGCCAACACTACAGGAACCCTTTGCATACATGCCAATGGATCACAAACAGTAGTGTGCTTTACCTTTGTTTTGTTTGGTTGCAAAAGGAAATCCCTAGATTTTTTGGACATAATAGTAAGATTTAGGAGACATGTGTAGCCTGAGCCCTCCTCTGCATCTTCAAGTGGCCTCTGCGAGTAACTTTTACACCCTGATGTAATTATCTGTGACCTGTATCTCTTCTGAAGGTCAACCTGCACACAAACAGTAGTAGGAGATAGTGTGTGCAACACCACATTTTCACTTTCCAATGCCTCTTGGCTAAGAATACCCATGTATGCAGGGGCTGAAACTTATTGGATATGTTGACTAAAGGCCTACTGTTGGTTTCCCCAATACTGGGCAGACACCTGTTACCTCGGGGTAGCATTTCCCTGCATCCAGCACCCCCTAAAGAGCATGTCCGTAAACATAAATTACACAATAGTCTGACAAGAGGAAGAAGGAAGGTAGACCTGACAGATACTTCAGCCCCCATGGCAGGGGATAAGGTGCTCGGCCTGCTTTTCCCAGCGGGGTTAATTACTAATTTCAGTAGAGTGCAAAAGTCAGGTTGCCTATTGAAAGCAAAAATAAATGAGAAAACAAGTGCTTTAGAGAATAACACAGTAGAAATGTTAGCTATGAGACAATTTGTGATCCAAAATCATATGATTTCATATGTGCTCCTCACTGAGGGGGTGGAGCCTGTAAAATGATCCACAAAGAATGCTGTACTTGTATACCTGATAATGCCCTGAACTTGCATGACAACAGAGTTCAGGTACATGACCTCAGTGAGCGAACAATATGGGATACCATCTCCGTGTTGTTTGGCTCATATGGATGGACCATTATTAAATGGAAAATAGTAGTAATAGTAGGCTTACTATTACTGTGCTGCTGTATACTGTGTTTCCCTTATTTAATAAGCACTTGTTTCACATCTCTTTGTGCCTCCCTATGTCCAAAACCGGTAAACATTGCCAGTACCAGTGCCATTATAATGCAAGATGCTGTAATTGAGGAACTGGGTAAAATACAGATAGTTTAAGTAGCGGTGGTGTTTATGCTTGAACAAAGGTTTAAAAGGTGAATTTGTTAAAGCCAAAAAAATTACACATAGCAACTTGAACTATTGTCAAAGCATTTAGCAATTAATCTCTCGTTTTGAATCTTGCTTCTAGAATGATTTCTGCACATGTTCCTAAAAAAGGACCATTGTAGGTAAACATTAGGTGTTCTTTTTTTGCTTGTTAATTATAAAAAGCAGGTGCTATGCAGGAGCTGCCTTATCTCAGTTATGTGAAATCTTAGGCTTTGATCCTCTGTGGAACTGAAAGAAACAATTATCTATTTTACAATGGAATCCCTCGCAAAATGTACTCAAAATGGTGTTGGGGATATAGTAAGCTAAGAATTATACTGAACTGTGGTTTTCTAGGCACAGTTCTCTGCTCATTCAAACCATAAAAGATTAGATCAAGTTTACCATTTGCATAATATATCCATTCAGGCCCAAATAATTTTTTTTTTTATAAAGAATTTTTTATTGATTTTTGCAAAAGAAAGAAAAACCATAATACAAACGTCAAAACACGATGCCAACGGGCACCCAACATTGGTCGAACCTGTGATCCCAGACAGCACTTATATTGGAGATGACATGTTATTCAGGAGCCTATTGCGGCCTCCCATTTCCCCCATATCCTATTGTATTTATTCGGACATCCTCTAGCCTCATATACAAGTTTTTCACTCTGCGCGCACCAATCCACTCCCCGTCTCCATTTAGCCAATGATGGGGCACTCTTGGCCTTCCAGTTTGCCACTATATCCCTCTTAGCCACTAAGCACGCCACCCCGAGGAAGATTCGATCTGGTCTCCTTAGCTCGGTGTCACCCATGATCCCAAGGAGGAGGGGCAGAGGCTCTCTCTCTATATTCTCCTGCAACACCTCAGAAACCTCCCCCAAGACAGCTCCCCAATAGGCTACCATGGCCGGGCAGGTCCATACCATGTGGAAGAAGTCAGCTGTAGGATTTCTGCAGCGGGGGCACTCCGCAGTGGGGCGGAGGCCCGCTCTGTGTAGTTTGTCGGTGTGAGGTATGCTGTGTGCAAAAAATAAGTTTGTATCAGTCTAAGGCGGGTAGCGATCGCCAGGGCACGCAGGGCCATTAGCGCCTCACCCCATTCCATCTCTTCCATGGGGCCCACCCACCCCTCCCATCTTTGGCGAAGCACCCCCAGGGAACCCGAGGTGCCGGAGACCAGGGTGCGATATATCTGGGAAACACCTCCCCTGCCCAGGCCCCCCATCATTGCCTTGGCCTCCATGGGGCTGCATTCGGGTATGGTTTCTCCCACTCGAATATGTACTGATAAGGCATGTCGGAGCTGGAGGTATCTGTGGAACTGTGTCTTATTTAATGAAAAGTTTTTCTGGAGATCTTCGAAGGATTGTATGTGTGACCCGTTCCAGACATCGCCTAGTGTGGAGATGCCAATGTTATCCCAATTCTGAAACCCCTCCAGGCCCGCCACCTCCACCAATTGCCTCCCCTGCCACAGTGGGGTCTGTTGGGTAAGTCGTCCCCATCACCCCATCGATTTTTGAGCCGTCCGCCATCCCTGCAGAACCACCCTGGTCACGTCCGGGATGTCTCGAGAGATCGGACCTCCATAGAGGGTGTCCCAAATCCGTGGGTACCCCATCGTTTGGAGCTCCAGTCGGTATGCCGGATCTGTCCACCCACCCCCCATCCAGTCATTAATTACAAGTACTTGTGACGCGAGGTGGTAGTAATGGATATTGGACATGCCCAAACCTCCATCATATACATCCCCCTGGCAAGTTTTGAGTGCTAACCGTGAGCGGGCTCCGCTCCATATAAATTGGCGTGCCAATGAGTCCATTTCCCCAAACCATTTCCTAGGAATGGGATGGGGAAAACTTTGTAGGAGATAGAGGAGCCTAGGAAGGATCATCATCTTGTAGAGCGCTATTCTACCAAGCAGGTTAAGAGGGAGTGTCCTCCAGTGTAGGGGATCACTTCTAATTTTTCTGGTTAACGGTGTAACATTAAGTTCCCATGTCAACTCGGGGAGAAGTGAAATAAATATTCCCAGGTATTTAAAGCTGTTTCTTCGTACTGGAATATTCCGCTGCCAGTCCACACAATCTCCGGAGCGGTGTAGGGGGACCAACAGGGACTTGGCGGGATTCAGGATCAGCCCCGAGGCTTCTGCGAAAAGGCCCAGGATCTCTAGCACGCGGGGGCCACTTTTAGCCGGGTTGGAGATATATAGGAGGACATCATCTGCGTATAGCGCCACACGGTCCTCTGCGCAAGCGGGCCAGGACCAGCCTTCGATCAGGGGATCTCCTCGCAGCAGTATCGCAAGAGGCTCTATCATTAATGCGAAGAGCAATCGGGATAGCGGGCGACCCTGCCGGGTTCCGCGGCCAATAGGGAATGGGTCGGAGACCACTCCATTCACCCGGACTCGAGCTGTTGGTTTGGAATACAGGAGTCTCACTAGGCCTCAGAATTTGGGGCCGAGCCCATTTTTCTGCAGGACCAGTTCAAGGTAGGACCAATCCACTGTGTCAAAGGCTTTTTCAAAGTCCAGTAAGAGTAATGCCAAGGGTGTGTGTGACAGAGTCTTGCGATGTGCCAGAGCCAGATGCAACCGCCTAATGCAGTGCCTGGTGCTACGAGCGGGCATAAAGCCACATTGATCAGGGTGCACTAGTGTGGGCATTATCTCTTTCAATCTAGAGGCCAGGGTCGAGGAAAGCACTTTGATCTCAATATTCAGAAGTGAGATGGGTCTGTATGCCGAACAATGCCGCGATGGGGGTTGGGTTTTTGGGATCACAACTATCGTAGCTTGGTCAATCTCGGTGGGAAATCTGCCTAGTTTCTCGGCTTCTCCATACATATTGAGTAAGTGGGGACCCAATATATCACTGCATTTGCTATATAGCTCTGCCGGGAGTCCGTCAGGGCCTGGGATCTTGCCCGATGCCAGGTTGGAAATTGCACTGGTGATCTCTGCAAGGCTAATAGTTTCATCCAGTCTATCTCTTGCCTCCAGGGAGATCCTGGGGAGAGTGACATCACTCAAGAGGGGAGTCTCTTTCTCAATGGCAGGGCGGGGTGCATTGCATAGAGGCGGGCATAGTAGGAGGCAAAGCTTTGTGCAATTTCAGCAGGTGTCCTGGAGAGGGAGCCCGAGGGCTCTAAAATCTCAGGTATAACCCTGCCGGCCAGAGGGCGAGCGGCCAGCCAGTGCAGGAGCTTCCCATTTTTGTCCCCCCAGCCATATATACGGGCTACCGAAGCTCTCCAAATGCACCTAGCCGAGTCTAGCATTATGTGTTTAATTTCTTCTCTAACCATAGTCAGCTGCCTCAGGGCAGTGGCAGACGAAGAGGTCGTTTGTTGGCGTTCCAGTCTCAGGGCCCTAGCCTCCAGGTCAGAGATCTGGGAGTTCCTGTCTCGCTCGCGGGAGCGGAGAAGGTGCTTGGCATGCCCTCTGAGGGTAGCCTTACAGGCGGCCCATAATGTTCCCGGGGGCCGGACCGACCCCAGATTCAGATCAAAATATTAGGTTAGTTGATTTCTGATCTCCTGGGTGTAGTCTTTGTCTTGTAAGTACCATGCGTTTAGGCGCCATACCGGGCGTCTGGAGGGATCTGCTCCACCCAGGCGGACCCGCACTAGTGCGTGGTCTGAGACTCCCCGGGGGAGTATCTCTGTCCCTGTGACGCTCGAGAGGTCCAGAGCGGACATGAATACCAGATCTATTCTAGATTGCGTCCGGTGGGCGGCCGACGTGTGGGTGTACCGACGATCCTTAGGGTGCCAGGTTCTCCATACCTCGCAAAGGCCAAGGCTCTCGGTCCAACCAGTCAGAGCCGAAGCCCTGGCTAATCTACTGGCCGTGATCTCGCCGGATACATCCAAATCAGGATCGAGAACCGCGTTGAAGTCCCCTCCCAGCAGGGTGGTCCCCTGGGGCAGTCCCACAACCACTCGGCGAAGCGAGTGCAAGAAGGCATCAAGTCTCGTCGGGGGGGCATACGCAGATATAAAATTTATCAGTGTTTCATGAAGAGTCCCCGTGGCCACTACAAATCTGCCCTGTGGGTCGACCTGCGTGGCTGTGATCACCACAGGCAGAGAGCGGTGAAGTAAAATGGCTACCCCTCTAGAGCCCCTGGAGAAGCCCGCGTGGTATACTCTGTCATATCCTCCCCGTATGAGCATGGGGCACTTAGTCCCAAGGAGGTGGGTTTCCTGCAAGAGGACCACTAAGGGGGAGTACCTGCGGAGAGTGTTAAATACTGCTGACCTCTTTATCTTGTCCAACAGGCCATTTACGTTCAAGGAAAGGACCTGAGTTAATGAGTGCCAGGCATGAGTTGCGTAGGTGTTACATAGGGCTGAGTGTCAGGCTGTGGACCCAGGGGCGACCATTCCAAACATAACAATGAAATAATAAGAAACCTAACCAACTTATTCCTATTCCTGTCTAAACTAACTTCAAAAACCCAACCACCCAACCACCCCCCTCCCCATACTCCCACCCCGGAAGCATCTGTCGCCCAAATACCCAACCAAAACCAGACAGCCAGCAGGACTGTCCTTGGGGTGGAGTGGTGGACCCCTCCATATAGTCGGATCAATTACAATTAGTGGTAACCTGCCATGTCTCAGGTGTCATATAGTAGAGAGGCTTGACGCCTTCTGTAGTGATCTACCTAGTGACCCCCAGCATACCTTTGTCGTCACTCATGACACCAGGGAGTCCCTCTCCGCAACCGCCTCTCCGCCGCTCCAGCCCCGGCCAGCGGGGTCTCCCCCGGGTGCAGCGCAGCCTCTCAGCTCCCCCCGGCCGATGTCCTCGAGCCGGCGCACGGCCGCAGCGTCACCCACACAGCGCTCTCTCCCCCTGGATGCAGTAGCGCTGCTCCTGCATGCCGCGAGGACCGCGTTTGGAGCGCAGCCTCAGCCCCCTCTAGGGTTCTTTCCTTACCCCGTCACACCTCTGTTCCAGTTCGGCCGCACCGGGAGGGATCGTCGGTCCGGCCCCGGCTCAGCCGCGGGAGTCAGCCCCGGCCGCCATTTTGTTTTCAGGGACGGGTCGGGCGCGGCTCGGGAACGGGGCCGCTTTCATGAAGGTGCTCACCGCCGGAGATTCCCAGGGGTCCAGGGGTCGCAAGGACCGTTAAGACGACGTCTTCAGCTCGGTCAGGCCACTCTAACTACGGGCGGATGACGGAGGGGTCCAGAGCACTCTCAGAGTGCGACCGCCATCTTGACGCCCGAAGCCACGCCCCGGCCCTAAATATTTTTAACTCAGAACTTTGGCTCTCTTGTATCTCTGGATGACTGGCTGGTGATCTTCACTGTCACTCAGTCAACTTGACTCTGCCTCCTCTGACAGTTTGAAGAGTGCGTTCCACTGATGTCTGTGGTCTCAAACTCCCATGAGTTCTTTGCCAACCTTCTCTTTAGTGGCCAGCCCTAGTCACATTGCTCAGTCCTTCTCCAGGACCAGAGTCCAGGACCAGAGTCGTTGTCTACTTGTTCCTTAAGCTGGTTTCCTGTGGTTACTTTTGTCTCACCCGCCACACACTCAGAACTTGCCTCAGTTTGACTCTTTGTTATCTCTTGATTTTGGATCAGTGGTTGACTCTGGGGCAACTTGGTGTTTTCTTTATTCCTTCTGCTCCTTCCAAGTGCTCAGGAGTTTGGCTCAACAACTCAGTGGTTGACCTCACTTATTTCTCAAGGCATCACACTAACTGGGTACGGAAGACGTGTCCCCAGTTAAGCAATCCACCACATTTGACGGCTGTGTTGGTGACCAGGATCACTTGAAGGGGGCCATGCCAAGGGGCTTCAAGCACAAGTTCCTGACATGCTTATTCACCAGGGCCTAGTCACTAAGGTCATGGCACTGCTCCTGAATCATGAGGGGAACTACACCATACACCTGATGAGAGATAGAATGCATCACATCAGCCAGTCCTTGCAGTGGTTGAAAAGCATAACATCTGAAATGTTCAGAAACATGTTAGCAGGCATAGTAGGCAACCTCACGGCCTTCCCCATAAGGATTTTGTGCTGCGACAATCATGTTCTCCAATCAGGACTACTTCAGAGGCTCATCAACATCAGAGGCAAAGCATCCGGTTCAGAGAGATAGACGTACACACCTTTGCCAGCTGGTATTTTAACATCTCATTTACCTGCTTGATGAGGCCAGAAGCTTCGGATCAGTAACTGCAGTTTAGAAGTGGTTCGACCTGCAGGGCTAGACACAGCATCTTCAGGACCTCATTATTGAAATGAGTTCCACAGTCTGATTTAAAAGGAATTGGAAATAAAAAATGAGGGATAAATTCTCGCAGCAGTAACTTGGCCACAGTTAGACTAATTATTTCTAGTGGGGTAAGGTTCTATTCAACGGGAGAAGGTACTTACCACAACCTCAACATACTGTTACACCCTGGTGTTTTGATAAACTCCAACTGCATTCTGTTGAAGGGACCTCCTGATCTTCCTATGTGACTAAACATTACTGTCTTATCCTCCCTTCGTTCATTTGTTGGAAGGCTAGACAACAGTGACAAAGATTCTCGCCCATCACTCTAAACCGGGGATTAAAACAGTTCTGTCTGAATATTCACAAGATGTGCAGGATGATGAAAATGTTCAACTATTGGGAACAACAAAACTTTTGGAAACTTAGGTCTATCATCGACCGAAACCCAAATCTCATCCTCTTCTTCACACAACCCGCTATGGCCTAATCTTGCTGTTTAATCTCTTGTGCTTCTTCCTATAATATTTTAACTTCTTCCCACGTATCACAAACAGTCAACATCAAATTGAAATTGGTATAATTTCCAGATTCATTTAAATGTTCCCCGTTAAATGCACAGGACCCATGGGCACAGTGCGAAGCAACTTTGTCGGCACACCGATTCACAGCTGTAACTTAATCGTTGCCAATCTTGTATGTTGCACATTTAACTACAGCACTTTCTCGAGGCATCTGCAATGCCTCCAACAGTCACATCACTAAGTTGCAGTTGCTGAGAGAGGACCCAAAAGATGTTAAGAACCTTCTGTGTGACCACAACTGTCCAAAGTCATGAACAATACCAAAGCCTTACTGACTATCAGTAAAAAAAGGTTACTTTCAATTGGTCTGAGACACAGCAACCTCTAGTAAGCGCGACCAATTCAGCCACTTGGCCAGAGGTTCTGTCACTGAGCCAGGAGGCAACAGTTAGATGCTCTGAGGCGAAAACAGCATACAGAGTTCTCAAATATCCCCCTTTATCTCTCAAGTAGAAGCCATCCACGAACAACATATGCAGGCTGTACGTGGGGTTCATCTTTAATATCAGGTCTTGGCTTCAGGTGTAGTTAAGGTACATTGAGAGAATCATGCTCAACCTCTCCCTCATGAGCTTCCGCCCCATGCGATGGCAACAATGTGGTGAGATTTAGGGCACAGCAATGCCTCATTGTGATATTATCAGCCGCTAGTATACACTGTTCATGTTTTTTCAGTCTACTGTCATATTTTGAGGCTTAGTGTGAGTGAGAAGTATCTTGACTGAGTGAGGAACCATCATTATAAAAGGGTAGCCCATGGCTATATTCTCACTCTGCTTGACACTGACACCAACTGCTGCAGCTACTTTGACAGCCAGGCAGTCCTGTGGCTACAGGATCAAGTGTGGCTAAAAAGTACACTGCTGGTCTTCAGGAATCACCATGTGTTTAAGTAAGCAGTGAGAGGGTGCAGTCTTCCCTCTCACTGCATATAGAACACATTCTTTCCTGTAATCTGGTATTCCTAGGGCTGGGACTTGGCAGAGAATTTCTCTTATCTCTTGGAAGGCATTCAAGCTTTCGTTGTCCCATGGTACTGGATCAGACACATCCATGTGTGTCAGCCTCTGTAGAGGCTTCGTCACTAGAGAAAGGTTGGGTACCCACTGTTGACAATAGCCCACCAATCCCAGGAACATCCTCACTTCTCTATACGTGGTAGGAAGGTTCATCTTCAGAATGGCAGAGATTATCTGCTGCTCACCTTCCTTGCTCCTTTCTCCTTGTGATGTCCTAGGTAGAGGACTTTGTTCTGGCCGTACTGCAGTTTACTCAGGGACACTTTGGTGGTCATTACAACCCTGGCGGTTGGTGTTAAAGCGGCGGTAAGACCGCCAACAGTCCGGCGTTAATTTTTTTTAATTACGACCGTGGCGGAAACCGCCAACAAAGACAGCCACTATAACACTCCGACCGCCACGGCGGTACAGACAAACAGCTTGGCGGTCACCGCCAACAGACAGGCGGAAGACAATGTACTGCCCACAGTATCACAACCTACCAATACGCCACCTTTTCCGGGGCGGATTCACCGCGGATAAAAACACGGCGGAAACAGGAATTTCGAAGGGAAAACGCTCACCTCTACACACTCCACGAGGAACGACAACACCATGGACCCGGAGCTCCAAATCCTCCCCGCGATACTCTTCCTGCTCCTGTACCAGGAGCACCAACGCCGGCGGCGAAGACCACGGTGAGTACTGCACCTACGACACAGGGGAGGGGGGAGGCAAAAAACAGGGACACACACACGCAACACCCCCACCCTCACCCACTACAACACACACATTAATACATATCTATACATTATAGTAACACCACCCAAACCCCCGGAAGAATGCAAAGACAAAAGGAAATGAGTGTAACCATTGTAATAGATCAAAATGCAGTACGCAAAAATATACATATAAACACTATATACAAAATATACACCGAGAAAATTAGTCCAGGTATTGCACCATTTATAGTCCGTGGACCACTGGGCCCAAAATGCATGGGCGAGGCCCACACACGATACCAGATCAAAACAGAGAGAACACTGTAGGGGCATCAGATAGAAATACAACAGGCACCTCAGGGGGAAGGGAAGGGGGGGCACCTCAGCCGGATGAGTGCACGACGCCAGATCCACGAGGGGGCTCCATGCCCAATGATGTATCCTGGGGAGTGCAAAGCCACAGTCTCTCAAGTCTCTACAGTGGGTGGTTTGCCCACTGTTCAATCCTGGGGAGTGCAAAGCCACAGTCTCTCAAGTCTCTACAGTGGGTGGTTTGCCCACTGTTCAATCCTGGGGTGTGTAAAGCCACAGTCTCTCAAGTGGATAACAGTCTCCACTGGTTCTGGAGGGGGCATGGTGCCCAGAGTGCTTCATCCTGCTAAGGACAGAGATAGTGGATAACAGTCTCCACTGGTTCTGGAGGGGTCATGGTGCCCAGAGTGCTTCATCCTGCTAAGGACAGAGGTAGTGGATAACAGTCTCCACTGGTTCTGGAGGGGGTTTGGTGCCCAGAGTGCTTCATCCTGCTAAGGGCAGAGGTAGTGGATGCATGTCTCCACTGGTTCTGGAGGGGGACTGGTGCCCAGAGTGCTTCATCCTGTGAAGGACAGAGGTAGTGGATGCATGTCTCCACTGGTTCTGGAGGGGGACTGGTGCCCAGAGTGCTTCATCCTGCTAAGGACAGAGGTAGTGGATGCATGTCTCCACTGGTTCTGGAGGGGGCTTGGTGCCCAGAGTGCTTCATCCTGCTAAGGACAGAGGTAGTGGATGCATGTCTCCACTGGTTCTGGAGGGGGACTGGTGCCCAGAGTGCTTCATTCTGTGAAGGACAGAGGTAGTGGATGCATGTCTCCACTAGTTCTGGAGGGGGCTTGGTGCCCAGAGTGCATCACGCACCCCGTGACGGTCCCAGTTGCGTCAGTGCCCCTGCTGCTCATGGGCTAGCGGTGCTTGAGTTGGCGGTGCCCTGTTCAGCAGTGCTTGAGTTGGCGGTGCCCTGTTCAGCGGTTCTTGAGTTGGCGGTGCCCTGTTCAGCGGTGCTTGAGTTGGCAGTGCCCTGTTCAGCAGTGCTTGAGTTTGCAGTGCCCTGTTCAGCGGTGCATGAGTTGGCGGTGCCCTGTTCAGCGGTGCCTGAGTTGGCGGTCCTTCATTGCCCAGCTGGGCTGGGGCTGCCGGTCCTTCATTGGGCAGCTGGGCTGTGGCTGGCGGGGCCCTCCTGGGCAGCTGGGCTGTGGCTGGCGGGGCCCTCCTGGGCAGCTGGCTGTGGCTGGCGGGACCCTCCTGGGCAGCGAGGATGGGGCTGGCGGTGGCCTCCTGTGCAGCGAGGATGGGGCTGGCGGTGGCCTCCTGTGCAGCGAGGATGGGGCTGGCGCTGGCCTCCTGTGCAGCGAGGATGGGGCTGGCGATGGCCTCCTGTGCAGCGAGGATGGGGCTGGCGGTGGCCTCCTGGGCAGCTGGGCTGTGGCTGGCGGGGCCCTCCTGGGCAGCGAGGATGGGGCTGGCGGTGGCCTCCTGTGCAGCGAGGATGGGGCTGGTGGGGCCCTTCTGGGCAGCGGGGATGATGGCGGTCTTCTCCGCCATGCTGCTCCTCCCAGACTTGCCGGGTTTCTTGTGGCCCTTCCCCACCTTGGGAGGAGTCACAGCTGAGTTCACACTCCCACCGGGACCCCTGGGAGCGGCTTGGGTGGCTGGAGTCTTCCCCCTCTCCCGCCGGGCACTGGCCAACTTCTGGTGCTTCACAGGGGGGGGGGACTGGCTGTGCTGTGGCTCCGTGCCACACTGGCTGTCCTGGTGGCCGGTGCACTCCACATACCTGTGACCACAGGCAGCACTGGTCCCGGAGATTTTGTGGCTGAGGTGCAAGTTCGGGACCTATGAGTTGGACGGTGGGGGTGGGAAATAGGTTAGGCTGGACAGGAAAAGTTGTTTGGACACACTGGGACAGGTAGCTGGAGGGGGTTTGGGAGTGGAGGAAGAGGTGGTGGTTGTAGGAGGTGTACGTTTTGTGGCTTTGGGTGCAGGTGTATGCACTGGAGGCTGGCTGTTGGGTGGGTGTGTGCCTGCGTTTGTGTATCTTCAGAGGGGGCGTCACAGACACAACGGGAGAGGACACAGGGGACGTGTGTATGGTAGTGGGGATGGTGACTGGACGTGAGCGGGGTGTGCTGGTGGGTGTGCTGGTGCGGGACGTAGTGTCTGTAGAGGTAGTGCATGCAGGTGTGAGTGTAGACGAGACTGGGAGGGAGGAGGGAGACGACGAGGAGGGGGATACAGTGGAGGCAGTGGATGTTGGTGTGTCTGTATGTGTGTGATGCTTGCGTGAGTGCCTGTGGGATGTGTGGTGCTTATGTTTGCCTGAGCTTCCCTTGTGTGGTGAGGTGTGTGCAGGCTGGTCTGATGGTGTGCTTGGGATAGGCAGAGGTACAGGGGATTGGGTCTGGGTGGAGGAAGTTGGAGGGGGAGGCTAGACACAGGGACAATGACTGCCATCAGTGCTGAGGCCAGAGTTTGAAAGGCTCGGTGAAGGGCCGCCTGACCAGAATGAATGCCCTCCAGGAATGCATTGGTTTGTTACAACTGCCTTTCTACACCCTGGATGGCATTCAAAATGGTAGACTGCCCAACAGTGAGGGACCTGAGGAGGTCAATGGCCTCCTCACTGAGGGCAGCAGGGGTGACAGGGGCAGGGGCTGGGGCGAAGGTGGTGCCCACCCTCCTGGATGAGCGGGCACGGGGCGAAGGCTGAGGGGCTGCTGGGAGGGCGGTGCTGGTAGGGTGGGTGGCAGCTGTACCTGTAGATGCGGGGGGCACAGATGTTGCCACCACCACAAGGGAGCTCCCATCGGAGGACGAGTCCGTGTCGCTGGTTTCAGCTCCTGTCCCCGCCGTGGTGCTCCCCTCGCCCTCCGTCCCACTGGTGTATTCTGAGTCCGTAGTGTGGCCCTCCATGGCCATGTGCGATGCAGCTCCCTCGTGCCCCGGTACCACTGCTCCTCCGCCTGATGATGCTAATGCACACAAGAACAGGGAGACCACAAAAAGGGGTGGGGGAACAGAAGGAAGACATGTTGAGTGCATGGATTACCGCTACCGTTGGCGGACAAGACAGACACAGAAGCCCCCTGCACTACGTCGCACTGTTGGGCTCTACAGTGCAATTCATGGGAAATGGCCTACAAGGCAATGGACGACATCTGCACACATAGATGACACAGGTGCATGAATAGCTGTACTTGGCACTCTACAGAGGTGGGGTGGGGGCCACAGGGCCATGCCTTACGGAGGGGCCTAGCCTACGGAACTCGCCCTGGCCTAGGGAAACCCACAGCCCTCCTCCCCCACCCAGACACCTCCACTGCGCGCAAAGTCAGCAGAATGAGAGTGTACTCACCCCCTTGTGTCTGCTGTGATGCCCTCAAGCGCCCATCCAACTCCGGGTAGGCCCCCGCCAGGATCCGGAACATCAGGGTGGTCATGGTTCGACGGGCACCCCTCCCACGTTGGGAGGCCATCCCCAGCTGAGCCTCCGCCATCTTCTTGCACCAGCGGGGAATGTCCTCCCATCTTTTCCGGCAGTGGGTGCTCCGTCTGTGGTGGACCCCCAGGGTCCGGACATCCTTGGCGATGGCACGCCAAATGTCCTTCTTCTGGTGGGCGCTGACCTCCATGAAAGGTACAGGGGAAGAAGAGAAGTCATTACCAACTGCGCCGTCAAAGTGAGTGGCCCCCATCCCTACCCTTGCCATGTGGCACATGCACACACCGTCTTTCATGCATGCAGAACTCTGCCCCCTTCCTTCTTACAACCAGCCCTCTCCACACAGGCATAGCTCATACAACGTGCTCCCTGTGTACTTACCTGTTGGTCTGGAGGACCGTAGAGTAGCGTGTACTGGGGGAGGACCCCATCGACGAGCTTCTCCAACTCCTCCAATGTGAAGGCAGGGGCCCTTTCCCCAGACGCACAAGCCATTGTCTCTTCCAGACCGAGGTCACAGCAGCACTTGCAGTGTAGGTCCTCTCCTGTCGAAGATCAGGTATCGAGTGATTCAACAGATAGAAAATGGCGGTCACGTCCGCTGCGGTCACGTCCGCGGCGGTGCGTACCATCACTGCCGGCGTATATCGTCATTGGCTCCTGGGAACCATAGGGTCCAATGTTAACCAGTGCAGCATTGCGCCGCGGTCTTCGACCGCCTACCGCATCGGGGTACAACGCCAGCGCAGTTACCTCACATCCCATTGTCCCACTTTACAGGTCAGGCAGCCGCCATTTCAGGGGCCCACATGGCCTAATTACCAACTGCGTCACACATACCTAGGCCTAGTCTCAACACACATACAGGCCACATTTTGTGTATGATTGGTGTTCTGTGTAGACTGTGGATACATACCTCTGAGTTGTTTGACTCTGTGCTCGCTGTTGTCCTTCATAGGCACCGTCCGCTGGGACATGTGAGGAGATGGCCGAATCCTCCGGTGTACCGACCGCTGGTGGACCTGTCGACATTGGAGGAAAGAAATTTGATTATCACCTACAGGTTTGACCGTGCCACAATCCAGGAACTGTGTACCCAGTTGGAGCCTGACCTGATGTCAGCAATCCGCCATCCCACAGGAATCCCCCCTCAAGTGCAGGTGCTATCAGTGCTCCAATTCCTTGCAAGTGGGTCATTTCAAACAACTGTGGCCATCGCATCAGGGATGTCCCAGCCTATGTTTTCCAACGTATTGTCCAGAGTGTTGTCTGCCCTGCTGAAACACATGCGGAGCTACATCGTTTTCCCTCAGGTGGAGGATTTGCCTACAGTGAAAGGTGACTTCTATGCCCTTGGACATATCCCCAACATCATAGGTGCCATTGATGGGACCCATGTGGCTTTGGTCCCCCCCCACAGGAGTGAACAGGTGTACAGGAACCGGAAGAGTTATCATTCCATGAATGTACAGATGGTATGTTTGGCAGACCAGTACATCTCCCATGTGAATGCCATGTTCCCTGGCTCAGTGCATGACGCCTACATCCTGCGGAATAGCAACATCCCTTATGTGATGGGTCAACTCCAGAGGCACAGTGTGTGGCTATTAGGTGACTCTGGTTACCCCAACCTGTCATGGATACTGACCACAGTGAGGAATCCCAGGACAAGGGCAGAGGAACGCTACAATGAGGCCCATGTGCGAACTAGGAGGGTGATCGAGCGGACCTTCAGCCTCCTGAAGGCCAGGTTCAGGTGTCTGCATATGACAGGTGGATCCCTATTCTACTCACCAAAGAAGGTGTGGCAGATCATCGTGGCCTGCTGTATGCTTCACAACTTGGCTTTGCGACAACAGGTGCCTTTTCTGCAGGAGGATGGTCCAGATGGCAGTGTCGTGACAGCTGTGGAGCCTGTGGACAGTGATGAGGAGGAAGCAGAGGAAGAAGACATGCAGAACAGAGACTCAGTGATCCAGCAATATTTCCAGTGAAACACAGGTGACAATACATTCCTGCCTACTACATGTACTTTTACACTTCTACCTCTATCCTGTCTGTCGTTTTCACCCAGTGTATGGTCACTGAGTTGCCACTTTCCCTTACGGTTTCACAGGTGTGGGTCCCAACGTGTGTCATCTGCTTAGATTCCTCATGGACTACAGCTGTGTGACATAGGTATGTTGACATTACTATTTCAAGAACATTTTGTCACTGTAATTGCAAATACACTATTTCGAAATCACAGATAGACTCCAGATCTTTTGGTGCTTTAGGTGTGTTTATTTAAATACAAAATATTGGAGGGGGAAGTTAAATGGTGAGGGGTGATGGCGGAGGAGTGTCCATGGCAGAGTCCAGTCTATTAGTCTCACAGGTGCATTGCCCATATGGGCATAGGAAGTGGAGCTGGGGCAGTTTCAATATGGACAGGGTGACAAAGAGGGACAGGGGGATGACAATCAGGGTGGTCTCATTTCTTGGCGGGGGTCTTGGCATTGTGCTCTGTCTTGTTCTTGGATCTCAGGGACCGTTTGCGGGGTGGTTCTCTGTCTGCAGGGGGTGGGGTGCTGGTGTGGTGGTCATGTGGCGGTGCCTCCTGTCCACTAGCGCCGGCGGAGGTGTTGGGCAGTTCATCGTCCATGCTAAGGTCAGGGGCCCCTTGTAGTGCCACAGTGTCCCTTCTGGTGTTGAGTACTTCCTTCAGCACCCCTACGATGGTGCCCAGGGCGGAGCTGATGGTTCTGAGTTCCTCCCTGAAGCCCAAATACTGTTCCTCCTGCATCCGCTGGGTCTCCTGAAACTTGGCCAGTACCGTTGCCATCGTCTCCTGGGAGTGGTGGTAGGCTCCCATGATGGAGGAGAGGGCCTCGTGGAGAGTGGGTTCCCTTGGCCTGTCCGCCCCCTGTTGCAGAGCAGCCCTCCCAGTTCCCCTGTGTTCCTGTGCCTCCGTCCCCTGGACCGTGTGCCCACTGCCACTGCCGCCAGGTCCCTGTTGTTGTTGGGGTGGTGGGTTATCCTGGGTTCCCTGTAGTGGTGGTTACACAGCTGATTGACGTGTCCTGGGGACAGAGGTATGGGCCCGCTGGGTGGGTGCTGTGTTGGTGTTTCCTGAGGGGGGAAGGTCTGTGGTGGCCTGTGCCTGTGTGAGGGGAACCAACTGTCCCGAGGCCCCCGATGGCCCGGGCTGGTCATCTAGATCCAGGTGGACAGAGGTGCTGTCATCACTGTGGGCCTCTTCTGTGGGTGGTGTGGACATGTCTGGACCCTCCTGTCTGGTGACGTTGATTAGTAGTCCTGCAGGGGTGGAAAGGCATGATTGTTGCATCTGTGTGTGTCATGGTGTGCAATGGGTGGGTGACCTTGTACCCCAGTGCTGGCATTCTTGTGTGTGAGCTTGTGTGATGATGGTTTAGGGGGGTGTTTGGGTATGTGCAGTGGGCATGCTTCAGTGATGGGTGTCCATGCGTTGTTGTTGCATGCAGGGCTTGGTGTTGGGATGTGTGGTTTGTGATATTGGTACATTTGTGAGGAGTTGGAGTGATTGGGGTGTGGGCGAGGGTGGGGGTATGTGATAGCATGCATGTACGGTGGGGGATGTAATAGTTAAGATTTGACTTACCAGAGTCCATTCCTCCACCGACTCCTGCGAGGCCCTCAGGATGCAGAATCGCCAAGACCTGCTCCTCCCATGTTGTTAGTTGTGGGTGGGGAGGTGGGGGTCCGCCGCCAGTCCGCTGAACCGCCTGGTGGTGTCTTGAGACCACGGAACGCACCTTCCCCCGTAGGTCGTACCACCTCTTCCTGATGTCCTCCCGATTTCTTGAGTGTTGTCCCACTGCGTTGACCCTGTCGACTATTCTTCACCATAGCTCCATCTTCCTTGCAATTGAGGTGTGCTGCACCTGGGATCCAAATAGCTGTGGCTCTACCCGGACGATTTCCTCCACCATGACCCTGAGCTCCTCCTCCGAGAACCTGGGGTGTCTTTACCGTGCCATGGGGTGGTGTAGGTGATGTGTGGGGTGGTGTGTGTGGTGATAAGTGTGGTGGTATGTGGTGGTGTGTGGTGTTTTGTGCGTGGAAGTTGTGTGGGTGATGGTGTTGTGTGCCTGTGGATGCTAGTTTGTTGATTGTGGTGTCTCTCTCTGGCCTTCTCTCTGTAATTGTGGTTGTAGGGGTTTGTGGGTGATGTGGGTGTGTGTTTTATATTGTATTGGGTGTGTGGGAGTGGTGTGTGTATGTGTATCAGGTGTGTGTATTTCGAATTGTCCAATGTGGTTGTGTTTTGGAAATGTGTGTGTATTTTGAGCGCGGCGGTGTGTACCGCCAATGGAATACCGCGGTTGAAAGACCGCCGCATGGATTCGTGTGTCGTGATAGTGTGGCCGTTTTTCTGTTGGCGTGACGGTGGAGTTTTTTTTTTGCCAGTTTATCACTGACCTTTGGTGTGGCGGACTTGTGTGGGTGTCTGAATTTTGTCAGATTCCGAGATGTGGGTCATAATAGCTGTGGCGGAATTCCGCGGCCGCGGCGGTGGGTTGGCGGTCTTCTGCACGGCGGTAAGCGGCTTTTACCGCCAATGTTGTAATGACCGCCTTTATGTCCATTTTCGGACAGATGATTCAATAAGGTTATAGGCCCTCATTATAACCTTGCCGGTAAATGCCAAATTTCGCCTGCCACACAATAACACATACATTCAAAGCCGACAGAAAACAACCACAACCAAAAATCCGCCAGACCTACTGAACGTAATAAACTGTCGGTACTACCACCCATACCGTTACACCACCAACACTATGCCCTCCAAATAATGACCCACCTATCGCCACAGCAGACATTCAATGACAGTAAACCATTGGCGGTGAACACCATCAAGGCTGATAAAGCCACCCAAAGACAAAACGAGACAACATTGGCCAGAACTAAAAACCCACACCAGACACAATTACATGCACCACACAAACCCACCAAAAGCACTATAAAACACACAACCACATCACCCACAATCCTTTGCTAACACAACAATACCATACCCACAGCATGCACATCCCTTCAAACTCTGCATGTACACCCACCACCAATGCATGCACAGCATGGATAACTAACAATCCCACAATACATCGCCATACACAAACAAAGGTGGCAGGTCTACAGCAATGATATGGGGAAGCTAGGGATGCAGACTATGTCACAGACAAGTACCATAAAACACCACTTATAACCCCACAGGACCCCTAGCCACTCTCAGTGGCGAGGAGGTGCCATGGCTACCCAGTCCCCCACCAGAAGATGCCCCCAGTGATAACAGTAACTCTGGAGTTCTGGATCTGGATGAACTCAGGGACCACTGGTCAGTTGGATACCCCAACCCACACCCAGTCCACCACAGAGCCTCCTCCCTCAGTATCCAACACCACGCAGCCACCCAACGTCCCCAGATCTCTGTCCCCAGGACACGTTAATCAATAGTGTGCCCACCTGTGCAGTGACCCCAGCCCACACCCCACAGGCAAGACAATGAGGGTCCTCGGGTCAGTGGCAGTGGACTCACCGTTCAGGGGACACAATCATACGGGGCCAGGGACACTCGGAGGACAGCTGTGCGCCAGGGGAGGACAGGCCCAGGGAACCGACTGCCCAGGAGGCACTCACCAATGTCCTAGGGGCTTACCAACAATCCCAGGGCAAGATGGGTCAGGTGATAGACATCATGCAGGAGAACCAGCGGCTGCAGGAGGAACACTAGGAACACTTCCCGAATTGCAGGCCCTCAACACCACCATGGTCTCCATAGCAGGGGTGCTGGTTGATATGGCTAACATCATAGGGAGAACACATCACACCAGTAGGCCCCTTTCACTAGCCAGTCAACTGACCAGCCCTCCACATCTGCTACAGCTAGTGGACAGGAGGCCCTGCCACAGGACCCACAGGCCACCAGCGCTGGTCCACCTGCAGAAGGTGAACCACCCCGCAAACGTTCCCTGTGACCCAGAAAGACACCAGAGACACTTGCCAAGACCAAGGCCACCACCAGGAAATGAGCCCCAGGAAACACCCGGAACAACAACTCCTAAACCACGAAGTCGTGGAAAAGGAAAGCGAAACAACGGTTTCGTTTTCCACGACTTCCTGGTTTTTGTGCCTTAACCACGCATGTGTGAACCACGTACATGCGTGGTTAAGGCACAGAAGAAGGGAGTCGACGCGGTGAAGGAGGAGGTAAGTTGGTCTGGGAATGGGGCTGTTTTTTTGGGGGTGGGGTGGGTGGGGGGACTCGGGGTGATTAGGGTTTGGGGGAGAAAGGTCAGGGTTTAGGTTTTGGGGTGGGGACTCTGGGTATTTTTAGATTTTGGGGTGGGGTGGGGGCTTGGGGTGATTAGGGTTTAGGGGAAAGGGGGGAGGTCAGGGTTTAGGTTTAAGGGGTGGGTTGGGGGTTGGGGTGCTTTAGGTTTTAGGGGAAGGGGTTGGGGTTGTGGTAATTTTGGGGGTGGGGGTTGGGGTGGTTGTGGGGGTGGGGGGATCACAGTAATTTTTTGGGATGGGGGCCTAGGGGGGAAGCATGCTGGAACCGTGCATGCTGATTACTAATGCCTTTACCAGGAATGCCTTTACAACGAAAAATCGTTGTAAAGGCATTCGTGGTAAAGGCATTAGGGATACCAATGAGTTTGTTGTTCCGAACTCGTTGTTGAGCCATGGGTGCTTGAAGCACTTGTGGGTTCGACATATAACCACGAACCCCTCCTGAATGTCCCCCTTGTGTTTCCACTGTGTCACCTTGTCCACTTTGAACTGCCATTGCTCCCCTTGCTATGGCCCCTTGGACACTGGACCTGTGCTACACACAGACTGGACCACTACCCTGGACTATTCCCAACCATCACCCCACTCTATTACACTTCCCATTGTAGAACAATTTTCAACATACACCCTTGGACACAACTTGTATAATAGTACTTAATGAACTGTAATGAACTGCATGATCCTGTGTAAATGTCCAGTAACATGTTGACCCCTCCAACAAATGTGTGTCAGCAGTCTGTACACATCATAGCAGTACATTGTTGGAACCACACCAACATGCAATAAGGGAAAATATTGATGACAGTCTGGTGGGATGCAAAGGAAATGACTGGCATCATGCTGCAATCACACAGTACAACACTAAAATGTAGTCTTGCTTTGTTCAACAGTCTTACCTGAATGTCATTGGAAGTACTGCTGGATCAAATGTGACCTTTTGTCCACATTCTCCTCCTCTTCCTCCTCCTCACTGTCCTCAGTGTCCACTGCTGCCACAGCTGCATTGTCACCCCCTTCTTCCTGCAGATAGGGACATGCCATCTGAGGGCCAAATTGTGCAGCATGCAGCACACAATGATTCTGCAGACCTTATCAGGGGAGTAGCATAGGGATCCACCTGTCAGATAGAGGCACCTGAACCTAGCCTTCAGGAGACCGAAGTTCCTCGTGGTACGACCTTGAGCATCATTATGACTATTTTTAGCCTCTGTTCTCAGATTCCTAACAGGGGCCATGAGCCAGGACAGGTTTGGGTAGACGGAATCACCTGCAAGAGTAAGGGACACACATTAGCCCAGCGCAATGGCATGGACCATGACTCCTGAAGGCATACACTCACAAACATTGGGTGGGCACACAGGCTCTCCTATTAGCCACACTCTGTGCCTCTGTAGTTGTGCCATCAGCTGTGGGACACTGCTATTCCTCATGACAAAGGCATCATGCACTGACCCTGGATACTTGGCAGTGATGTGGGAGTTGTACTGGTCAGCCAGGCACACCATCTGGACATTGAGTTTGTGGGAACTCTTCCGATTCCTGTACACTTGTTTATTGGCCCTGGGGGGGACTAAGGCAATGTGGGTCCTGTCAATGGCCCCAATAACATGAGGTATATGTCCCATTGCATAGAATCCAGCCTTCACAGTGGGTGAGTCATCTACCTTGGTGTGGTTGGTCGAGTTAAAGGACAACACGAAGTCCTGGAGTAGATGACGAATGTGATTTATTGAAGAATATAGTGGAGTAACGAATAGGCTTTTCTCTGTGTTCTTTGTAGTGGTTCTTGGATAGCGTCAGTCTCGTTTCCCTGGATATTTACTTCTTCTTTGTTCTTTTCTTCTCTTTCAGGGCTCCCAGGAAGTGCATGTGTGGAGAAGAACAAGAGAAGTATCGGTATGTAGTTTTATTCTCTGCCTGTCTCTTATCCTTTTCTACCTCTTCTTTTCCTTCCTCCTCTGTCTTTCATACGTCTTGCTCTCTTTTTTTTTTCTTCCTTTTCTCTGTTCATGTTGTTACTGGGTCCTTTTCTTTCTCTCTCTCTTGTCTCTTTCCTCTATAGTAATCTGTGTCTTTTTTCTTCCGCTACTATCTTCTGCTATTGACTTTCCCTTCCTGCATGTAGCTTTTCCTGTTTTCTTACTGCCCTCTCTCTCTTTCATGTGTTCATTTCTCTTATAGTTCCTTCTCCTTCCTTTACTGCGCTTTCGGTGGTTTGTTGTTAAGGCCCTTCCTTCCGGTGCTGTCACTATGGTGGGACTTGGTACTTTAGTGGGTTTATACCTCAGTGCCTTCTTTTAGGGTGATTGTGCTCTTAAAGTTCCCGGATTCCTTCTCCTTTGTTTTGTTCCCGCCACCCACTCCCCCTTGCTTATTATTCCCGCTCCGCCCGTCCTCCCGCACCCCTGGTTATCCTTAGTGTGGCGTGGACACGCACCTGATGGTGCCACGCTTCTCCAGAAGTGTGGCAGGGTTCTTTGTTCTGCCTCCCGGGGGCCACCGCGGTGTTTGGTCCTCCGTCTGCCGCCTCCTCGTCTTCTTCTCTCCTGCTGGGAAAAATCTGCCCTCCAACGACGCCGTTCTCCTCTTCCTCCTCGTCGCTCTCCTCTTCTTTCTGGGACGCTGGCTTTTTCTCTCCGCCCGCTTCTGGGTTTCTGCCTCGGAGACTCAGCGTCACGGCCGCTGAGGACATCCGATCGGTTCCTGCCCCAGGCTGTTCCCGAGCACCTGGGGCAGTGTCAACACCAGTTAGTTTTGTGTACGGGCTGTCTCCGACCGGCCCGTCACATACACTCCCCCTAGCGAGCGGCTGATAGAGACGCTCCGACGATGGATAGCACGATAAAAAGTCAGCATTTGCCATGTGGGCACCCTGGGAATGTCGTATCTGAAAGGAGAAAGGCTGAAGTGAGAGGAACCATCGCAGAACACAGGAGTTTGTATCTTTGTTGTGGGCGAGCCAGGTAAGAGGAGCATGATCAGTCACTAAGGTAAAAGTCCTGCCCGCTAAATAGTATTGCAGGGACTCCACCACCCATTTAATAGCCAAACATTCCTTCTCTAATGTCGGGTAATGTTGTTCTCGTGGGAGGAGTTTCCGACTTATATATACAACGGGATGAAGGGTCCCATTGTCTTGTTCTTGTGAAAGGACGGCCCCAATACCTACATCTGAGGCATCGGTTTGTACGGTAAAGAGTTTCTGGAAATCCGGACAACACAACACCGGTCCGGATGTTAACGCTGACTTTAGCGTTTCAAAGCTCTGTCTTTCTATATCAGAAAGAGGGGGTAAGGTGTTTGGACATGATTTCCGTAGGAGGTCGGTAAGCGGTCCTGCTAAGGTGGAGAATTGTGGTATGAATTGTCTATAGTAGCCTACGAGTCCAAGGAAGGCCCTTATATCTTTCTTTGTGCGTGGGAGGGTGATTTTATTGATGGCCTGTATTTTCTCATTCTGGGGTCTAACCTGTCCTTCTCCCAGTATATAGCCCAAGTATTTGATTCTTGTGTGTCCCAACCTGCACTTCTCCGGATTTGCTGTAAGATTGGCCTGTCTCAAGGCCTGTAAGATGCTGTCTAAGTGTTTCAGGTGGTCCTCCCAGGTCATGCTGTATACTACAATATCATCGAGATAAGCTGCTGCATACTGATGGTACGGTTGCAGTATCCTGTCTATAAGTCTCTGAAAGGTGGCTGGGGCCCCATGAAGACCAAACGGAAGGACAGTGAAGTGATAGAGTCCGAATGGGGTCGCAATGGCAGTCTTTTACTTATCCTCTGGCCGCAGTGGTAATTGCCAGTAAACTTTAGTCAGATCTAATGTGGACATACTGTATACTGAGCCTGTCCCAATCTATCGAGAAGTTCATCGATGCGTGGCATGGGGTATGCGTCAAACTGTGACAGGTCGTTGACGCGTCTGAAATGAACACAAAAGCGAGTGCTTCCATCAGGTTTTGGTACAAGTACCACAGGGGAACACCATGGGCTAGTCGATGGTTCAATGATGCCAGCTACTAGCATGGATTGCACTTCTTGTTCTATGATTTTCAGTTTTGCTTCAGGGATACGATAGGGTCGCTGGCGGGCTATACCGTCTGATTTAACCAAATCGCATGCTGTACTAACGATGTTCGTCCTGGGAATTTAGAGAATACGTCTCGGTTGTTTTCTATCAGATGGTTGAGTTGCCTAAGATAGGGGTCTGTGAGTGCGGGGTTTATTTGAGGGGGAGGGTACTTGTGAGGTAAGTCAGTGGAAAGGGAAGGGTAGGGAATCTCATCATTAGTTTCCTGTGTGATATACATGACGGACTGTTCGCACGAGGGTTCCTGCCATTTTTTAAGCAAATTGATGTGACATATTTGCTCCCTTCCTGAGCCTTGGGGCATGGCAAGTCTATATGTGGTGGGATTGATCTGTTCTAAGACTTCATATGGTCCCTGCCACCGGGCTAATAGCTTATTTTCACAGCTAGGTAATAGGCCTAACGCCTTGTCTCCAACCTTCAGACTACGATAAACACTTTTAGCATCATATAGCCGTTTTTGTTTGTTTTGGGCCTCTCTTAAGGTGGTATGGGCCTCTTCCCATCCCATGTGGAGGTTTTCTCGTAGTTCTCGGGTATAGGTCAAGAGGTCTTTAACCTCTTCCTCAGTTTCTTCCCATTGCTCAGCCAGCATCTCTAAAAGGGTACGGGGTTGTCTCCCGAATAACAGCTCAAAGGGGCTATGTCCTGTGGAAGTCTGAACATGGGTGCGTATGGCATAAAGCACTAGAGGTAGTTTTTTCTCCCAATCTTTTCCGGCTTCGGAAATACTTTTTCGGAGTAGGGATTTAATTGTCTTATTAGATCGCTCTACTAATCTGTCTGTTTGGGGATGGTAAACAGATGTTCTGATTTGTTTAACCCCTAGGGAACTGCTCACCTCTGCCATAAGTCTCGACATAAATGGAGTCCCTTGATCTGTGAGTATTTCTTTCGGAAACCCCACCCGGGAAAATAATTCTATCATTGCCTGTGCTATGGTTTTTGTGTGCATACTGGGGATTGGTATGGCCTCTGGGTAACGAGTTGCGTAATCGACTAATACCAGAATATATTGTCGTCCTCTCACCGAAGGAGTTAGGGGTCCTACAATGTCCATCCTGACTCTAGAAAATGGGGTTTCTATAATGGGAAGGGGTTGCTGGGGAGCTGGACGGTGTGGAGAGGGATTCAAGAGTTGGCATTTTGGGCATTCGGAACAATGTTTCCGAATATCTTCAAACACTCCAGGCCAATAGAAGCGCCACAATACTGCTTCTTCCGTTTTCTCTCTCCCCATATGACCGTCCCCATTATCCCCATGGGCTAATTGCAGGACCTGCTGTCTATGACTCCGGGGTACCACTAGCTGCAGTTCTCTCTCCCCTGCGGTGGAGGAGTTTCTATACAGTAAGTTGTTTTTTACCAGGAATTTGGGACCTACCACATGGTCATCCGGGTTCAAAGCTTGGTGCCATGCATGTTTCAGAGTGAGATCTTCGTGTTGGCTCTGATGGAATTCTCCCATGATGGTGCAGATGACGGCTGGGGGGTCTTGGGAGTCCGTATTTCAACGATCCCGAGCAAGTGGATATTTTTGTCGTTGCTTTCTCTTTTGTTTCCTACTCCGTTTGATCCGTGGTCTTCTGTTCTCTTCCTCACCTGCCCCAAAAGGTATCTCTTCCCACCATGTCTTAAGGATTTGTTCCTGTCCTGCTTTATTTAGGAGGGAGGAAAAATCCACATAGTCGGTCCCGAGGATGAGATCTTCTGCCAAATGTGGAATTACTCCCACCTTTATTGTCTCATCCTCTCCTTTCCAATTCAGGCGTACTGTAGCCACGGGATAGGGTCGTTGATCTCCATGTACACAGGCTATTAATACCTGACTCTGTGGATTCCCTTGTCCTGGCAGGACTAAATTCTGTCTGATCACACTTTGACTGCACCCCGAATCTACTAGAGCCGTTCTTTCGATGTCATTGACGAGGACTGTTAGAGTATATGTCGGTCTTTTCCCTCCGGACCATAATACTCGCCCTCTCATCAGCCCGATTTCCATCGGTTCTTCAGGATCTTTTTTTAACGGACAGTGTCTAGCAATATGGCCCCATTCGGAACAATGGTAACATTGTGGCCCCGTAGTGGGAGAATTTGGAGATGCCGAAGTCGAAGGGAGAGAACGCTCCGGGCCCTGCATGGCCATAGGTCGCTGGGGGGTACTTTTGGCTATGGCTGGGCAGACAGAAGAAGGAAAGGGATGTCTACTGGCTGTAGCACGAAAATCTGGGGCCCGATGGTAAGCACAAGCTAGGTCAACGGCAGTCTGGTTCGTCAACCCTGGATGTTGTCTAACGCAGTTCCGTGTGCTAGGTGGTAGGGCGTCAAGATATTGTTCCAGGACAATGGTATTGAACATCTCCTCCCTGGTCATTTCTGTGGGGTGTAACCATTTTCCTGCGGCATGATGCACCCTATCATATAAGGTGCATGGGTTTTCTTGTTGTTGCCATTTTGTCTGACGGAACTTGGTTCTATAGCTTTCGCTATCCAGTCCAATGCGTTCTAGGATAGTTTTCTTTATCTCCTTATAAGGAAGAGTGCCACCAGGCTTAATGGCCTGGTAGGCGGCTTACAACTGTCCAGTAAGTAACGGGGCTATATATTGACCCCACTTGTCTTCAGGCCAGTTTTCTGTACTGGCTACCCTTTCGAAATTAGTAAAGAATTAATCAGGATCCTCCTGTTCTTGATATCTTTGTAGCACACTACTCGGTACGTTAGGATGGACCTTTGTGTGGGCAATAATATCAGTAAGTTTTCCCAGGGCTGTTTCATGAACCAACTGGTTGTTTGATATTATGGTTGCCTGACTTTTTAGAGCTGTTTGTAAGGCCTCTTGTTCTTCCTGAGCCTCTTTCAGCTGTTGTTCCCAAACGATTTGTAGATGTCGTTGCCCCTCGGCCAACTGGGCAATCATGTCCTCCAAGGTCGGTTTCTCTTCCAAGTTGGCGATGGTCCTTTCCGATCCCCCTGCTGCCACCACTTGTGGTTGGTCGAGTTAAAGGACAACACGGAGCACTGGAGTAGATTACGAATTTGATTTATTGAAGATTATAGTGGAGTAACGAATAGGCTTTTCTCTGTGTTCTTTGTAGTGGTTCTTGGATAGCTTCGGTCTCGTTTCCCTGGATCTTTACTTTTCTTCTTTGTTCTTTTCTTCTATTTCAGGGCTCCCAGGAAGCGCATGTGTGGAGAAGAACAAGAGAAGTATCGGTAAGTGGTTTTATTCTCTGCCTGTCTCTTATCCTTTTCTACCTCTTCTTTTCCTTCCTCCTCTGTCTTTCATACGTCTTGCTCTCTTTTTTTTTCTTCCTTTTCTCTGTACAGGTTGTTACTGGGTCCTTTTCTTTCTCTCTCTCTTGTCTCTTTCCTCTCTAGTAATCTTTGTCTCTTTTTCTTCTGCTACTATCTTCTGCTATTGGCTTTCCCTTCCTGCATGTAGCTTTTCCTGTTTTCTTACTGCCCTCTTTCTCTTTCATGTGTTCATTTCTCTTATAGTTCCCTCTCCTTCCTTTACTGCGCTTTCGGTGGTTTGTTGTTAAGGCACTTTCTTCCGGTGCTGACACTACGGTGGGACTTGGTACTTTAGTGGGTTTATACCTCCGTGCCTTCTTTCAGGGGGATTGTGCTCTTAAAGTGCCCGGATTCCTTTTCCTTTGTTTTGTTCCTGCCACCCACTCCCCCTTGCTTATTATTCCCGCTCCTCCCGCTCCTCCCGCACCCCTGGTTATCCTTAGTGTGGCGTGGACATGCACCTGATGGTGCCACGCTTTTCCAGAAGCGTGGCAGGGTTCTTTGTTCTGCCTCCCGGGGCCACCGCGGTGTTCGGTCCACCATCTGCCACCTCCTCGTCGTCTTCTCTCCTGCTGGGAAAAATCTGCCCTCCAACGACGCCGTTCTCCTCTTGCTCCTCGTCCCTCTCCTCTTCTCTCTGGGACGCTGGCTTTTTCTCTCCGCCCGCTTCCGCATTTCCACCTCTGGGACTCAGCGTCACGGCTGCTGAGGACATCCGATTGGCTCCTGCCGAGGCTATTCCCGAGCACCTGGGACAGTGTCAGCACCAGTTAGTTTTGTGTACGGGCTGTCTCCGACCGGCCCGTCACACTGGGGGAATGCGATGTAGCTGCACATGTGTTTGAGCAAGGCAGACAAAACTCTTGCAAGCACAATTGAGAACATTGGCTGTGACATCCCTGCAGCCAAGCCCACTGGCACCTCCTGGAAAGAGCCTGTTGTCAGGAAATCGAGCACTGAGAGTACCTGCACAAGAGGGGGTATTCCTGTGGTGCTACGGATAGCAGGAACCAGATCAGGCTCCAATTTTGCACACAGCTCTGTGATTGTGGCGCTGTCCAGATGATAGGTGAGTATGAAGTGCCTGTCCTCCAGTGTAGCCACGTCCACAAGGGGTCTGTACACAGGTGTTTGCCTCTTCCTATTCTACCGCAGTGGTGTATACCTAAGGGACTCAAATGTAGAAAAGGAGTGTCAACAGGAACCATGAACACACTACTGCAGTGTACACAGATCATGTTTGTATGTTGGACACTGGAACTGTGTAGGTGAGTACATTTCACTACAATGACGCGCTTATTAATCAGTACATGTGTACCAGCATTAGAAAATGGCACCCACCTGCCTATATTCAGGGACAGGTAGAAGAGACCTCACACCGTTGGTGTTGGCGTCATGGCGGAAGGTGGTCTGCACAGCCGTGCAATTCCTCATTGGCTAACATGGCCCTTCATGGATTCTGGGAACCAATCATGATCAACGCTGGTGGGGACGATGTTCATCGCCGCGGACGTGACCGCCATTTCCTTTCTAAAACTTCACTTGATTCCAGACTTTCCAGAGAACAACATCTCCACTGTGTGTGCTGCTGTGATCTGTGTCTGGAACCTGCCATAGTTCGTGCTACAGAGGAAAGGTCTCCAGCCTTCACGTTGGAGGAGTTGAAGTGCCTCGTGGACGGCTTCCTACCCCAGTATGGCCATTGGTATGGGCCTCCAGACCAACAAGTGAGTACACCATGGGTACGTTGTATGCAACATGACTGCACGGAGATGTGTGTGTGTGCTGGCAGTGTGTCCGGTGTGGGGGGAATGGCTGGTGGTGGTGTCAATGCAGGGGTATGGGTCATGTGTGTGCCTGATGCGAGGGAGTGCTTTTTGTGGGCCACATGTGTGACAGGCTGGATTGTCAGGTTCATGGTGTATACCTTCTGTGTTTCCTCAGCAGGTCAGCGCCCATCAGAAGAATGGATTGTGGCATGCCATCGGCAAGGATGTGCGGACCCTGGGGGTCTATAGCAGGCAGAGCACCCACTGCAGTAAACGGTGGGAGGACCTGAGACGCTGGGCCCGGAAGACCGCAGAGGCCCAGCTGGGGATGGCCTCCCAATGCATACTGGCAGTAGCCTACCCAGAGCTGGATGGGCGCTTGAGGGCATCACAGCAGCCACAAGGGGGTGAGTACAGCGTGTATGTCAACCATCTCTGTTGGCTGGCATGGGATTTGGGTGCAGGGTACTAGTCAATGGATGCCTCAATATGCCAGTTCAGATATTGCTGTGTGGTCCAGCTCAGGATAATAGGGTTGAAAGCATGTACCCGATAGCTAGGGAGGTGACGTCCCATGTCAGGCAGGGCTTAGCTGGTCCCAGTTGGTGTGTGGCTGGCAGTGTTTGGCCCCTACCTGCTGTTGTACTTAGCCAATGGTATGCCAGTGTGGTCCATACTACCCATTCTCAGTCTCAGGGTGTGACAGTGATGTGTCTGCCATCTGTGCTGTTGATGCTGAGATTGACCATGTGCTCCCTTTCTCTCTCCTCCCTCTCTCTCTTTTTGTCCTCTTGTTCATGTGTGCATTAGCATCATCTTGCAAAGGAGCAGGGGCATCGGAGAGTGAGGGAGCTGCAGCCCACGGGACCCAGGAGGCAGAGTAACTGACGCTGTGAGGATCAGTGGGACGGAGGACGAAGGGAGCACCACGGCGGGAACAGGAGGTGACACCACTGACTCATAATTGTCCTCTGATGGGAGCTCCCTGGTGGTGGCAGACCCCTCTGGGACCACCCCAGTTACAGGTTCTACCGCCGCCCCTGTACCAGAACCGCCCTCCCAGTAGCCCCCCCCCACCAAGTGCCCGCTTACCCAGGAGGATGGGCATCTCCTTCACCCCAGGCACCTCAGGCTCTGCCCCAGTCAGCCATACTGCCCTGAGTGAGGAGGCTATTTACTTCCTGAGATCCATCTCTGTATGGCAGTCAACCATTGTGAATGCCATCCAGGGGTTGGCATCCCAGATGCAGCAATGCAATGTCTTCCTGGAGGGCATCCACAGAGGGTTGGCGGCCCTACAGAGATCGTTTCAGGCTCTGGCCTCTTCACTGATGGCAGCCAGTGTCCCTGTTTCATCCGTCCCCCCTCGTACCACTACCTAGTCCCAGTCTCCTCCCCCCAACCCATCCCACGCACACATTCTGACAAGCATGCACCCAAAAGAACACACAAGACTCGCACAGACAAACACAGACAGCATACTTCAGTCCACAAGCACTCACACAGCCAACAAACAGATGTACACACGTTATCCACTGCCTCCACTGTCTCCCCCTCCTCCTCCACCTCCCTTACAGTCACATCCTCACTCACACCTGCATTGCATCAACATTCCCAGATCCTGCCACCTGCACAGCCTTGCCCACAGTCCCTACAACAGCAGACCCGCAGACATGCAGCCCACATACCACATGCGCAGTCACCACTACCACCACATGCAGCACACCCACCTCACTTACAGAGACCACCACAACATCCATCCACATTTCATGTTTGTCCTCCCCCACACTCTCTGTCCCACCCAGTAACACACACACGCCCGCACGCAGACACCCAACAGCCATCCACCTCACACACGCACACTGTCCGTGCACCTGCACTCAAGTCCAGCACACCTCCTCCTCCTACAACCACTCCCTCTACCTCCAATCCCATCCTTCCTCCCACATCCCGCCCCATTGTCCCTAAGAAGCTTTTCCTTTCCGCCTTGACCTCTTCCCCTCGCCCTGTCCTGCCAGTTAAAGGAAGGTCCCACCACCCCAGGCCAGTACCTCAAGCACCCAGTCCGACACAGCTCCAGCCCCAAAGTCTCCAGCTGGGACTATGGGGCACATGAATGTTAAGCCGGACCCACGCAACATGGACACTTCCCCCCACCCAAATGGAGGGCTGAGGTGCCAACCCTCCCAAACAGACAATGGGACCACTTACAAAACCCAGGGCCAAGGAGACCCCAACGACGTCCCTCCCCAAGGAGGCTCCCCAGAAATCAAAGGCCAAGGAGGAGTCCCCGACATCCAAGGCCAAGGAGGCCCCCCAGAAATTAAAGGCCAAGGAGGCCCTCCAGATATCAGTGGTCTAGGAGGCTCCCCAGAAATCAAAGGGCAAGGAGGACCCCTAGACATCCAAGGGGAAGGAGGCCCCCCAGAAATCAAAGGCCAAGGAGGCTCCCCAGAAATCAAATGGCAAGGAGGAGCCCAGACATCCAAGGCCAAGGAGGCCCCTCAGAAATCAAATGCCAAGGAGGAGCCCCCGAAATCAAAGGCCAAAGAGATGCCCCAGAAATAAAAGTCTAAGGAGGCCCCCCAGATATCCAATGCCAAGGAGGAGCCCCCGGGAATGCCTGGAGAAGGAGGCCCCATAGGAATCTCTGGACAAGGAAGAGCCCCAGAACTCCCTGGACAAGGAGGCCCCACAGATATCCCTGGACCAGGAGGCCCACAATATAGTGGCTATGGAGCAGCATCAGGAACCAGAGGCCAAGGAGCAGCATCCAGAACCAGAGGTCAAGGGGCACCATCAGCAATCAGTGGGCAGCTAGCCCCCTCCTCATCCTGTGGGCAGGAAGCCCCCTCTAGAAACAGTGGGCAGTCAGCCCCCTCCTCATCCTGTGGGCAGGAAGCCCCCTCCAGCACCAGTGGGCAGCCAGCCCCCTCCAGATCCAGTGGGCAGCCAGCCCCCTCCTCGTCCTGTTGGCAGCCAACCCCCTCCTCGTCCTGTTAGCAGCCAGCCCCCTCCAGTACCAGTGAGCTAGGAGACCCTTCAAAATGAGTTGCAACCCCCACCCACCTCAACCCCGCCCCCTGAGGTGCCTGCCCCTTTCCAACATGATGCCCCTGAACAGTGGAGTCCCGATGTTGTCAGGAGTCAAGTTGGGGCTTGGACTTTGGCCTGTGAGCATTAGTGACTTTGGACTGGCCTTTGAGCCTGCATTTCTTTATTTCTGGAGTTGTGCATGTTTTAGCATTTTGCATATTCATACAAAAGGAATACAGTGGTTGGAACTGTGCATGTGTCCTACTTTTATTTACTCCGGGGTTCTGTTGCTGTTTATTCCTGTGCATGTGTTTCTGGGTGTATGGTGTGTGTTGTGCGTGTGTGTGTCACTCTCCCCCCCTTTCTCCCACCCGTGTGTGCTAGGTGGCTCTACTTACCGTTGTCGTTTTCGTCAGTGTTGGTGCTCCAGGATGGCCATGGCGTGGTACAGCATCGGGAATACTTTCAGTTCAGGTTCCGTGGCGGACTTCTGTGTTTCTCTGGAGGTGAGTGGCTCCTTTTCAGTGATGTGTTTCTGCCAGGATTTTGGTGTTGTTGCTACTGCCCCGGAAATCCTGGTTGTATGCTATGTCATAATTTGGTGGGCGTATCCTTGTCTTCCGCCTGCCTTTAGGTGGCTCCAGCCGTGTTCGGTGTTCATACCACGCTGGCGGTAGGTGTGGTACATAGGCTGTCTGTGGGAGGGATCACCGCCATGGTCATAATTTGGTGGTCATTGCTGCCAGCCTGTTGGCAGTGATCCCACCACGTTAACCCTCGCGGTCAGAAGACCGCCAGGGTCATAATGACCACCATATTGTCTTTTCTACATGCCTCTTGTGACATTGACGCCACCAACAGATCGTCAATGTACTAGACCAGAACTGAGTTACAGGCTACCTTTAGGGTCTCCAGATTCTTTTTCATGATCTGATAGATCATGGGGCTCTCAGGATACCTTTGTGGAACTTAGCAGCATGCCAAAATGTTGTTCTGAAACCGGAACACAAAGCGAAATAGGCTCTGTATGCAATGGGATAGAAAGGAATGCTTGGCGCAAATCGACAACTGTGAACCACTTCACAGAGAATCTGAAACAATATCACAGCAAGACTCAACACAACATGGAATAGCAATGTTATTAATCTTTCTAAGATTCTGCACTATGTGTTACTTCCTGTAGGGATTCTGCAGACCTATATTGGGGACATTGCATTGTTGCTCGAATGTGTATTTACTTTAAAGAAATAAAAGACAGGAGATGTTTGGCAAAACAGGAAAAGTTGGTTTAATTAAATGCAGTTGCCCGGAGAGCAGTACAGAGTCGGGGTCTGGTGGCTGCCTCTCAAAGTTACAGAGTTCTGAGCGTCAATATAGACAATTCTTGAAAGGTCATAAAACAGTTCTATGCATTCTTTGGATAAAGGCCTAGTTACGGAGTCGTAAATCTGATCATCTGATAAAGTGCGCAGGTGGGTCTCGACCTTGCATGGACCAGTAGGTAACATGTCTAGATATCTGCAATGGGGAGCGCATGATCACTGCATGTTTTGTGTGTGTTGTATTCTGACTAGTTGTGTATTCCTAACTTCATCTGGCATCTAACTTTTATGGTGTTTTGGGAACACGTACTCCTCTGGCCAAATGTGTTTTATTGGGGGCCAATCTCCTATGACTATTGTGGTGTTGATGCCTATCTGAGGGATACAATATCAACAGCATGAACTCCCCAAAATCTCCTTCAAAATCCCTTGCTGTATCATGGATGCAATCAATGGGGCAATTCCAGCAATCATTTCTGTTGAATGTTTGTATTGAGGGGCTTGAGGATATGCAGCATTTGGTTTAAAAGTAATCCAGACAGTTTGTACACCTTTAAGGAATCCAATATTGTTTCCTGAAAAATACTAGACTTGTTTTTTAAATTCGGGGGCAAATCATCCACAATGATCAGGGGGGAAAGCCCAACAGCCATCCCTTGGTTGGCTAATTAAATCCACATGTTCATGATATATCTGAAACTCGACACCCTCAGGTATACATTAAATTATGTAATTTAATTTACTGAACAAGTCACAGCCTATAATCTGACTGGATTCAAATCACAAGCTATGAATAAATGGTCTTTTTAAAAGTAACCTATCTTGACTGGGACCTTTTTTGATACAGCATTTACAATATGTTTGCTTGCAACACCTACAACTTGGATCTGTTTTCTCTAGAGGGTTAGGTTTGGAACTTCCATTGTTCTAACAGTGGAACGGGTAGCATCAGTGTCAAACAAAAAAGTGCCCTTGATGGCCATTCGCCTCCCCTTCCATGAATGGACCACTTTGGTCTACCTTCAAGACTGTGCAAATTATGCACTCTTCCTTCCCTGGCTTGATTTGAAAAAGGATTTGGATTTGTCCTTGCAACCTGGCTCACATTGAACCTTGGGGGTCTCATATTGTGTGCGACCATCAGGGCTTGGAGAACTTGCATCATTGGAACTTGTGACATGTTGGGATTCTGGGGTCTCTGCATCTGTACATTTTGTACATGCATTGGGTTTACATTTTGCATTTGACCATCACAAGACATTGATTTGGACTGAGTCAGCACTCTCTCTTCCAGTGGCCCAACTTGTTACAAAACTGGCATGGGATAGACCCCTTTTCAAGAAATCACATAGTTTGCAGTATTTGGATCAATGGGAGCAGCGCAACATCTACCTTGTGTAACACCATTTACACCTTGCACCATCTGACCTTGGCCTTGAAATTAACCTTCTAGCATTCTACCACTGATACTATTTCCCACAAATAGGACATTCTGAAATCTCTTCTGGGTAAGCTTTGTCTGAGCCAGCATATACTTCTCTTCAAGACTTTTCTGTTTCTTCTGCTCATCACTGCAATACTTAGCATAATTACGTTTCGCATCCAGTGGGTACTTTGCCCCCAAATTACATTCTGCTGAATGTGCAAGTTAATCTCCGGATACAACCTAAGAACAAACAGAGACATGAAATTGCTCATATCTCCCCTTTCAGGTTTGCTGACACCGCTTTGTTGTGTAAACACCTGCAACAACTGTTCAGAATAAGCTTGCACTTATTCCTTAGCTTCCTGAATTGTTCAATTGATCTTCAGCCACTAAATCCCTTTCTGTGGGACGTTCGCTTTTAAGAAGGTAATCACCTGTTCGTACTTTCACATCACCTCAGGAGAGGCTGTGTTTTTCTTGGCCACTCTCGGGGCTCAGTATTTGGTCACTGTACCAACACTCTCCATTCATCTCACAAGTCACTGGGAACCACAATGTCAAAGGTGTTCAAATCTTCCCACAAAACCTTCAAGAGTTTCACCTTAGTGTACCACAAGTCGGGGTTCACCCTCAACTTTGAGAGTTGATTTGTAAATAGAACAAGATCACATTGACTTCAGGGCACATGCACATGTCCTCCTCTATGTGCTTCTTTTAAAGTGAACACACCTATCTGAGTACTCTATCGGGGAGTGACTTTCTTAGTTCTCTCAGTATCCTCTTTTTCCCTTAATTTCCTTTTTGATCCCCCTGACCCTTATCTTCCTATTGGCACCTGATGACATAGGTTGCAGCACTTCACAGTGGCTCTCCCTCATTTTTAATTCTTTTGTGCAACCAAAATGTTTACAAAGATGCCAAAAAAGCACACATATCAAATAACTCATACCTGCTTAATTGAAAGTTATTACTCACTCACCAGCATTATAAGGGACTAATGCTTTCCAAGTGTATCACGCACACAAAAGTGAAATCTCAACCAGTGGGAAGTCACCCTGACTAGTACAGCTTCTCCTCTGTGCAATAGGATCAACCAACACCAATCACTATTAGTAATCCCACAACAAGAGGTTTCAGTTCCCTATCTCAATTTTGTTGCGAATGGTATCTCACGGACCAGCACTTCAAACCTTAGCAGACTCGTAGACCACAATATACTTTATCTCTCCAGGGATCTGAGACTGCAGGGAGTCTGATAACAACTTCAACTGCTCAACACCAAGTGACTATGCATTTGCGGTGGCAAACAATTTTCATAAAGAAGTACATTAGCTTTCCGACCAGCTTTGCAGCCTGTATAATAGACACTACACTGCAAAAATGGACAGTTTCAACACAGACACTGCAAGCTTGGCATATACCATCTGTGATGAACAACCCTGTTTATACTCACTCTTTTGGCACCGTAGCCAAGTTTAGAACCGCTGAAATGCTAATAATCCAAGTTAGGCCATGGACTTCGGGACATGGGCTGAACTGTGGCACATTCTAGATCTTTTCTGGACTGTTCTCACTCTCTACACCTCAGTGACAAACCATCCCCATTCTGCTATCACTTCATGGGGCATATTTTCCTGCACCTGAATATGCTCATATGGTCATCATACCGAGTCCTCCACTGGTTGTATGGAGCTCTGGTTGTCGACTGAAAGCATATGAAAGGAGCTAGCACTAGCAATACATTTCAATAATTGCATAACCAATTTGGCGTTACCATAATGATAGAAGGGGGTGCCTAAACCATGAAGGTTTAATAGCAAAACTTAGGTTACAAACAACAACCATTAGTAAACTCAGTATACCCAAAAGCAGTACATCTCCATAAAATTATGCAATCTGAATGTGTATATAAGGAAGAAGATGCAAAATATGACGTTACAAAGCACAGTGTGTACAACACATAGGTTCTATAAAGGAGCCTTCCTAAGCTTAATAAAGCTTTGAAAGCAGCAAGGGGAAGTAAAAAATTAAGGTGTCCGCATCAGAAGAACCAAATTAAGGTTCTCAGGGATGAAATGGGCATTTAAGCATGAATCTCAACACCCTCGACAAGATAAATCAGCACAGTTCAGAAAGGGCTTCTCTCAGTGAAGTAGGCAGGATCTACTGAGCTATTTTAAGAGACACACAATGAATACTCAGTAGAAGGTTCTGGATGCTTCATCCCTCTGGAAGGTCCAAAGGGAAGGTGAAGTTCTCTGGGAGCTAGCAGACTCCCCCGATTTCCAGTGTTGAATAATAAATGTAAAGCTGTGAGGCCTTGAAGTTAATAACATTCAGTTTGCCTGGTACAGGAGGCTTTTTCTCATCCCTACCTGCTACATATCCACGGTCAAAATGTATTTAGGCAAGCAAAATTTTATAATTCTCTACAGTAAACAATGACCCTATTTTGATTAACAAGCACTCCTCCAATAAGGCACCTACTGAGTAGAGAAACACATGAAACTTGCAATGCATTTATTGACTAAACAACGTGAGTGACTGAGGCCAAGGTCCAAGTTGTGCAATCCACGACAGAAAAGATGACAACCTATGAATACAGTTAACATGAGAGAGTACAATGATTCTAATACTGTAATATAGTGGCTTTTACTATATGTAAATGCAGCCTCGTAACATTAATTATTTAATTACATGGTGTACATAGATGAACATTGTTGTTGAACATGTGTAATTATGACACATACCTGCATGAGATATTAAATTACACTGCACCACGTTAAATCTAGAAACTCAGAAAATGGGGAAAATAAGGATGTGTGATGCAGAAAGGGCTGAATACCAGGCAAAGAAATGGCATTATAGGTCTCAATCATCACACCATCATCATAGTGAAATCTCCATGCTTTTTAAACTAGAAACAGTTCTTCTAGTGACAAATCAAGTCATTCATAATACACAAATGTGTTTGAGACCTAATAACTTCAAAATAACGATACACATTTGCACCATATTAGAAACAAGCATTGGCAAACCCAGTAAGTTTGGCAATATCTGCCAGCCTATTTGATTTTCTAATGGCGGTGTTTGTTAATGTTTTTGGATACATTTAGTACAAAAACATTTAAAAAACAGGATTTGTGCAGGCATACACATGCACAGGCAACTGTTTAAAAAAATAAATGATGGCCATCTGTGTGTGTATAAGCTTGTCCAAGTGTAGGCTATCATCATTGAATGATTCTTAAAATACAATTGAACATACATACAAAGATCACTGCCTGTGTGTGTACACGCCCACGCCAGAATGGCCATTTTAGAATTGGTTAAAAGTCCACTTTAAAACATGGCCACCACAAGTTCTGTGCACAGGATTTTTGCACTGCAGGTGGCGGTGATGGCCAGGTAGCAATATCTGGTGAATTGCTGAGCTTTCAGACATGTTCAAATAAGTAAAGGACTATAAGTAGATATTTTTTAAAAGAGTCCACATTGGTCGACAGGTCCCTAGCGCAGAAAGGGACTACTTTCTCTGTCAGTGATGACATTTTGGTTGGACAGAATGCCATCTCTCACAGAGGAAGGAAACAAAAGTTTCAAATGGAGTGACCTACTGGCCTTGTAAACTGTGATGAACGGAAGCAAAATGTGAATTTCAATTAACAAATCAATCAGTGAAGACGGCTGGCCGAAAGACCCTCTTAGTAAGTATGCTTTTATTTAAAAAAAAAAAAACTTTACTAAAACAAAAGGTCTTCGCTAGTGCGCACTTAAAAACAAAATTCTGCATAGATGCTTAGGGCCTGATTTAGAATTTGGTGAAAGGATTACTATGTCACAAACATGATGGATATCCTGTCCTCCATATTACAAACGCATTATACACAATGGTACGTCTAGTACGAAGGACGGGATATTCATCACCTTTGCAACCTGTTTTCTGAACTCTTAATCAGGCCCTTAATGCCTAATTTGAAGTTGTCTGGTAATGGAATAAACTTCGATTTCTGAAAAAAGTTTTCAATTCGGAGAAGAATCCACTGGTTGAATTTCCTCCACCATACTCATCCTATGGTCAGGGACATTCCACCAGTGGATTTTGCACCAGACCAGGCAGCATTCAGAAGACTCGATGTTATCACCAAACTTTAAATGTGTCTTGCATATTTGGGCTGCAGGTGAATAAATTAAACAAAAGAAAACACATTACCGGCTATAGAGATCATTGTTTTTAGTCCCTTCTCTTCAATAACAGCTCACCCAACACCATATAGTTTTATTTGTTTACTTAAGGGGCCTTTCCAGATTGTGCGGGGTGGTATCCCACACATGAGCTACAACAACACAAAAATCTGTTTTTTTTCTGAGTGCAGAACGCATAAGGTAAAACCCAATGCTTTCGAGACTCATGCTCCTGTTAAAACCATGTGGTAAATATGCACGAAAAAAGGTCTTATTCCGTATTCCAGACCAGGAAACTAGCGATGGTCAGTAATTGGGGTGGAGTTAGCATCCATAATCGACAACTCATAGCCCAGTATTTCTCTCCATTTTTTGTTACTGACCATCTCGCAATGGCCCATTACTGTCAGCAGATTTTCTTCTTTAACTTCTGTTGAATTCTTCTAAAAAAAATTGATGCCACTCTCAAAATGATTTTCTATTTAATTTGGTTCCATCTGAGTCAATATAACTTAGTTGAAGAATATATTTGTCTTGTGAGACTAGTAAAATACAGCATACGTGGTTGATATTCCTTCTTCTCTCCCCTTTCTGAAATAGCTGAGCAGATCTGTAAAAGCCCCAGGGCCCTCAAATTGCAATACATTTTGTAATTTGCTTGCTTCATGTGTGCCATACACTGTACAATAGAACTTGCTCCAGGGCATATGCATCAATGTACGATTTCAATAAATAGAATTACAAAAAGAAGAAGAAACTGTCAGAAGGAAAGCAAAGTGGCTCCGTGTGAGTCCCTGTTTTTTTCCGCAGAGAGACAGAACTGGGGATGCCTCGCTTGTTTCTGGTGCACTGCAGCAGCCGGAGGTCGCTAACGAAATAGATTTCACAAGGAGAGAATAAAATCTGATTTCCTTTTGATGTGTTTTTCTCCGATCTGTGGCGAATGTCCGAGAGTTTGGGATCATGCATTAGGTATGCTTAAAATGAGAGATCCCGGTGTCCTCTGTACACGTGCACCCTCCAAGCATGCTGTTGAAAAATATTTTTTTAATTCAAGGAAGTGTTTTTTTCTATATCGAGGTATAAGCATTAGTACACACGTAAATGCGTGGAGCTTAGTTCAGATTCAGAAGGATGTTCTGAGTACATATAACCTGGTGCAGGATCAGGCATGTTTGCAAAAACGTTCACATTAACAAATTACCACTTGTAATTAGACCAGGGCAAACTTTTTGTCACGCTGGCGTAATCTTGCATAAGTGCTGACATTTCACGTTACACTCGTTATGCGAAATTAAAAAAAAAATGCTATTACGCCACGTTGTATACTTTCAAATACATTCCTAAATCCTATGGTAGGAGTATGGAAAAATCCCAAATAAACAGAAAGCAGTTGGTTATTGCTCATCCTGATTGTAATTATGGTCCAAAATAGAATGGAGGATGCATTTCCGGTTAAGATGTAGCGCTTATGCATTTTGTGTAAGTTCACATATTTCAATGAGATTTCACGTAATTATGCAAAAGGATATAATGAAAAATTCCTATCCCCCTACATATAATGTAAATTTCAGCTTTGCAGGGACACCAGGCCTACCAAGAAACGAGAAGTCTTACATTAAAAAAATATCCTGCAAGATGTGGACCAGTGTGTGTGGGTGTGTGTGTGCATGTGCCTATGTTTGTTCATTGGTGTGTTTGTACATCCGTGGGTGGTGGCACCTGACCTTGGTATATTGGTGACAATTATTGTTATGACGGCCTGAGCAAGATGCGGCCCCTTCTACACTGATGATAAGTCTTGGCAATTTGGGGGGGATTCTTAGGTCTGTCTGATGATGCCACTCTCTGTAAGACTCTGACCCTAACGTACTGATTGTAATTATTTGCATTTTGGGACCATTTATAATAGGATGATGTCTGTCGTTGGATGCCCCTATCAAAATAGTGCTTATTCTTAGCCTGTTGGGGACATCTGTGTCAGGACAAGGTGATATGTAGCCTGCAAGGCAGAATTTATCAATATGTGGTAGGAGTACACATGAATACTATGATGAACATGGTAAACTGGTGTTAGCACACCAAACATATTTACTAAAAACGAAAAGGTTGTATTTCAGTACAGAACCTGTTTTTTTCCCTGATTATCAAGCTCATTGTTCCAAAATGAAATACGACATTTGGGGACAAAATGACTGCATTTCCAAAAACATAGTTAAAGCACATAATTGTGTGATTATTAATACCGCTATCTGGAGCTCTAATCTGTAAAATAAGTGTAACCCTTCTGCTGCTGAAACCTGCAAGGCCTGCTGCATAAGTTACGACTTGGGCGTAACTCTACAAGGGGTCCCTCCTACCCACGAGTGATACCACTGAACTCAGTACAATATACCAGTGCTGAGTGTGAAGGAAAAGTCATTGTAGCCACACAGGATACTATTCAATGTGTAATTGACATAGAAGTATCGCCGGCCACAAGCTTGATCCCATCTTCTCCTCAAGCACGCACGTCACCTTCAACCATACCACCGAACTCCACTGGACCGACCACGACTGTATCCACTTCACTTACAAGAAACATACAGAGCACCACCGCACCCAACAACCACCCCGCCAATGCTGGAGCAAAGTTACTGAAGACCAACTTACCAACACCCTCGCCCAGAACCCACCCTCCGACCCCACAGACCCAGACACAGCCGCCCACAACCTCACACTGTGGATCAACGATTGCGCCAACAACCTCGCGCCACTCAAGAAACCCACCGACAACCAAGCCAGAAGAAAATCCACCTGGTTCACCGACGAGCTCCAAAACTCCAAGCGCAACTGCCGGAAACTAAAAAAGGATTGGCTCCTCGAACGCACACCCGACAGCCTCACAGCCCACAAGGATGCCACCCGCAGGCATCACCAACTCATCAGACAAGCCAAACGATCCCACTTCAAAGACCGCCTGGACAACAACGCACACGACAGCAAAGAGCTCTTCAGCATCGTGAAGGAACTCTTCAACCCCTGCGCCAACGTCAACGAAATCCCACCATCCCAAGAACTCTGCGACGTGCTGTCCACCTTTTTCCACCCGGAAGATCACCAACATCCACGACAGCTTCAATGCCACACCCACACCAGACCCCACCCCCGAAAGCTGCACCTGTGCAAACTGCCTGACCTCCTGGACCAACGTCAACGACACAGAGACACGCAAGGTCATGAACTCCATCCACTCAGGATCTCTGTCAGACCCTTGCCCCCACCACGTATACAACAAAGCCGACTCTACCATCGCCCCCCAACTATGGAAGATCATCAACATCTCCTTTCGAAACAGCGACATTCCCGGAAAGTTGGAAGCACGCCGAAATCCCCGCCCTCCTCAAGAAGCCCAAAGCAGACCCCAATGACCTCAAGAATGTCCGACCGATCTCCCTACTCCCATTCCCAGCAAAGGTCATTGAAAAAATCCTCAACACACAACTAACCAGCCACCTCGAAGACAATGACATCCTGGACCCCTCCCAGTCCGGCTTCAGACGAAACCACAGCACTGAGACCGCCCTTCTCGCCGCCACAGACGACATCAGGCGCCAAATGGACAACGGTGAAACATCAGCCCTCATCCTCCTGGACCTATCTGCCGCCTTCGACACAGTCTGCCACCACACCCTGAAAACACGCCTCCACGAAACCGGAATTCAAGGAAAAGCCCTCGACTGGATCATCTCATTCCTCTCCGACAGAACCCAGAGAGTCTGCCTCCCCCCCTTCCGCTCCGAAGCCACCGACATCATCTGCGGCATCCCCCAAGGCTCATCCCTCAGCCCGACGCTGTTCAACATCTACATGGCCCCGCTCGCACAAGTGGCCCGACAACACAACCTCAACATTCTCTCCTACGCCGACGACACCCAGCTCACCCTCTCCCTCACCAAGGACCCGCGCACCGCCAAAACCAACCTCCACGAGGGAATGAAATCCATCACCTATTGGATGAGAAGCAGCCGTCTGAAACTGAATTCGGACAAGACGGAGGTCCTCATCCTCGGACCCACCCCCTCCGCCTGGGACGACTCCTGGTGGCCTACTTCACTAGGAACCCCTCCGACACCGACCAACCACGCACGCAACCTGGGCTTCGTCCTCGACTCCTCCCTCACCATGTCTAAACAGGTCAACGCAGTTTCTTCCTCCTGCTACAACACACTCCGCATGCTCCGTAGGATCTACAAGTGGATCCTGACAGAAACAAGAAGAACAGTGACACAGGCCCTCGTCAGCAGCAGGATAGACTACGGCAAAGCACTCTACACAGGCATCCCAGCAAAAGACCTACGACACCTCCAATGCATCCAAAACGCCTCCGCCCGGCTGATCCTCAACGTACCCCGCCGCAGACACATCTCCCACCACCGGAGAAACCTTCACTGGCTCCCCATTAACAAGAGGATCACTTTCAAGCTTCTTACCCATGCTCACAAAGCACTCCACGACACCGGACCATCCTACCTGAACAACAGACTCAGCTTCTACACCCCCACCCGTCAGCTCCGCTCCGCAAACCTCGCCCTCGCCGTCGTTCCCCGCATCCAACGAAAGACCTCTGGCGGCAGATCCTTCTCATACCTCACTGCCAAGACCTGGAACACCCTCCCTACCAACCTGCGAGAGACCCAAGACCTACTCACCTTCAGAAGACTCCTCAAGTCCTGGCTCTTCGATCAGTAACAGCAGCTCCCCCCCTCCCACCCCCCCAGCGCCTTGAAACCCTCACAGGTACGTAGAGCGCTTTATAAATTCAATGATTGATTGATTTTGGTTTACTAACAATTCAATAAAGGGATTAGGGTCACCGTAGATAGAACAAAAGCCTCATTTCATTATTTATATTAACATACAACTAATACTAAGAGAAATGAAATGCTTCATGTTAAATATATATTTTACTACATAAAGAATCAGTTTCTCAGTACATCTAAAACAACCACACAGAATATTATAAAAACAGCCAGGAGGCACACTACAAGTAACAATTATAAAATCAACATTACCAGCGTTGCTAAAACATAATTAAAATATTATCTAGAAATTAATACCCCGTTGCCTATTTCTATGTGTTGTACCTTGAGACCATGAAAAGAAAAGAAGTTTGCTTTCTAGAGTTTCTTAGGAAGAAGGGACTTACTGCAGACCTTTTTGACAGCAAAGACTGTCATTAATGTTGGAGGCCTGAAAACAGTGTTCCACATGAAGGGCAAACACCCACTGCGGTAGCAGTCAAACTGTCTTTCTCCGGGACTGGACTATATCAGCTGCAGGCTTCAAATGAGATGTGTTATCTGCAAAGTGTGAAGTGTGCTAGCTAAGAGGTCATCTCCGTCCAAATCTCGGTTGATAATCTGGGTGAGGACCTCTCTAACAAGTAGGCGAATGACGGTCCTTATATCCTAAATCTTTATCAGAGATTGGAAAGTATGTGCTTGATTATGGACATCAAAGTGTACACTTCTAATGTTGATGTCATAGCCCTTTAGAGGAAAAGGACGTCAATACAGACTACACTCCTTTGATCAAATATCTTCAGAATTTGTTATGTATCCTTGATTTAAGGAGTAATCAACACTTGACCCAGAAAAATGTTGCCTTATTGTTTGTATCTGTAACCAATCAAAGAACTAGATGATTTTGTGTTTCTTAGGAAAGATAAGGCCTGGCAACAATGGTGTTATCATACAGACACAACAGTGATTCTGCAAAAACAGGGAACATGGCGAAGTCCATTGGCTAAGATGGAGGCAAAGGCCTAACTAAGATGGAGACTGACTTTAAGGACGTTACATCTGGCCTCTGTGTCTTGAGCGATATCATTGCTCTTTGAGTTTGTAAATTCTGGCTAGCCCTACTCTGTATTACCATAGATTACACGATTTGTGTATACTTTTGTCTTCACTATAATGTTTACTTTGGGATTTCTTTGGATTTTATCTTTATATTTGATTATTGCCATTTAACGTTTGCTTTATGTTTTATTTTGGAGCAATTCCTTTATTCTCCCAGGACTCTTGTTAGACATTTACTTTGAAATATTAATTTGTGCACAATTTTGTCTTGCATTTTTCTACACCTACTACCACCAAGTTATGCATCCTTCCCTTGATTCAGGCAATATTGTATTAGTTATTGTCCGCTTGTTTAGCATATATCTGATTTTCTCCCATCAACTCACATTGTCTGACTACTAAGACCATTTATTTACATATATTTTTGTTGCATTAAATTAATTTGTTCTTGATGCTTTTTTCTTGAGGATGCCTGTTGATGTTAGAAGGAACAGTTTGAGTGTATTGTTTACACATATCACAACACATTTTGCATGTGTTAACATGTTGTTGTACCAGTATAGAACACATGATGAAAAGCGTTTTTGTTTGTATACTAACGTTTGTTGGACCTGGCATCTTCAGCATGGTTTCGGCATCTTCAGCATGGTTTCCACCAATGTTTTGCCTTCCATACTCCTGTTTTTGCTGGCTTTAGGTCTCTGCACACTTTACCACTGCTATCCAGTGCTAAAGTAGTTCTGCTCTCTCCTTTGATCATGGCAACATTGCCTTACACCCAACAGGCACATTTAATTTACTTGTAAGTCTCTAACAAAGTAGGCCTACATATACCCAAGGCCTGCAAATCAATTATTTCTAGTGGGCCTGCAGCACTATTGTGCCACCCAACTAAGTAGCCTGGAAAAGATGTCTCAGGCCTGCTATTGCAGCTTGTGTGTACAGTTTTAAAACTGGCAATTCGACTTGGTAATATAAACCTTTTGCCAAGCCCAAACCTTCCTTTTAAATACATATAAACACCCCTAAATAAGGCCCTAAACAGTCCAGAGGGCAGGGTAGAGTGTATTTAAAAAAGTTTGACATTTGCTTTATATATCCTGGCAGTGAAAAACTCTCAAATTCTGTTTTCAATACTGCAAAGACTACCTCTCCCATAATATAACACTGGGTTGCTTTATTACATTTAATAAGTGCTAACTTTGTATTAAGAGCAGGAAGGAATGTCGAGTTTGGTGTCTAGAGAATTGTAATTTACAACTACTTTTATTGGTAAAGTTGGATTTTAAGTCACAATTCTGAAATTGCCACTTTTAAATAATTAATATTTTCTGGTCCTAACCATTTAGTTACTGCAGTCTGTATCCTGGGTCACATTACTATAAGGAGCTGGCATTTGTGTATTGTTCCCAGACAGTGGGACAAAGGAGCTTGTGTGGTGGCTGAATGGGCCATCTCTGGCTTGATGAGGGGGAGGAGCTGTCACTTACCAGTCTTGCACATCACAAAAGCTCTGCCCGACCACACTCACAAATGGTTTGACAGTGGTCTATTATGACAAGCTGGGGCCAGGGACGGGAGGCAAGAAATTCCAAGCACATATGGTGGTGGACATCCCCAGGACCTTCTGCTACTTCAAAGTGGGCACCAGGTAGAAATAACGAACCCTCAGACCCAACTCTTCAGTATACTCCTGGACCTGTGGAAGACTCAAAAGGATTGAGGTGTTGCTCTGCAAGAAGGACAGCTACTCTCCTGCCCTTCTGTCTGAAGGAAAGGACTGGACCTGCATCTTGAACCCTGGACTACCAGAGTGACTCTGAGGGCTACTGGACTGGCCTCCTGATCAGAGGCCCAGGAACAAAAAAGGCAAGTGCATCTGAAGGTGCTGTGCCGGCCCAGCTGTGGTCGGAACAGACACAGTGTGATGCAACTCCTTGGAACCCCGCTTCAGAACCACTGCAGTATAATGCAGATGCATCCCCCAGTCCCAAACCTCTCATGACAGCCTGAAGTCTCTGCAGAACTGCCACTGTGGGACTCATCCTAGACACAGGCCTTAGCATTGCAAGGCCCTCGTCTATGGCACCCTCGATGAGGAAGGTACATGACTCTGCATCACAGCCTCTCAGCTCCTCAGAACTGCCACAGCACAATGCATCCTCATTGCACGATCTCGCAACACTCCACAACCAGGATTTAAGGTACTTTGTTCAGCGGGACTAACTTCACCCCTGTATCCAGCCCAGGCTCCATTGTGGTTGGCTTGAACTTGGGACTTTGTCCCAGTCGGGCACGACCAGATAACCACAGTTGGCGCTTTGTGCTTCTAGGTGCTCTTCTTACTTAAATCTTTGAAGCTGCATATCTACGGTTCTACTGATTGCATTTTTGATGTTTTGGTCTTAAATAATTAATTACATTTTAATCTATTTTTATAAATTGGTGCAGGATTTTTTTGTGCTTTCATTTATTATTATTATTGTTTGATGCGCTGCATAAAGGGTTTTCACATTGCCTCTAATTTAAGGGCGGCTACTTTGTGCCAAACTACCAGAGTTGAGCACAGGTTAATTTGGGCTTCCTTGTTTCTCACCCTATAGAGAATGTGTTTGCTGCTTGAGTATTTTCTCACACCCTTAATCAGTAACCCAATTTCTTACAGTGTTATTGTGAAATACAATGTTTGATTAACAGTGTAAAATTCTACATGTTTGTGACATGTTCACATCCAAACAGGAATGCGTAAATGTTTGTGAGAGGGAACATAGTTTATACGTCTTTTGTGTAGAGTTCTTTATGATGAGAGAGTGTTTGATGTTACAGATATGGGTGATTGTGAGTCCTAATAGTGACATTGGACACGTGCAGGTGATGGTGCTCAGCAAATGGTCTTTTATGTGTGGGAAAGACCAGCATTAACGATAGACTTACAAGAACGTGTGAAGGGAATAGGCTATAGAGACACTCCTTGTTTTGCCTTTGCCACGCTATTAGACCTGGTATCCTGGGTGTGATTTCCCCTGACTTTTTGCCTTCTGACCACCTGTTTGTTGACTTCATATTTTTTGCTGGCTTTAGGACTCTGGGCACTTTACAACTGCTAACCAGTGCTAAAGGGCATATGGCCTCTGCTTAGAACATCCTAACATTGGCTTATCCACAATTGGCATATTTCATTTACATATAAGTCCCTGGTAAATTGCACTACCTGTGCCCAGAGTCTGTAAATTAAATGTTACTGGTGGGCCTGAAGCACTGTTTGCGCCACCTACTTCAGTAGCTCTTTGAACATGATTCAGGCCTGCCACAGCTGAGCCTATGGGTGCAGTTTTAAACAGGCCATGTCAAACTGGCAAGTTAGCCCACTTGCCAGGCCCAAACCTTCATTTTTTATACAAATCCGTCACCTCTAAGGTGGGCCCTGGACAGCCGTAAGGGCAGGGTGCAGTGTATTTCAAATTTGTTTTACACTACGGCAAGGCCTATCTCTCCAATAAGTTACCATTGTGATTGCCTTATTACATTTTATAAGTGTATTTTCCAATTGGGAAAGGATGGAACCCCCACGTTTTGTGTCTCTGGAATCACAATTTAAAATCCCAATTTACAGTGAAATTGGATTTTAAATTGTAATTCTGAAAATGCCACTTTTAGAAAGTAGACATTTTCTTACTTTAACCATCTAGTGCTGACTGTCTGTCTCTGAATAGACGTCTGGATGGTGACAGCTGGGCTCTTGTACATTCCCAATAGACAGCCATACACAAAGGTAGCTTAGGTGTGACTAAGTGGCCATCTGAATGTTGATGGGCCATCTTTTCTGTAGGATGGGAGGGAGGAACTGACACTTACACTTAAATGGGCTGTGCCTTGGTCCCTCACAAAGGGTTGCATACCCCCATAGTGACTCTGGAGCCAGGGCAGGTAGAGCAGGGACTCTGTGCACTTCAAAGGTCTCTCTTTAAAGTCTCCCCCACTTCAAAGGCACCACTGCGTATAAGAACTGGACTTCTGACCCCACCAAATCAGTACACTTCTGGACCTGAGGACATTCTGCCAGGAAGAAGGACTGCTGTGCTGCCGAAGGGCCTGTCACACTGCTGAACGCAGCTGGACTTTGATGGACTCCTGCTCTGCTGTGCCTGCCCTGCTGCCCTCCTTGCCTGTGAGTAATAAGCACTGGACCTGCATCTCTACAACCCCAGAACCAAAGTGACTCCAAGTGCTTGCTGGCTTGCCTCCTGTCCTGAAGTCTGAGGGACAACAAATCTTTCCATCTACAAACAGCACCTGGACTCTGCTTGCTGCAAGTCTAGGCCTGCCAAGTAGTGCCAACCCAGGCCAGGGCCTTTAGAAGTGAGTAAAAAGTGCTACATATGCCAGAACCTATGAATCGACGATGTTGCACTGATTGGAACTGGAACATCACCTGCTGCAAGATCGGGATCAATGCTTCACTGCTGCTACAGGGACCGGACTGGCTCAGAGCACTCAGAACCACCGCATCACCTCCAGAACCACTGCATCAGACCAACGAATTGCTGTGTGGAGAAGATTGATGCTTCACCCTGCCATTGTGGAATAACTGGGCACATCGTATTCTGAAACACCACACTCAGTATCGGCGCATCGCACTCGGAACCGACGCATTGCTGTGGTTGCGTGGAGAAATCTGACGAAACACCACAACTGTATGGGGATAATTGACATATCTTGTGGAGCAACAAGCACTAAGGAACTGTTGCTAAGCAGGCCATGCATGGGCACTGCAGCCAGTCTCCGCTGCATCGTGGTCAGCCGGAACTCTTAACTTTGTAGTCCAGCACACCCAATTTTCGCAATAGGCGCTTATTGCTTCTAAGCGCTACTTGCACATTTAGCCCCTCATTATGACATTGGTGGTGACTGTTAAAGTGCCAGTAATACCGCCAACAGGCTGGCGGTAATTATCACCAAATTATGACCATGGCGGTGATACCTCACATAGACAGCAAATGTACCACACCAACCACCAGCGCTTTAATACCACTGACCACGGCAGTAGCCACCTACAGCCAGGCGGAAGACAAAGTACCGCCGACCATATCATCACACAGGAAACTGCCACAATTTCCGGGGTGGTACCAATGCCATCAAACTCCTGGCAGAAACAGAACACAGAAGACCAAAGACTCACCATCAGGGACACAGAGAAGGACAAAGCTGTCATGGAACCGGAACTGCAAGTCTTCCCCAGGGTCATCTACACCATGCTCCACCTGGAACACCAATGCGACAAAGGCGATGACGTTGAGTACAGCCGCCTAGCACACAAGGGAGGGAGGGAGGAAAAGGAGAGTGACACACACACACACACACCATACACACACACACCATACACACAACCAGCTGCAGATGTAAACCAATGGCACATGACACACAGCATAATAATGCAAGGACAACAAGTAGGCAGTAATGAGAATGTATTGAAAGGGAAACAGGCACCAAATGAACCAATTGTATGAAAAACAGATATGTACAAATGTACACAAAGGGCCAATGCCCAATCCAAAGTACTAAGGGTCCACATGGCCACAGGACACATTCCAAGGCCCAACTCGACTCTTGACATCTTCCGGATAGAACTCTGCAGGAGCATCAGTTGCAAGTGGGCAGGCACCTCAGAGGGATGTGAGGTGGGGGGCACCTCAGCTGAAAACGGGAACATACCCACTGGTTCTGGAGGGGGCTCATGCCCATTTCTCTCTGCTGTGGTGTGCAAGGTCACAGGCTCTCAGGTGGGGAACTTGCCCACTGGTTCTGGAGGGGGCTCCATGCCCATTTCTCTCTGCTGGGGAGTGCAAGGTCACAGTATCTCAGGTGGGGAACATGCCCACTGGTTCTGGAGGGGGCTCCATGCCCATTTCTCTCTGCTGGGGTGTGCATGGTCACAGTCTCTCAGGTGGGGAACATGCCCACTGTATGTTCCCCACTCCATGCCCTTTTCTCTCTGCCAGGGAGTGCATGGTCACAGTCTCTCAGGTGGGGAACTTGCCCACTGCTTCTGGAGGGGGCCCCTTGTACAGCAGTCCCTAGAGGGTAGCCTACATGCCCTCTGCTGGTGGTGAGGGATGCACTATCTCATCTGGAGGTGAGGGCTGCACTGTCTCAGCAGGTGAAGTTGCCTCCTGTGCAGCCTCTGCAGGAGGAGTGGGCTGCACTGGCTCAGCTGGCTGTGAGGGCTCCATGACCACTGGTGGTGGTGGTGTCACCCTGACAGCCTCTGCTGGAGGTGAGTGCTGCACTACGTCAGCAAGTGAAGGTGCCTCCTGGGCAGCCTCTGCCGGCGGTGAGGGCAGCACTGGCTGAGCTGGCGTTGAGGGCTCCCTGACAACTAGTGGTGTCACCCTGATAGGTTCTGCTGGAGTCGAGGGCTTCTTCCCCTACATGGCAGGAGGTGTGGGATCCTTACCCTTCCTGGCATGTGTTGAGGGCTTCTTCCACTTCATGGCAGGAGGTGTGGGCTCCTTCCCCTTCATGGCAGGAGTTGAGGGCTTCTTACCCTTCATGGCAGGAGGTGTGGGATCCTTACTCTTCCTCTCTGCGTGGACTGTTTGGTTGAGGTGCTGGGCTGGGTCATTTTGACCCTGCTCTTACGGTCAGGATGGGGGGGGGAGGGAGAGGGAAAAGGTCAAGTTGGGTAAGGAAAAGCTTCTTAGGGACGGTGGAGTGGGATGAGGGAGGAGGGATGGGAGTGGAGGTTGAGGGAGTGGTTGTTGGAGGTGTATGTCTGCTGGATTTGGGTGCAGCTGCATGGGCAGTGTGCTGATGTGAGGTGGATGACTGTTGGGTGTCTGTGTGTTTACGTTTGTCCTTTAGGAGGGGGCAGATAGGGTAGGAGAGGACACAGGGGACGCGTGGATGGATGTTGTGGAAGTGTCTGCTAGCGAGGTGTGTGTGCTGCTTGGTTTGGTGATGGTGGTGGCTGTTGATGCAGTGCATGCAGGTGTGAGTGTGGACGTGACTGTGAGGGAGGTGGATGAAGAGGAGGAGGGGGTGACAGAGAAGGCAGTGGATGTGGTTGTGTCTGCAACTGTCTGGTGTTTGCGTGAGTGCTTGTGGGATGAAGTGTGGTGCCTGTGTTTGACTGTGCCACTCTTGTGTGATGTCTTGTGTGCATGCTCGTCTCTATGTGTGCATGGGATGGGTTGGGGTTCAGGAGACTGAGACTGGGACTGGGAAGTGGTAGGGGAGACAGTAGGAGCAGGGACAATGGCTGCCATCAGAGAGGAGGTCAAAGCCTGAATCGATCTCTGTTGGGCCGCCAATCCACTGTGGATGCCCTCCAGGAATGCATTGCATTGCTGCATTTGGGGTGCCAGCTACCGGATTGCATTCACAATGGTTGACTGCCCTACAGAGATGGATCTCAGGAGGTCAATAGCCTCCTCACTCAGGGCAGCAGGGCTCACTGGGGCAGGACCTTAGGTGCCTGGGGTGAAGGAGATGCCCACCTTCCTGGGTGAGCGGGAGCGGGCAACTCGCAGACGGACTACTGGGAGAGCGGCGCTGGAACGGGCGTGGGGGCTGTACCTGCAGCTGGGGTGGTCACAGAGATGTCTGCCACCACCAGGGAGCTTCAATCAAAGGAGGTATCAGAGTAAGTGTTGTCACCTCCTGACTCCGCCGTGGCGCGCCCGTGCCCTCTGTCCCACTGGGTCCCTCGGCGTTGGTGGACTCTGCCTCCACGGTCCTGTGGTATGCAGCTCCCTCTATTGCCTGGGCCCCTGCTCCCCCACCTGATGATGCTAATGCACACATGGACAGGATGACAGAAGAAAAAAGGTGGGGAGAGAGAAAGGAAACATTGGGTCAATTACTGCACCAACACCACAGTTGGCATACACAGCACCATCACACACAGGGATCAGGAGCACTATGCATAACAATGCCATTGATTTGGCTAGATGCCACGGAAAGATGAGGGCCAATCACTGCCAACTGCACCCCACCTGGGACCCTCAAAGCCCTGATTGACATGGAATGCTAACAAGCTAGGTTACCTGCATTTGCCATACACACATTTCCCTTGAGCTGGATCACACTCAATCTCTGACCTGACATTAAGGGGCACCCACTAACTCACATGCACCACCCGGATCTCACGCCACCTACCAATTATAGTTGTAACGCCCACTGTACTCACCCCCATGTGGCTGTTGGGATGCCCTCAAGTGCCCATCCAGCTCTGGGTAGGCCACCACCAGTAAGTATGCAGGCCATCAGGGGGGTCAGGTTCCTATGGGCACCCCTTCCTCGTTGGGAGGCCAACCCCAGCTGGGCCTCTGTGGTCTTCCATGCCCAGCGTCTCAGGTCCTCCCAGCGTTTCCGACAGTGGGTGCTCGGCCTGCTGTAGACCCCCAGGGTCCGCATGTCCTTGGCGATGGCACACCATAATCCCTTCTTTTGATGGGCGCTGACTTGCAGAGGTAATACAGACAGGAGGACACCATTACACATACAATCCAGCCTGTCACACATATGGCCCACCAATCCCGTTTCCATCACCATTGGCATACACATCGCCTGGTGCACACCATCTACATCACCACAAGACATCCCCCCATGACACGATGCTTGCACACACATCTCCATGTATCCTTCCCACATGCATAGTACCCAAGGTGTACTCACCTGTTGGTCTGGAGGCCCATACAGCAGTCTGTACTGGGGAAGGACCCCATCCACCAATAGCTCCAACTCCTCTGTAGTGAATGCAGGGGTCCTTTCCCCGGTCACACGGCCATGGTAGGTTCTAGACACAGGTCACAGCAGCACACGCAGTGTAGGTGTTCTCCTGTGCAAAGTCAGGAATCAAGTGAGGAATCTGATGGAAAATGGCGGTCACGTCCGCGGCTGTGGACACCATCACCGTTGATCCCCATTGGCCACGGTACTCCATAGATCCCCATATTATCCAATGAGGAATTCAACGGCGGTGCAAGACCCCTTCTGCTACGACGCCCAGCGTCAGCAGAGTTACCTCATTTCCACCTGTCCATACATACAGGACAGGCGGTCGCCATTTCATGGTGGTGGACAACAATCACATCAACCTTAACTGCATCACTGCCTAGATTTGCACATACCTCGCCATTCCCAGTGTCCCATCAAATAAATGCACTATTTTCACTGAGGTGTTGGTTCCATTGTTCAAATTGTGACAGCTTACTCACTCTTGTGTCCCTTAGATACCTACCGCTGTGGATGAATAGGAGAAGGAGACAACCCCCATGTACAGACCCCTAGTGGACTTGGCTACACTGAAGGACAGGCACAGTATGCTCACCTATGGACTGGACAGGGCCACAATCACAGAGCTGCGTGCCCAATTGGAGCCTGACCTGATCTCAGCTATCCGTCATCCGACTGGGATCCCCCCTCTTGTGCAAGTGTTATCCGTGCTCCATTTCCTGCCAACTGGTTCTTTCCAAGTGACAGTGGGCTTGGCAGCAGGAATGTCACAGCCAATGTTTTTAATCGTGCTGGCAAGAGTTTTTGTATGCCCTGGTGAAACAGATGTGCAGCTACATAGCTTTCCCCCAGGTGGAAGATTTGGCCACTGCGAAGGCTGGATTCTATGCAATGGGACATATCCCCAGTATTGTTGGGGCGATTGACGGGACACATATACTGTTTGTCCCCCCTGCCAGAATGAACAGGTGTTCAGGAATCGTAAGAGTTTCCACTCACTGAATGTGCAAATGGTGTGCATAGTGGACCAGCACATCTCCCATGTCACTGCCAAGTATCCTGGGTCGGTGCATGATGCCTTTGTCCTCAGGAATATCAGCATCCCAAATGTGATGGCCCAACCGCAGAGGCACAGGGTGTGGCTAATAGGTGAGCAAGGGTCCCCACTCACTGTATGTTAATGTATGCCTTCAGGTGTCATCCCCATAGCATTGTGTGAGGCTAAATGTTGTCCCTCAATACGTGCAGGCGACTCTGGCTACCCAGACCTATCATAGCTGCTGACCCCTGCGATGAATGCCAGAACAGGGGCTGAGGACCATTACAATGAGGCACCTGGGTGAACCGGAAGGATCATCTAGAGGACCTTCCGGCTCCTAAAGGCCAGGTTCAGGTGCCTCCATCTAACAGGTGGATCCCTGTGCTACTCAACCGGGAAGGTCTGCCAGATAGTAGTGGCATGCTGCATGTTGCACAACCTGGCACTCGGATGGCATGTACCTTTTCTGCAGGAGGAGGAGACTGGAAATGCCCATGTGGCAGCAGTGGACCCTGAGGACAGTGAGGATGAGGAGGCAGAGGATGAGGATGAGGACAACAGAACATCAGTTGTACATCAATACTTCGAATGACACACAGGTGAGACAGTGCAACTGACCATTCCTCTGACTGTTGATGTTTTTTGTGTGGCTGTAGCATGATGGCATAAACTTCCATTGCATCTCAACTTACTGTCACCTATGGCTTGTCATTTTCAAGATATTGGTGATATGACATCAGTGTCCTGTTGTGATGACTACAGACAGCTGCAGGTCATTATTTCTATGCTCTCACAGTGCTCCGATCATTTGCAGTAGATGTGACTGTTTTAATAAATGCACATTTTCAACACATAAGATACTAGTAGTCAAGTTGTGTTCAAGGGTGTTTATGGTAGTGCAATGAAATGGAGGGAAAAGTGCAACGGAATGGTGTGATAGTAGAGATAAGTCCAGGGTATTGTTCCAGTCTGTTTGTAGCACAGGCCGACTGTCCAGTGGTCCCTGATGGGCCAGGTTGTTGATCCAGATCCTGAAGTCCAGAGTTAATGTCATCACTGGGGGCATCTTCCGTGGGGGGGCTGGGTAGTCGTGGCACCTCCTCTCTGCTGACATTGGCTGGGCCACCTGTGGAGATGTAAGTGATGTATCACAATCTATGACATATTGAACATCCCTGGCTTCCCCTCTATCGTTGCTGTTGCCCTGTCACCTTTGTTTGTGTGTAGTGATGTATTGTGGGATTGTTAGTTTCCCTATGCTGTGCACGCTTTAGTGATGGTGTCCATGCAGGGCTGTCCATGCATTGGTATGGCATGCAGGATTTGGCATTGGGGTTAGTCATATGTGTAGGTGCCATGTGTAGGATGGAGTGGAGTGATGGGAGTGAGGGTAAGGGGGTGTGATGGCATGCAGTAATGAGGGGTGAGAAGTGGTAAATGTTTACTTACCAGTGTTCAGTCCTCCGGCTACTCATGCGAGTCTCTCAGGATGCAGTAATGCCAAGACTTGCTCCTCCCATGCTGTGAGCTGTGGGGGAGGAGGAGGGGGTCCACCGCCAGTCCTCTGTATGGCGAGCTGGTGCCTTCCTGCCACGGAATGTACCTTCCCCCGTAGGTCGTTACACCTCTACCTGATATTGTCCCTTGTTCTTGGGTGCTGTCCCAAGGCGTTCACCCTGGCTACGATTCTCTGACATAGCTCCATCTTCCTGGCAATGGATAACTGCTGTACCTGTGCTCCAAACAGCTGTGGCTCTACCCTGACTATTTCCTCCACCATCACCCTTAACTCCTCATCAGTGAAACGGGGGTGCCTTTGTGGGGACATGGGTGTTGTGTGGTGTGTGTTGGTGAAAGTGTTTTGAGTAATGTGGCGGGGTGAGTGAGGGATGTCTGGGTGTATGTGGCGTGTGCGTCTAGTTGTCTCTGTGCTGTTTGTGTCAATCTCCTGGCAGTAATTGTTGTTCATAAAGGGTTGTGGTAATGTGGGTGTATGTTTTATGGTGCTGTGGGTGGGAGGGTGTGGTGGGTGTATGAGTGTCAGATGGGTGTTTTTGGTATTGGCCAATGTAGTGTTGTTTTGTATTAGGGTGTCCATGCTGAGCGTAGCAGTATGTACCGCCAATGGTTTACCGCCGCTGAATGTCCACTGTGGTGATTCGTGGATCATGATGTGGTGGGCCTTGTTTTGTTGGCATAACTGTATGGGTGTTGGTACCAACAGTTTAAAACTAACCTTTGGGCTGGTAGATTTGTGTATGTGGCAATATTCTGTTGGATTGGTGTGTGTGTGTCATATTATGGAGAACGGATATTTGCCACCGCAGTGGAATGTTGGTGGCCTTCACCGCGGGGGTAAGTGGGATTTACCGCCAATGTCATAATGAGGGCCTTATTCTTTAAAAATTCATATCTCAACTTCTATTTATTGGATGTTTGTCATTTTGCTCTTGTTTTGTTATTAAATTGAGCTGCTTTATGTAGTTTAAACATTGTCTGTTAAAATATTTTACAGCCAGTGTCATCAAGTTAATTGGCCTACATGACATAGACTTTCCCACTCCACTCCTTCCCACCCACTCATGTCTGATCTGCAGTGTAAGCAAGTGAAATATACCGTCCACAGACACCTAACCAATGTTTCACATACATGGTTTAGGTATACAATTGTTTGTGCACATTTCACACCTCAGGGCGCAATCCTGAGAAGATCTTCAGGGTTCTTGAACAACTCATTAACCCTCCTTTGTCTGTTAAGTATTCCACTAGCAGTTGGAGGACTTGCATTTACCACTAATATTTGCTTTCCTGTCAGTAACATGTTCAGTGTTGGCTTCTAGTCCTGTTTTGTCATATAGGTAATGCCTGATGTTTGGAGTCCGAGGATCATCACTGCCAGGTGTGACTTCAAAGAGTAACTGAGAACACCCCTTATACAGACTAAGAATTTCTTTCCAAAATACTGTTATAGCTTCGGGCAGGCCCAACAGATGTGTTTGGTATCCTCTAGTTGCCCAAACCCTCTCCAGTATGTAGACACTGAGGAGCTCTACATCTGCTGTAACCTAGCTGGTGTGATATGCCAATTCATCATGATCTTTTACATTAGTTCCCTGTTTTATATGCCTTTGATCAATGTTAGGATATCATACCATAGTTTATGCCACTGACAAACAATATTGGGTTTTTCAGGCAGATGGTCCATTTCTTCATGTATGGCCATTCAAGTCTCAAATGTACTTCTGAGAGTTTCTTGTAGATATTGGAGATTAGCCAAATAGTAACAGACTGGTGGCATTGCATGTCTGAGTAGCCATGGGATCACCCTATGGCCCGGCCCATTAAGGCTGCATCCATACGGATCCAGTGTCACTCAGCCTAAACCACTGACTACTCAAAGAAAACCCTCTGCTGCATTGCCCAGTAGTGGTTTTACACCGTCACCCACTTCCCAATGCAAACAAATTGATCAATGTCTTGTAAGTTATGTATGTCGCTTTCAGCAGTTTCGCTAGGAGAGCCTGGAATGTATATAAAATCAAGAAAGTACATTTTGTTTGATCACTGCCACCCTACCCATCGAAGACACATAGATACTTCTTTATCTGGCCAAATCTGCATTAGTAACACTAGGTTGGAGGGGGTAGTTTGCAGTGTAAAGCTGTCTGCAGTGCTGGAAGATAAAGATACCAAGAGACATCAGTTTTTTGCCAGGTGTCCAGCAGAAGGAGGTTATTGTTGAGAGTGTATATTTGAGGAAAGTTTCAAGGTTTATTCTTAGCAACTTCTACTTATTATAGTTCACTTTAAATTCTCAGACTCTAAAATAGGTCTCCATGATGTCCGCTATTTTAGGGATTGAGCCGGCCAGATCTGCCAATGTGAGTAGTATGTCATCAGCAAATAGGTGTATTTTGTGTTGCTCCCCACCAAAAGGCATGCATACTAGCTGGAGGTGACTAACAGCTGCAATGGATTCCACTACAAGGGCAAACAGAAAGGGGGAGAGCGGGCAGTCCTGAGGTGTTCCTTTATATATTAGAATCATTCCTGATTTCTTCCCATGAACCAATACTGGCACTGTGGGATAGTTACAACTGATGAGCGGCCATATTCAGGGCCCAGATCTATGGTTTCTAACATTTTAGAGAGAAAGACGCTGTACACTTGTCTTCCAGCGATGCTAGCACTGGTAGGGAGGTCATAATCATCCAGCACTTTGCCAGCTATTTGGAAGTAGGCAACGGTTGTTCCTGTCACGGTTTCGGGCGGGTCTGATCAGGACTTTGGTTGAGACACCCCTTGAGGTCACCGAATATCCTAAAGAGGTAGTACACTGGGGCAGAGGAGCAGCTAAAGGCATACACGGAAAGGACAGCTATGGATAGGCACAGGAAACAGGAAAGTAAAAGCAGAGCAACCCTTGTGTGAACAAACAGGAAACGGATTACCAGTGGACAAACACGCTGGGGTTGTACACAGAGTAAGGCGCAGAACCTCCCACAGTGACAGGGAATCTCAATGCCTCTGTGCAGTTTGCTCTTACAGATAGTCACCCTGCCAGCCCCATAGAAAGGAGGCAGCAGAAGTGATTCTGTCTCTGGACCCTAGAGCACAAACAAGGATAGTACTTACATACACAGGACACGCTCTTGTAGGTCCAGCTCGAAACACAGCGGCGATTCCTGAGAAAACAGCAATAGCACACTGTCACTGTTAGGCACGAAATACAACGTATAACACTGGACAAGGATGGGGGCTGGAATTGCCTCCTGGAAACCAGGAGCCAACCCCAGTACACAGGAGGACACGTATACACTGGTGAAGACTGATAGAACACTTACCAGACACAAAGAACCAAGAAGAAACAGAAACAGAAGGGAACAAACAAAGAGGCAGAGGCAAGAACTAGGAACAGGCTCAGGCTGAAGCAAAGGCGGGTCTAGGACTTGAAAACAGGGCGCAAACGTCTGGCTGGGACAGACAGAGACAGGACTGGGAAACTGAGAACAGGCTCTGGCTGGAACAGGCAAGGACAGGACTGGAATACAGGGAGTAGGAAATGAGCAGTAAACAGGACTGGGAAACAGAGAGAAGGTTCAGGCTGAAACAAGGCAGGAGCAGGGCAGAGAAACAGGGAGCAGGCTTTGGAAGAAACAAACAGGTACAAGGCTAAGAAGTAGGGAGCAGACTCTGGCTGGAACAATCAGGAGCAGGGCAGAGAAACAGGAAACAGGATCAGGCTGGAACAGAACAGGAACAAAACTGGAACACCATCCGACAAGGGGTCTGTAACACAAAGGAATTGAAGTCCAATGCACGACGGGGAGCTTGAGGAAATGGCTGCTTATAAGCAGTTCCAAGCTGTGCTGCACAGGAGAGGTTTCAGGTGTGTGTGGTTTCGGACACTTGCAAGTCCTGGAGGAGAGGATCCAGTGAAAAGGAGCAACTGGACTTCTCCCATTGAAAACAATGGGAAACAGAATCCGGGTTTTCCTGACTACCAAGCTGTGCATTATGGGATTTGCAGTCCCAAGAAGCAAATGTAGTCCTACACAAGTGTACCATGGAGAAAAGAGAAACAAACAGGAGTCAGCAAGGGACTCTAGATAGGTGTTCAAGGTGATTCCCAGGCTTCTGACAGTCCCCTTACAGCGCCCCCTGGAAATGGGACGACCGAGTCGTAACAGTATACCCCCTCCCACCAGTCTGCTCAAGAAGAGAAGGCGATCCTTTGGCTGAAAAAAGTTGAAGAGGAAAAGCCAAAGCAAGAAAATCCAACACCAACCTTGGTTGATAAGTTTACAGTCCTGCCACAGATGAATCATCCAATGAGCAAAGCATGTATTAATACCCATATGGGCTCCGATGTCTTTCCTCTTTATTGTTCGAGTGATATTGAAGGAGTGCATGGAGTTGGTTTCTGGTGAAGTAGATTCAGGAGCAAGGAGATCTGGAATGGCATTACGGGCGGTTATCTTTAGGACTTTAGTTTCCTGTTCAGTACGGTCTTCTTTATAGGACATAATTGGCGTATTAGTAAGGTCTGTAACTCCTTCCGACAAGCAGGATATGTCTGTTTCTGCAGCAGTATTTGCATTGATTGTGGTCTGAGGCTTGCAAAGCATAGAAACTTGGGAGACATGGGTAACTGGTGTTCTCAAGGTGAACATGAAATATTCAGAATTTTCTTTAGTTTTGGATGACTTTGGAGTATCAATCACAGGATCAACAAGAGTTTTTAAGTCTTTAGAAACTGGATTAACATCTGAAAATGTAGAAGTTCCACAAACTAATTCTTTAGGGTGATCTTCAGACAAGACTGGGATTTCTTCATTGCAAGTGCTCTGTGGTGTGTTCGTGGTATCAGAAATGGTTTCTTTGCAAGGCGTTTCTCCTACAGGTAGTTGATCTTCAACTCTGTTAACATTGAAAGGTTGTTCTTTGGAAAGAAATAGAACTGGAGTCTCTTCAGAAATCACCTTTACACTGTTATCTAAATTTTCAGCTGTAGCCTTTGAATTGATGATGGTTTCTTGCAATAAAACACTAAGAACAGTACTTATCATCAGATCTTCGAATACAAGATTAAAATTCAAGTCTTTAGTTTTAGTGGGAAATATTACATCTTTCAGTACTTGAGCTTCAGTTTCAGATTGCTGGTGTTCAGGAGTCTTTAGTTTCAGGGACACAGCAGGTGACATTAGTGTGGCTGGTTTTAAATCAAGGTCAGATACCGGTAGATCAGAGATCTGTTCTTCACTAACCGTTGAGCTGGAAACAGGAAACGCAGTGGCAGGGAACAGCAAGTCAGAGTCAGTGGTTGAGGCTGCAACTGTGTCCTGTTCTAGGAGAAGGCTCTTATTTCTTATGACAGGCTGTTTAGTTTCAGATTGCTTGCTTTCTTCCTTGTCTGAAATCTCCACGGTTTGCTTTGACACAGAAGAGATTTTTAAACTTTCTGAGTAGTCCATTACATTCTTAGTAATTGCGGGTATTTCTTCACGGTCAGAAAAATCCATTAGTTCACTTGAAACAGGAACTGTCTCTTCATTATCTGAAAATTCTATGATATTGTTTCAAAGGGCAGGAGTATCCCCACAATCTGAAAATTCTGGTGTGTGCGCCATTTGAATAGCACTATCTGCAGGTTTGTTCACGGCAAGGCAGGAACCACTGTCATCACTAGATTCAGATTCTTCAACACTGTTGCACAACTTGCCATTAATCTCCAGTAAAGTCATATCTTGGTTTCTTAAGGTGCAGCTATTGGAGTCTGCATCAGAACTCTCTTCTTCCTTTGGCTTTATTTGTTCTGATAGAGGGGCTGAGACACTTCCTTCTGAAGACTCTGATCCATCCTTTGAATCAAGAGGTGTCAAATCTCTCAGAGATGTCAGAGATTCAGTCAACTGTACAGGAATTTTCACTGGAGAACTACAGGCTGAGAGAGAGTCTGAAGAAGAGGCTGATATATTTATAACTGGAGCTGTCTCTTGACATTCATTCATAGCAGGGAAAATCTGCTTTATAGCAGTCTTTGGAGAGGCACATGAGGTAGCATACTGTTCTTTAAGCGAAAGCTGGTGATCATTTTCTTTTTTCAGGTTTTCAAATTGCCTTGCAGTAGTTTCCATTAGCTGCTCTGTTACTTCTTCTACCTTACAGATAAACAGAATGTCTGGTTCTGCCAACAGTGAAATATGTATTGATGAAAAGAGCCCATGTGCAAGATTTCTTGTGTATGTTACAACATATTCATCATAGAAGTCTGATATCTGCCTTTTAATCTGCCAAAACTGCTCTTTTAGTGTGTGTATGTCCATATTGTTATCAAACCCACTCAGAATAGAAAAGGGTTTAGCAGAGCTTTTAGGGATTGAGACTGGTATATTATCATCCAGTTTGGGAAGAGCACAAGCTTTTTGAATTGAACTAAGGAATCCCACAGTCTTTACTGATCCATTTGATACAGGTTCTATCCTGCTCACTTCAAAGCACTGAGGGACTGGTAGATCTTTACATGAGTCAGCACAACACTTAGGAATTGAGACTGATGTACTGTCATCCAATTTGGGAGGAGCACAAGCCATTTGAGTTGAACTAAGGAATCCCACAGTTTATACTGATCCCTTAGATACAGGGTCTAGCCTGCTGACTTGAAAACTCTGAGGGACTGATAGGTCTTTATAAGAGTCAGCACTGCACTTTGAATTCTGAGAAACTGGCCTAGATGGGCTGAAGCACTCAACAGAAAACAAGGGAATCGGTAGTGTGGCTTCTTGAACAGTGTCAGGGTTCTTTGTTTTGGCAGAGTGCTGGAAGTGAACTTGGGATGCACTAGCATGAGGCAAGGAATTAACCGTCTTTTCTTGAGAGTAAATGTCTTGTGCAGAGGTAGCAAAAGCACTTCCACGGTTACAAACATTCTTACTGGCTTCAGCTAATAGATACTGCAAAAACTCATTACGTCCTTGTAATTCTTCTACAGACAGGGACTGGGGGTCATAGCCACAAATAACATAATAGTCTATCATTGAAATATTAGCAAGCCACTCAGTGTAGTACTGAACTTGAAAGTTATGGTTTTCTTTAACAAGTCTATCCTTTAAACTAAGGCCTTTTTTAGAGGTCTTTAGAGAATGTATAGGTTTAGAAAGGGGTGCCTTAACATGATAGGAAAGCCCTTTAGGTTTGTGTGTGCCTTTACTGCCAGGGGAGCTTGAAATGTTTGGGTCGTGCATTCTGTCACGGTTTCGGGCGCTTCTGATCAGGACTTTGGTTGGGACACCACTTGAGGTCACCGAATATCCTAAAGAGGTAGTACACTGGGGCAGAGGATCAGCTAAAGGCATACACGGAAAGGACAGCTATGGATAGGCACAGGAAACAGGAAAGTAAAAGCAGAGCAACCCTTGTGTGAACAAACAGGAAACGGATTACCAGTGGACAAACACGCTGGGGTTGTACACAGAGTAAGGCGCAGAACCTCCCACAGTGACAGGGAATCTCAATGCCTCTGTGCAGTTTGCTCTTACAGATAGTCACCCTGCCAGCCCCATAGAAAGGAGGCAGCAGAAGTGATTCTGTCTCTGGACCCTAGAGCACAAACAAGGATAGTACTTACATACACAGGACACGCTCTTGTGGGTCCAGCTCGAAACACAGTGGCGATTCCTGAGAAAACAGCAATAGCACACTGTCACTGTTAGGCACGAAATACAACGTATAACACTGGACAAGGATGGGGGCTGGAATTGCCTCCTGGAAACCAGGAGCCAACCCCAGTACACAGGAGGACACGTATACACTGGTGAAGACTGATAGAACACTTACCAGACACAAAGAACCAAGAAGAAACAGAAACAGAAGGGAACAAACAAAGAGGCAGAGGCAAGAACTAGGAACAGGCTCAGGCTGAAGCAAAGGCGGGTCTAGGACTTGAAAACAGGGCGCAAACGTCTGGTTGGGACAGACAGAGACAGGACTGGGAAACTGAGAACAGGCTCTGGCTGGAACAGGCAAGGACAGGACTGGAATACAGGGAGTAGGAAATGAGCAGTAAACAGGACTGGGAAACAGAGAGAAGGTTCAGGCTGAAACAAGGCAGGAGCAGGGCAGAGAAACAGGGAGCAGGCTTTGGAAGAAACAAACAGGTACAAGGCTAAGAAGTAGGGAGCAGACTCTGGCTGGAACAATCAGGAGCAGGGCAGAGAAACAGGAAACAGGATCAGGCTGGAACAGAACAGGAACAAAACTGGAACACCATCCGACAAGGGGTCTGTAACACAAAGGAATTGAAGTCCGATGCACGACCGGGAGCTTGAGGAAATGGCTGCTTATAAGCAGTTCCAAGCTGTGCTGCACAGGAGAGGTTTCAGGTGTGTGTGGTTTCGGACACTTGCAAGTCCTGGAGGAGAGGATCCAGTGAAAAGGAGCAACTGGACTTCTCCCATTGAAAACAATGGGAAACAGAATCCGGGTTTTCCTGACTACCAAGCTGTGCATTATGGGATTTGCAGTCCCAAGAAGCAAATGTAGTCCTACACAAGTGTACCATGGAGAAAAGAGAAACAAACAGGAGTCAGCAAGGGACTCTAGATAGGTATTCAAGGTGATTCCCAGGCTTCTGACAGTCCCCTTACAGCGCCCCCTGGAAATGGGACGACCGAGTCGTAACAGTTCCTTTGCTGAAAAAAACGTTGTTAGACCCTAAGATCTCTAATTACTTTGTACCCATTTCTCTGCTTCTGGCCTTTTCCAAGAAGCTGGAAAAACTGGTTAACTCTCAACTATCTGAACATCTGGAAAAGGGTAAACGTCTGCAGCCTAGTCAACTGGGGTTTTTTAATGTCCCTGTTAGTTTTATTTAGGCTCAGTAGTTGGGTGGCCAGGATAAAGGCCTCCACTTCTGAAGATGATACCCTATTCTCCTGGGATAAGTGTGCATAACATTTTTGGAAAGCCTGGATCTTATCTATATTCGGTACAAGATCCTATTGCCCCACCCAGTGGACTGTGGCAATCAGTTTGCGAGTGGTATATGATTTTAACCTCTGTGCCAAGAGGGATCGCGCCCTATGACCATGCTCATAGAAGTCCCATTGTAAGCATAGAAAGGCTTTCTCAGACATTTCGGTTGCCATGAGGGCAATCTGCCCCTTTATGGAGATAGTTTCAAGTAGATCCTTCATGCAGCCCATGGTTCGGTGGTGCACTACTGCTGTGGTCAGATGGGTTTTTAGGGAGGTTCTAGTCAGTGTCCCTGAGTGGCGTAGATGCACAGTTTTGGCAAAGCATCTCCTTCAGATAATCTCCTTGAAAGCATTCCGTCTTGTGCTGGGGATGTCTCATGAGGGACGTTAGTTTTGAAGTATTGACTAATTGCTGTGCTGATTTTTTGTCTTGCTGGTCTGTTCTTCAGGAGAGTCTCATTGAATCTCCAGTCTTGACGATTCTTCCTGTTCATGTGTTTCCTACCCTCTTAACTAACCAGGGTGTGATCTGATACTGCTACTACACTATGGATAGTGAAGAGGATGTCGTCAATATGTCTAGTGTACACCACATCAATCAACACAAGAGTAGGACCTGTGGACAGGATGAAAAAAAGTGAATGTGACATTATGTTGGTATTTTCCCGCAGGTAAACATACAACCCTCAATAATGTCTCTAGTCACTCCAAGTGTCTCAAAGAAGAAGTTTGTATGAGTTGCAATCATCAATTGTTTTCTCTTGTTTGCATCAACGGTGAAGTATTGCTTGGGGCAAAGTTTATGTTTCATTAAACCTGTATCTCCCAATCTCAAGTGCTTCTCCTGTTGACACGCAATATTTGGATGTGCCTACCTGAGCTCCTGCTGGATTTTATGGCATTTAACAGGAGAGCTCAACCCATTTATGTTTCAAGAAATGATTTTAACCATTTGGTTGGATGGTTAGGTTGACTCAATTTGCCCGCCCCACGCCAACTTTTGTGTGTGGACGGAGTGTCCTTAGCTACATCGATAGGCCTGGTATATAGGAATCTCTGCTCACTTCCTCCCTTAAACAGGCCTCCCTTTCCCTTCCTTCTCCTCAGTTAACTCGCCACAACATATGTCTGACAGAGGTAAGGATAAGATATGTCCCTAACACAAAGATGAGTCGCGATGTAGCCTGTTTCCATCCACTCTGAGCCCGCCCCTGTGACCCACACCCCATCCCAAATCCTTGAACAATTCTCCACTACAGGCAGCAAGTTCCAGAAGGTGTTCCTTGGTGAACACATGTGGGAAAGTTTAGAGATATGGTGTCTACTCTATCCCAGTGTTCTCAGAGTCTTTTAATTTTCAATGTATCCATTTTGTCCATTGCAGCAGTTAGGATTCTTTCCATTTCTCACTCTCCTTTTGCCCCAAAGTTCCTGTTGCAGTTGTTTGGGACTGCTGGTATTTCTTGGCTGGTCTCAAAATCACTTGAGCTTCCTCTATTGTGGGAACAACATGGGTTTTCTAGTTCAGCTGGAACCATAAGCTGAAAAGGGAATGTTCATTGACACTGGATTTCTCTTCAGCGCATTTCCACTCTTTTCAGGGCCAGTGAGTAAGAGTGGTTTAAGAGAGATCCTAATACAGATCTATGTGTTTGTTTTGGTCCTGGTAGTTGATCTGGTCCATCTTTCTTGCCTCTCGCATTATTCTATCTTTCGTCTCTGAGATACCCACTTTTGCAATAAAATCTCTTGGTCTCGATCCAGGAGCAGATCTACTGGCTCCCACCTCATGTAACCGAACAATAGGTATCTCATTCTTTAGGCTTTCCTTGAAAATGTATCAGAAGAGATTCAGAAGAACTGATACACATCATCCCCCTCATGCGTATATTGTCTCAGCATACAGGTATATTGTCTCAACATGATCAATCCTTCAGAATTGTGCACTTCTCCTGTAGCAGGTGTACCTCTTCTTCTATATTAGCACAATAGCCCTGTATTTCCTCCATCTTTTGACTCATGGTGATAATGTCGTCCTTGTTTATGGCCACTTGATCCCCTAAGGTTTGTATCTCTTTTGTGACGTCAGATAAGCCCACTGTCAGATCAGATTTCAAGCCCTGCATCTCAGTGCTCACCATGTTTGAGATCTTATTATGGAGGTTGCTAAGGGATGCTTGGAGGCCCTCTTTTATTATTGAGGTCCCCTCACCTTTCTTTAAGGGCATGGTCGTTCTTTTGTCTCACATGTATGAGGGTTTGGTGGAATTTAATTTAGCTGTTGACATTCTCTTCCCCAAGTAGTCTCCAATTCTCTTTTGCCTATATGTACTCTTCTTCATGGACGACTTGGGGGGTGAGATTGCTGAGTCCTGCCCCACCAGCTGTTAAATGTCCCTTCAGTAGGCATTCCCTTCTTCCAAGTCTCAGTCCCAGGGAGCTGTCAGGATTGACCTCAGGTGCACCACTTTATAGGGGGAGCTGCACTGTGTAGATTAAAAAAACATTATGTGGCTTCCCAGCCACTCTTCCGTTTATTGGAAGGGCAATTCAGCTTCGTCAGGGAAAAGCTCCTGTCAGGCTGACCGGGTATCCAGGATGTGCCACAGGTGTTTCCAATTGTTCAGACAGGCAGCCTTGTGTTATGGGGATAGCAGTCACTCAAGGGTGAACCTCATTTTAAATTACCGGGAAGGTTCGGGCCCAGGATGGCAGCCTATGCACATTGGCAGCTCAGCGGGTTCCCAATTGCAGAGGGCGCTGTCATGGGCATCTCAGCTTGCGTCGCCCTTCACATACTGAGCACTGCTTCAACCAGAGGCTAATATCTTCACAGAGATGTGCTACAGTGGGGCGCCATGCCCTTATTGTCCCTTTCAGGGAGGTCCCAGCGGCATAGCTTGGTCAGTAAGATTAGGGGATGTGAGCTCCAGCTTTTCCAACAACCATGTCGGCATGTCATGAGAAGCAGTGCAGATGGGGAGTTTAAGGGGTGGTGTCAAAGAATAGGAATGTAGATTGTAAGGGGTAGTTAAAAACAATATTTTGTAATATAGCCAACATTTTAAGACCTATAAAACTTGGATGGGAGACAGAAAGAAAGGGTGGGAGGCTATGTATGTGTAAAAATCATAGGTGAAATCAGACGGACTCCTAGCCATATCTGACTGAAAACACCTATACCCAACTATTTACTAGAGAATAGATTTATTAGTGGAGGTGTAACACCCTAACTGCGCCCCCCTCACCGCCCCCCGCGAAGCTACATCCCTGGGAGGCCCAATAGACATCTTTCATTTTGATATGTTGATATGTTTGATTTTGCATTAATGAGTCTATTTTTGTTGTTCATGTTTGCAAACATGCCTCCTCTTTTATATGAAAAAGCTACTACAAGAGGTTTAAGTGATTTGTGGGAAAGGTGATGGTGTGTCCATTTATTATAAGTGATAAGTAACCACTTCTATACATGATAAGTCCCCTTGGAGTTCCACAACCTTATAAAGGAACTTGGCTTTTGCCCCCGTTCCTCCATATGGCCATGCAACCTCTCTGTGACCTACAATATCCTTCTAATGTTTTTTAGGGGATACTTTATCCCATATATAATCCTTGCTGCACCTCCTCTGTGCTCTTACAACACACACTGCTCTGTGCCCCTACACAGTACATCACCCAGTGCTTACATCATGTATAGCATCTAGTGATTTCTTGATTTATAGGATCCAGTCCTATCTGAGGTACATCACCAATTGCTGCATCTCATCATGTGCTTCTCTTATGTGAATCACCCTATTCCTCATACTTTACAGTGTCATGTATAACTTGATATATGCGCTTTGATGCATGTATATCAGTTAGGGGGTGTGTGTATGGATCCCTGTATGTATGTTGAACGTTTTGAAAATGGGTTTATGTAGGTGTGCTGATCTGTGTGCATGTGTGTCTGGGTGTGTGGACGGTGAGTACTCTTATGTAAATGCAATATGCAAGAGCTACATGTTTCGATTGTGTTGGGGCCTGTTTAATAGTAGTTTAAAATCTGCTTTCACCTTCAGGAATTAAATATGGCTACAATTCAGTTACCACCATTTTTCATGAAATGGCGCAAAAGTCAACAGATCTGGCGCTGTCACCTGGCACACCAGAACAATTGTCTCAGGTGGCAAGAAATAAAGGGCGGGAAAATTCGTTCATCCGACCAAACCAATTGATCCTGGAGACATTGTTTTTTTGCCTATGTGTCTGCTTCACAAAGAGCATGTAAAATTGAAAGGGTTATATTGAGAAGGATGTATGGCTGCCTTACGTTTAACACACAAACAACAGTAAAAGATACACATTTTAAAAGTGTTAACCAAGGTAACCTGCTGTTTGCTTAAACACGTTCTGACTTTGAGTGACGTGAAATCTCCCTGTCTGAGGGAAAGATGCATGTGGCTTACAACACGTGGTCTCAAATGTCATTTCTGCTTTTATATGTGTGATACTAATAGCTTTATTTAATCGCTTTATTTGTTGCTAGCGCAAGCAGTCCGGGTGCCAGAGCGCTAATGAAAGCATAACAAGATCACAAATCTCATATACCAAGTCACTTGTGTTTTTTTTTATATATATATATATATATATATATATATATATATCACATCACATCAGTTTTATGTCTAAGATATGAAAGATAATAATATTATTTAGAGTGCGTAGCTCCTTAAAACAATCTCTTCATTCCTTAATTTATGTTTTATCACTGCCTGATAAGTATACCGTCAGGCATGGGGTGACTGCAGAGATATGTTCACTAGCAAAGAGCTATGACGTCTGCATGTGCCTTGTTAAATATGTTGTTGGTCGGGTGTACTGTTTATGTGGAATAAATAACTTGTTGATGTGTTTGTGTGTGTTCATGAGCTTGTGGCCTTTTGCTGAGGAATGAGGGTCTTGATCATGTGTACTTAGGGCTTTGTGCCTCTGCCAGTAAAAAATCCAGAAGAACCTCTCAAGGTCAAAGCCGTACAAATTCCCCTCCTCCGATATTGCAGAATCAGCATACCCCACAACAATATCCTCATACCCACCACAGCAATGCGAGATCCATGCATATGCACCTCCAGCACCAACCCCTTGAGTTTCCACTTCCAAACAGTGTGATGATTTGTTCTCATGTTCTGTAGCAATACTGTCGAGCAAGACCAGGTGTTTCCACTCCACATCACATCATTACAAACACTACGAACAAGCGCCTTGTCCAGCAGTTGCAATGTGCATGTGGCACTGATCTTAAACATGTTTACCAGTGCTAACAACACCCTCAGGCATGCCTGCCTCTGCAAATCTGAGACCATCACTCCGTCCTGGAATGAAACATTCTAAGAATAACTGTTAGTCAAGGGCAAAACAATTGACTAAGGTTTTACATCAGCACACATCCAAAAGCATCCACCGCACCATGGAAATACACGAATACCAAAATAATAAAGGGTTCAAGCAGTAGACATGGTCATGTAAACGAGTCTCCTAATCAGCTGACCCCAATGCATATACAATAAGAGGTTAAGGGAAACACACTTATAAATTTGAGGAAAAGGAAAGGCACTAAACAATTTCAGCAAGCTAAAATATCCAAGAAATCGGATATGGAGAAAAAAGGACGCACTTTGAGGGGCGACATGTTCCCGGATAAAATTTATGAACTTCTTGTACAAACTGCAGACATTATAAGTGTGGTCACCAGCGGCTTTTATAGCAGTGGTAATTTCCTCTTGGCTACACATTAAGATATATAGTCCTGCTCAGTCTGCTGCTGGTATTGGGCAGCACAAATCTATATTGATAATCTGTGTGTGCACTAAATACAAGAAAATGCTGTCCAGTTACCCCTTTGTTTACCATACATATGTTAAAAATAAGTCAAGACACCAAAAATACTAACTAAAGGTTTATTGCTGTTCAAACACTGCTTAGCTCGTACCCTGTAAGTTGTCCATCCAGTGAACAGAAAGAAAAGCATTACATCTTACCCTATCTTGAATCATCAACAATTGCTAACAGTACAAGTCTAGATTTGGATCTCCAACGAATAGCTTGCTACTAGTAGCTCTCAAGCTACTGATAAGCAGCCCTCCCATGTGTAGCCCAGCCTACATAAACTGAAAGATTTATATTGAAAACAAACGTGAATTTGTCTGATGTGGTCAGTATTATAAAATAACTGTGACATTATTCATTAGATGGCACCTTTTAGCTTTCAGATTTTGGGACTCATTACAAGTTTGGGGGTCCCAGCGCAGGATCACCAAACTCGCGGAGAAGACATGGCGGTGACAATTGATGATGCAGAAAAGAAGGACTAACAAATATTTATATATCATATAATCAAAATCGTATAAGGTAGTGTGATTTCAGCAAAGAAAAATAATGTATGTGGGAAATTGTGCCTACGGGGTAGTTCGCCATTATTATAAACGGGCTTAATTAATCATGAAGAATTGACAAATGTAGTAATCCGTCATAATTGCAAATGTATTCTATGATTTTCTTGTCAAAACTGTTTTATGCTTAGCCTAAATTTAGCAGAGGCTTTGGCCTAGTTGCCTGGTCTCGAATTCAACTGCGTGGTTTTCACTTGTATTAACAAAGACATACTCTTTTACTTTAAGGTTGTATTTTTCCAGGAGAAATGACTAATACACTTATCTCAAGGTTTTGTGCTAGGCTGGTTTCATCCTCTTAGAAGCAAGGTCAGTTTCTGCAGGTGCAGACAATAAAGACACTAAGATAAAATTAATTGGCAAACTTTGTTGCAACTCGTGTTCCAAGGCCCCAAGGACACCTTATGCATAAATGAGTACTAGGAGAAAGACATTATTCATTGATCAAATTGAAGCCACCCTATGAACCCTCCAATGGAAGACCCTGAAGAATTTGGAATGTTTCTTACTTAAACCCGCCGGACAAAGAGAAGTCAGCCATTTTTCCTTGATGCCATTTTGAAGCAAGATTCAAGAAGCCATTTTGGAACGAGCCCTCTGATGCCTTTTCTCTGTCGCAGAGAAAGAGACTTTAAAGAATTCTCACCCTAGAGACTTTAACTTTAATTTTGCCCCCGTCTTGCCCATGTAGTAACTTTTGCCCTATTCTCCTTGCTGCCGCAAGGAAACTTGCTTTAACTTTGCCCCTTTGAAATCTGCCCCATGCTGATCGAACCGTTACCTGAAGGACGAAGACTATTCCTTGAATGCTGATTGTATTTGGTAATTATGAAAGGATAATTGTATTATGCATTGTGTTTTCCTTACTAGGTACCAACTGCTTATTTTGATATAGCCCAAGCTAGAAGCTTTCTAAATTTGTGTTGACTAAATTCGTTTTGCATGAAGCCCCACATGCCAATGCTAATTAGAGGCTAGTCGAGGTATTCATCTGATGCACCATGCTAAATTTAAATCTTGTTATGCTGACCGATGTATGAAATTAGTCAAATTCAGTTGCTTATATTAGTGATTTGTATTGCTATAACTGAGTGTATTATAATCCAGATATTGCGAAGATTGCGTTTCTTCCGTCGCTATGGGCAGATAATAATGTTCGTATATGTATATCATTTGATTTTGAGATTCACATATATCATGCTAGCTTTGTTAATATAGGGAAATAAATTCATTAACTTTTAATAAACTGGTGTGGTTATTCATGACTGAAAGGTCATGTTGCGTCAAATTACTGATGGTTATTGATTTCTAATGTATTGATTGATTATTAATTGACTATTGGTTATTGATTAAAATAGTTATTGATGATTAATTTGAGTGATCCGACTATTCTTCGATGAGGAGAGCCCAACTAGGTTAAAAGGTTCACTGACCTCCAGCGTGTCCAAATACAAGTAATTTATAAGGATTGGACGCGCTATCAGTAGATGGTAGCAGAGATTGATGGTTTGGCCCTTTGGGACCCCATCCGAACAATAGGCAGAGTCAAGTTAGAATTTTCTTTGATAAAACAAGTTGGAGAGATGATGATGCCCTAAATCCCCAATGACTTTCCCCGAATCCCAAAGCTTGCGAATGGAGGAAATGGAGATGTGAGAATGTTTTCGGCATTTCTAGTGACGGTATGAATGAAGTTAGGGTTTCGCGCTTGCACAGCTTATGCCGCAGATGAATTGTGAAGTTTGTGAGGATTTTAGGGAGTTACGAACTCCAATTAAAATTTTAGAGGAGTGATACTCCAAGGTGTGAGAGTAGGGAAGTCGTCGAACTTCACATGTGTGTAGCACTTTTGTGCAGGAAAAATTGTCCACGTGGTTGTTGATGTTGAGACGGGCCCTGCGAGGTCAAGAGACTCCGGAGTATGTTGAAAAGTGTATGTGACACTTGATTGATTGATGTTGTAATCTGTCCAGTTTAGTAGGTTGATCGGGCGTGGTCAACAAGTCAGTATGAATATTGAGGAATGAAAGAACATTTTCGAATTTGAGATTTGGCAAATTTTAAGGCGCGCTAGAATAGTTCATTGATCAGTTGAGAGTAAAGTTTGTGGGTCAAATTTTGCTTGCGGAAGCGGGAAACCGAGAAAGATGGAATAACTGCTGAGGCTAGTGAAAAATCTCTAAGGTTTCTGAAGCGATTGTATTACCCTTCCTGTAGTAAACCAACAGATTTTTTTTCCTCTTTTTGCTTAGTGCTCACGATATATTGCGGAAAGTTAGTTTTGAGTGAAGTTGAATGAAAAAGGACAAGCCGCGGGACCTTGTCAGCTGCAGTGTGTGAGTGTGACGTCACTAGGAGCCGCGCTGGAATAGGTTGGTTGGTGAGAAGGGTCGCGCACGGATTGGACACAGTCCGTGAAACGCAATTGGTGAGGAAAGGCAAGCGTATTCCGGGAATTAAAGTCACTTATTGATTACATATTTTAGAAAAATAAAAGACGGAAAGATGAAAATTTTCAAGGCATTTAAGAGTGCCTTGAGGGGAGATGTATACATTAAAGCAAATGTAGGAGAAGAAACACCGCGTGAGGGTACACCAGCTTACATCGTGATTGAAGAAAAGGGTGTCGCACCATGTCTTTGGCTAAAGCAATGGTGTAAATTAACAGAAAAGCATGGAAGTGTAGCGTTCTCTATCTACGGGTCGTTTAATCTAAGAGTTTTGGAGAATTTAAGATTTGCGCTATATGACATGAAAGTACCTCCAAGACCAGCACAGTTCGAAGCATTAGCGATTTGGGAACTAATGGCTAGAAGGCAACAACAAAAGAAATTTGAGACAAGAGTGAGAAAAGTAGAAAAGACGCTAGCGGATGCTAGATGGGATAGTACTCAAAAGGTTTGGAGATCAGACGTATTGCAGGGAATTCAATTGTTCCCAGCAATTACTGACGAAGCAGATACGGAAGGAAGGAAAGCTACCTATAAAACAAACAGGAGTCAGTCCAGAGATAGAGAAAACAACACGAATTCGAAAAGGTCAGATGAGTCAGACGATGAGGAGTTCATTATGCAATTGCTAAATGACCACCCGCCACCATATGTGGAAAGCGAAAATGGCCCAAGCACCAGAACTGCCCCTCCAGAACCAATACAGGGTAATGTAACACCGAATTTGAGAATATCACAGAGGCAAAGCAGTCCCGATATGCCTTTTACACCACAAATACCACATGTTCAGAGGATATATCCTGACGTGCCAAAATTGAAACCTGTCAATGATTATCAGGCGCAGGTTCAAAGGCGCTGTTGTGATGAGCATAATCTGGAAATGACTTCTGATTTAATGGCGCAGGGAGGACAGAATTATCAAAGACCGACACTGATTCAAGCCGAATCAACACAAATTTTGATGCCTCAAAAGCAAATGCAAGAAGCGCTGAGGTACACTCAAATAGCAGAAAACCAGTTAGATGTGCCAGCAATGATGAATCATAATGTGGGAATTAACATGCCACAGAATTCGGGGAACAGACAGAATCCAGACGCAATATCTCTGCCTATCACTGTAGGTTCGCCAGTACTATTGTATATACAGGCAAAGCCGAATGTATGCAACCAAGGGGTAATGACGCAAAATGAGACAGGGAGAAGGTGCATAGAAAATAATCAAGAAACGACTCCGGTAGGCACACTGCTAAATAGATCTGGGTCTATGTTGGAATTTAGTCCAATTCCAATTTGTGCTCCATCAACTGTGGTAAGGTCAAGTCCACCACTAATAGTACCGCTAAGTTCAAAAACAGAAACGTTACAGAAACCATCCGTAGCGGTCGATGTAAGTGCTACATTGATAGGACTGAATGCGCAACAGTTAACACAATGGTTGAATAGCCTGAACTCCCCACAGAGTACACCCAGCGGGAAGGGAGAAGAATATTTGAATAAAATAAGATTGGGCATAGAAGCAGATGAACTAGTAGAGGGAACAATGGGTCTGAACAGGTTAGAATCATACACCGAAGAAGAGCTGAGATACATGTGTCCTAGAATTACAAGAGAAGTAAGCAGAATACATAACAAGTTACAAGAAATTGCTGACAGAAAGAAGGTCGACATAGGTAAAACCAAACACTTGAGCAGAAGTTACAGGTTAGACTTTGAAACAAAAGATTTTGAACACATGAGATCTGCAGGAATGAAAACACACCTTAAAGAGATACTGCAAAGTGCGCAGGTTTGGAGATGTCTAGACAAATGGGAGAGCAGGTGGGTTAAGAAAAAGGACAAGAAGAAAGAGAGTGCCCCAGACCGGAATGAGAAAGTACAACAGAATGATGATCTGATAACCATGCTACCAATGAGAGAAACGGCAGGGGGAAAGCTTGTTCATGTACCGTGGCATAGGTGTGATAATCAATCCTTTACGGATGATTTCCCCAAATTGAGAGAGAAACCGATCAAATGGTATCAACAAACAGATAGGTTTGTGAAACTCACAAAATGTCATTGGGAAGACCTGAATACTTTATTCGAAATCGTGGTTCCGGCAGATTTGTGGGAAGATTGTAAAAGGGCTGTAGGTTGGCCAACAAGTGAACCAGAAAGAGACAGGGACACAGGTGCACTATCGCCTACGGTAATGAGTTTGTACCATAAGGTGATTGAGCATTTGAAAACAAAGGTTGCGTCGAAAAATGTGGATTGGCAGAGAATTGACAGAACAGCGCAAGAAGTTAAAGAGTCGATACATGCATACTATGAGAGATTGTTGAAAGCGTTTAAAAATTACAGTGGCACAGAAACGATTGAGGCAAAGGACATGCTCCACTTTGTGTTCAGATTTGTGGAAGGATTGAGACCCGAAATCAGCCAGAGGATTAAAATGCATTTGATTTGTTGGCAGTCAAAATCGATCGATGAGGTGTTGAATTATGCAAAATACTGCAGTGATGAGATTGAGACAAAGCAGAAAAGGTTGAAGGAAAAAGTGATGGTGATGCAGCTTAGAGCAGCTCAGACAGGTTTGCCAGGTTTGTAAGGTTTCCAACAACAGTTGCCGCCGCTGCAACAGCAGGGAAATGCTATGTTTCAGCCACAGATGAGAGGCAGAGGTCGAGGAGGTTTTGTGAATAATGGTCCTGATTTGAATACTGTTTTGGTTCCAAATGGTATACAGGCAATGAAGAAGGTGATGCCATGTCACACGTGTGGAATCGTCGGGCATTGGAAAAGGGAGTGCCCAATGTTGGTGCAGGAAGGTGTAGGTCAGCAAAACAATGATGTCAATTCATTTCAGAATATGAGAGGACCGAAAATGAGAGGTCCAAATCCAAATTTTCAAAATAATGTGAATCAGATGCAGGGTTTACAACCTATACAACCACAGCAGGTGCAAATGCCCTGTGTACAGATGGCACAGTTGCAGCCAATGCAACAGCAGTTTCCCATGGTACCTAATCAGCAAATGCAAATACCCTTAGCACCAATGAATCAGCAACAAGTAATGCTTCCTCAACAGGTCACGGGTCAAAGAGTGAATCAAAATGACACAGTACAACAATTCCTGTTACACAGTGAGAATGGAATAAACGATGTGTGGGAGAGTGAAAGTTCAGATGAGGAGGGAAATTGTGTGCTTGCAGCATCTTTGGAAGTTGATCAAAAGGGACCATATGTGGAAGGACGAGTTATGGGTCATAGTGTTTCGTTCTTGGTTGACACCGGAGCTACACGCTCTACAGTCGAAGTACCAAATTTGCCACTTTCTGGGAGAACAGTTCAAGTAGTGGGAGTAGCAAATAGGTATCTGACAAACCCAATTACAGATCCAGTGCAAGTCAGAATCGGTAACTATCAAGGGTCACATAAATTTGTGGTATGTGACTCAAGCCCGATATCACTATTAGGGAGAGATTTATTTGGGATTTGGGCAAATTGGGATGCTCGATTATGTGCTCGAATGATGGAATTAAAATTCAGACAAACAGTGATGGGGAAGAAGAGGACAGTTTAGGAGAGGACGAAGTAGAAACTGTCGATGAAGAGTATCCCCTGATTACTCTTTATCCAATGCTCACTGAAGCAGATATTCCTGCAGAATTACAGGAAACAGTTGGAAAGGAAGTGTGGGACATGACAGGGGAAGAAGTAGGCTTGGTTAAAGGAGCAGAACCAGCGAAAGTGACTGTAAAACCCAATGCTAATTTTCCTCAGACTCCACAATACCATATGTCACAAGACACTCTCATAAAAGTCGCCCAACTCATTGATGAGTTCATGAAACAGCGAGTGCTGAAAGAAGTACTAAGTAGTCCATGTAATTCACCAATCATGGGATTAATAAAACCGTGTGGAAAGGTCCCAATTGTTTAGGATTTGAGAAAAATAAATGACATAATAGTCAAATGTTGTCCCGTGGTACCAAATCCAGCTGTGATAATGTTTCAAATTCCCTGTGATGCAGAGTGGTTCTCAGTCATCGAATTGTCACAAGCGTTCTTTTCTGTGCCTCTTCATGAGGATAGCCAATTTCTCTTTTGCTTCAAATTCCTGGACAGGGTCTACAGTTGGTGTCGAATTCCTCAAGGGTTTTCGGAGTCACCATCAATTTTCAATCAGATCCTAAAGAAAGATTTGGAATCATTGGAATTACCTTTTGAATCAACCTTGGTACAGTATATTGACAAATTGCTGATCGCATCCAAGACAGAAAATGACTGTACGGTTGACACTATTGCCCTACTGAACCATTTGGGAATGAATGGACACAAAGTGTCCCCTTCAAAATTACAATTTTGCCGGAAGAAAGTGAAATATCTGGGTCACCAAATAGAGAAGGGGTCGAGAAGAATTATGAAAGAAAGAATAACAAGTGTACTTCAAATGAGTCCATCCAAAACGAGGAGGGATGTGAGAAAGTTTTTGGGAATGGTGAGCTATTGTCGCCAGTGGATTCCCAATTTCTCGGCTCTAGCAAAAACTTTGCTGAAACTGACCCAGAAAGATGCGCTGGATGAAATAGTGTTGAAAAGAGATGAAATGGATGCTTTTATTGAATTGAAGGAATGCATGTGCAGGGTTCCAGCTTTAGGTATGCCTGATTACACAAAGCCTTTTACACTGTTTTGCCATGAACGTGATACATGTTCCTTGTCTGTCTTGACTCAAGCCCATGGTGGCATAAACAGACCAGTAGCATATTTTTCAGCTACTTTGGATCCAGTCGCAGCAGCCTTACAGGGATGCTTGCGTGCTGTAGCAGCAGTTGGTCTAAGCCTAAATCAGAGTGAAGGAATAGTGATGGGACATCCTTTAACAGTCATGGTCCCCCACTCAGTCGAAATACTTTTGACACGTTCCCGAACACAGCACATGACCGGTACTAGGCTTATAAGGTATGAGACAATCATTTTGGGGTCACCCAGTGTGCAGCTGAAAAGGTGCACTATGTTGAATCCAGCAACTTTTTTCCCAGTGAAAATGTCGAAATTGAGAACGCTGAAGACATCGAGCACGACTGTCTTCAGGTGACTGAATTTTGTACAAAGCCAAGACCTGATATCAAAGACACCCGATTGGAAGAAAATGATCAAATTATTTTTGTTGATGGTTCATGTTTAAGAGATGCACTAGGAATATTGAAAGCAGGACATGCTGTATGTACAATAACAGGTGTTCTGGAAGGGTCTTGGCTTCAGGGAGTTTACTCTGCACAAGTGGCGGAACTGGTAGCCCTTACTAGAGCTTGCCAACTTTCCGCATTAATGAAAGTCACCATTTACACTGACAGTCAGTACGGATTTGGAATAGTGCATGATTTTGGACAACTGTGGTCACAGAGAGGCTTCATGACCTCTTCGGGGTCACCAGTGAAAAATGGTGAAAGAATAAGAGAATTGTTCCACGCTATTCAGTTGCCAGAAGAAGTGGCAGTGGTAAAATGCAGTGCACACTCGAAATCACAAGACTTAGGGCCTGATTACAACTTTGGAGGAGGTGTTAATCCGTCCCAAAAGTGACGGTAAAGTGACGGATATACCACCAGCCGTATTACGAGTCCATTATAACCTATGGAACTCGTAATACGGCTGGTGGTATATCCGTCACTTTCCCGTCACTTTTGGGACGGATTAACACCTCCTCCAAAGTTGTAATCAGGCCCTTAGTTTCTTTGGGAAATTGATATGCAGATCAAGTCGCGAGGTTTTGCGCATTGAACTGTATATTGCTCAGAGACGAATGGAACCTGATAAATGAGCCAGAACTTGAACCAAGTGAAGCCTTTGCTTTAAAAGTTGTAGATACGATTGAAGAATTGAAATTCCTACAAAATAATGTCAGTAAGGATGAGAAACTCTCATGGAGCAAATTACAATGCATAAAGAAACCAGATGATTTGTGGGTTTCAAGTGAAGGGAGATTGGTTCTACCAGACAGTCTTTTAACACAATTGGCCAGGTTGTTTCATGGACAAGCCCACCTTGGAAGGGATTCCATGATTAGACTATTCAAAATTGATTGGTTCAATCCTAAATTCCGTCAAGTTGCTGAAGCAGTTCGCCATTGTTGCGTCATTTGCCAACAAATGAACGCAGGGAAGGGAACAGTAGTAAATTTGAGCCACATTGGAAGAGCTGGTGGGCCATTCAGCAGGATGCAAATGGATTTTATTGAGATGCCTGTGCATGGAGGCTTGAAATATGTGTTGGTGATTGTGTGCATTTTTAGTCACTGGATTGAAGCATACCCTACACGTAGAAATGACAGCCTTACAGTTGCCAAATTACTCTTGAGAGAACTAATACCACGTTTCGGATTCCCGATCTCTTTAGAATCAGATAGGGGAAGTCACTTCAATAACGAAGTAATCAAATTACTGTGTGCAGGACTGAACATTGAACAAAAGTTGCATTGTAGCTACTGCCCTGAAGCATCAGGACTAGTGGAGCAAATGAATGGCACATCGAAATCGAGGATGGCGAAAATATTTGCATCCACAAACTTGAAATGGCCTGACGCATTGCCCTTGGTGTTAATGTCAATGAGAAACACCCCTGATAGAAAGACTGGACTATCACCACATGAGATTCTCATGGGCAGAGCCATGAGACTTCCAGCAGTCCCTGCAAATGCTCTTGTAAATATTACAGATGATATGGTATTGGACTACTGCAAAGGTCTAGCTAATGTGGTCCGCTCTCTTTCTCACCAGGTGGAGGCAACCACCTTGCCACTGATCCAAGGTCCAGGACAGGCCCTGAAAGCAGGTGACTGGGTCGTGATAAAGAAACATGTGAGGAAGTCGTGTATGGAACCCCGTTGGAAAGGACCTTTCCAAGTGATTCTGACAACTACCACCTCTGTGAAGTGTGCGGGAGTTCCCAACTGGGTTCACGCCAGTCACACGAAAAGGGTGACGTGTCCCACAGAAGAGGAAGTTGAAGCGCTGAAATCACCAGTGACTGACAAGAGAGTACCAGGCACCGAGACAGGACAAAGAGAACCTAGAGGCGAACAAGCAGAAATAGAGGAAGGGGAAATATTTTCTGAAGAAGAAGCAGCTGATCCATTTGAGGAGAACCGAGGAGGAGCCTCGGGAAGTGACGAAGATCCTGAAGGTGACAAAGAAGTTGGGATAGGTGAAGAAGCAGGAGAGCCTGATCAGAGGAGGGCTTTCCCAGAAACAGGCAATACAGGAAAAGAAAAAGAAAACCTGATTGACCTCCTAGGGGAAGGAGACAAGACAGGACAGAGTGAAATAGTTCAAACTCTTTCAGAACCGGTTGCAGGTCTGTAAGGCGAAAACAGTGCGAAAAGAAGACAAAGCATATCACCAGTGAAATCAAAGACTAAAGAGATATTAAAAGAAAGTGACGGGCCAAAGTTGAGGGAGAAAAGAAAGGAAGTGTGTATCGTAATAACATCACCGAGTGAAGAAAAAGACAAGACCAAAGAACAAGATATCAGCGAGAGAGAATTAAAAGGTGATGCAAAATTGAAGAGGAAAAGAATACCGAGCAGAAGATATTCTGGTCCAGAGTGGGCATACACAGCCACTAACGATTGGTCAGACGAATTTCTATCTCTCAGTCTTGAAAATGAAGAGGCAGAGCAACACTTTGGTACCTGAGAAATGAAAATTACATGAACATTACCGAATAAGACATTGACAACCTGATTGACTTTGAACCGGATAAGACATTGATAACTTGATTGACTTTGAAAACGATCTTGAGACAAAGCTGCTAAACCGATAAGAGACTAAGCTGCTAAAGAAAACCGTGTGAACTTTGAACTCGTTCAGCTTTATATATATCTGCAAATTTGATTTGATTCTATATAGATCATGGCAGGCAATACTACAAAGGGACATAAAATGAAGTGTTGTAAATACATGTGTATAGGCCTAATAATTGCATGTGTACTAATAATTATAGCAATAGTTCTTGGAATGCATGGAGAGAACGAAAGAGACGCGAATGATGCTTCTAGTTCTAAACCTGCTATTGAATTAACCCCTTTGCAGAAACTGGAACAAGATGAGAAATAGTTACACGATAAGAAAGAATTATCCTCTAAAGTTTTCTATCGTTTGCTGAATGAGTATGTTGAGACAATGGATGCGAAAGATTGTTATGTGTGCACACAAATACCTACCTCAGTAATAGAAGGAGTGACATATCATAGCATGCCTCTTACGTATGGAATTTTGTGTAGTTTGTTACTAACCAGATTCCATGGTCAGGAGTCATTCAATGCTTCTATTCAAATCATGATGTCATGTTTTCATATGTCCCCATAATAGAGTACTTAAGTAAAATAGCAAGAGATTATTATATAAAAATAGTTAGGGGTTTCTTCTAACCATTATCACCTTTTACCATAGCACAAGCTCATAGAGAGAACCTTACATGCTTGCTTGCACCTGTAGAGAAAAGCTTTTTAGATCACACTGAAGATAGAAGGAAAGTGGTGAAGGAGAAAGTAGAAAGGGAATTACACAAAAGGACATCTGTAGATAACTATGCTTTTGCCGTGATAAAAACACAAGGGAAATTAGCTTTAGATGCAACACATGTAGGAAAGCTTTGCATATATAGACCTAAATCATATTATGACACAATCTTTGTGGGAACGAGTGAATGTAAACACGTGTTTTTGTTTCAAGCTAAATGGACGTTCATGCTGAATGGCCTGGATCCAGCTACTCCAGGAGTATACTATATTTGTGGACTCAATGCCTATTATCGTCTTCCAAAGGGATGGTATGGGAGATGTTATTTGGGAATAGTATTCCTAAAGATTTATCAACTAGACGACTTAAAGAAATTTCCAAAGATGTCTGAATTACATCGTATTCAGAAGAGGGAGACAGTTTCTGCTGTGGTAGGAGATATATTTGGAGCGTTGATTCCTTCAGTAGGAGTCATATTGAATTCAATCAAAATACGAAAGTTGTCTACTATTGTGGATACTATGCTGACAAAATTTTCAGGAGCCATGATCCTGATTGATGCTGAACTTGCTGCAGAAAGAGCTATGACTCTTCAAAATCGGCTTGCTTTAGACATTCTTTTAGCAAAGAATGGAGGTGTTTGCAAAATGCTTAGTGCACGTCACTGTTGTTCTTATACTCCAGACAACAGTGGGCAAATTAGAAAAATGCTTACAAACTTAACTAACGAGAGTGCAGATTTAAAGGAATTAAAAGAACCAGGAGTATGGGAAAAGTTTGGAAAAGGATTTGCTTCTGTGGGAAATTGGCTCAGCAACATTTGGAACAGACTATTATTGAAAATAGTAAAAGGAAAAGTAATAATATTAATATGCTTATTAGGTATTTGGGGAATTTGGAAAGCTATTAAAATATTGAAATCAAGAAGAAAGAGGAGAAGAGAAGAGAAAGAACAAAATAATAAATATAATAGAAATATACAGGGAAAAATCAAAGGGAACAAAAAGGAAGAGGGAATTGACTGAAGTGCCAAATTACTAAAACAGAATTTTAATGGAATAAAATTTGTGGTGGAAGATTTGATGTGATGACATAATTAGTCATCAGAGGAGGGATTGATGACGCAGAAAGGAAGGACTAACAAATATTCATATATCATATAATCAAAATCGTATAAGGTAGTGTGATTTTGCAAAGAAAAATAATGTACGTGGGAAATTGTGCCCACGGGGTAGTTCGCCATTATTATAAACGGGCTTAATTAATCATGAAGAATTGACAAATGTAGTAATCTGTCATAATTGCAAATGTATTCTATGATTTTCTTGTCAAAACTGTTTTATGCTTAGCCTAAATTTAGCAGAGGCTTTGGCCTAGTTGCCTGGTCTCGAATTCAACTGCGTGGTTTTCACTTGTATTAACAAAGACATACTCTTTTACTTTAAGGTTGTATTTTTCCAGTAGAAATGACTAATACACTTATCTCAAGGTTTCGTGCTAGGCTGCTTTCATCCTCTTTGAAGCAAGGCCAGTTTCTGCAGGTGCAGACAATAAAGACACTAAGATAAAATTAATTGGCAAACTTTGTTGCAACTCGTGTTCCAAGGCCCCAAGGACACCTTATGCATAAATGAGTACTAGGAGAAAGACACTATTCATTGGTCAAATTGAAGCTACCCTATGAACCCTCCAATGGAAGACCCTGAAGAATTTGGAATGCTTCTTACTTCAACCCGCCGGACAAAGAGAAGTCAGCCATTTTTCCTTGATGCCATTATAAAGCATGATTCAAGAAGCTATTTTGGAACTAGCCCTCTGATGCCTTTTCTCTGTCGCAGAGAAAGAGACTTTAAAGAATTCTCACCCTAGAGACTTTAACTTTAATTTTGCCCCCGTCTTGCCCATGTAGTAACTTTTGCCCCATTCTCCTTGCTGCCGCAAGGAAACTTGCTTTAACTTTGCCCCTTTGAAATCTGCCCCATGCTGATCGAACCGTTACCTGAAGGACGAAGACTATTCCTTAAATGCTGATTGTATTTGGTAATTATGAAAGGATAATTGTATTATGCATTGTGTTTTCCTTCCTAGGTACCAACTGCTTATTTTCATAGGGCCCAAGCTAGAAGTTTTCTAAATTTGTGTTGACTAAATTCGTTTTGCATGAAGTCCCACATGCCAATGCTAATTAGAGGCTAGTCGAGGTATTCGTCTGATGCACAAGCTAAATTGAAATCTTTTTATGCTGACCGATGTATGAAATTAGTCAAATTCAGTTGCTTATATTAGTGATTTGTATTGCTATAACTGAGTGTATTATAATTATTGCGAAGATTGCGTTTCTTCTGTCGCTATGGGCAGATAATAATGTTCTTATATGTATATCATTTGATTTTGAGACTCACATATATCATGCTAGCTTTGTTAATATAGGGAAATAAATTCATTAACTTTTAATAAACTGGTGTGGTTATTCATGACTGAAAGGTCATGTTGCGTCAAATTACTGATGGTTATTGATTTCTAATGTATTGATTGATTATTAATTGACTATTGGTTATTGATTAAAATAGTTATTGATGATTAATTTGAGTGATCCGACTATTCTTCGATGAGGAGAGCCCAACGAGGTTAAAAGGTTCACCGACCTCTAGCGTGTCCAAATACAAGTAATTTATAAGGATTTGACGCGCTATCACATTCCCCTGCAATCCTATTACAAGGTTTCCACCGGCCTGATCTGGCTGACCAGCAGAAACTTTGAAATAGAACACTCCTGCCGGTCTGATCGCCATGAAAAGGCTGGCAGAGAACAAACTTGTAATCAGCATGGTGGTGCTGAGTTCAGCGCTGCTCTGGCTGATTACAACCAGGACCGCCATCAGCCCGTCAGGATCATTGATCCTGGGGATGATGTCGGTCTTTAGGCAGGTCTGCCGTCAAACTTGTAATGTGATGGCTGGGCCGCCACTGCCCCGGCAGTCTGGCCACCACCACGAGGCTGGTGGTCTTGTGACTGCCAGCCTTGTGATGAGGCTCTTAGATTACATTTCCATTAATCTATCAACTGCTCTGCCACCAGTCTTGTTCTCAAAATTGTACAGATACTTGAGGAGGGTTCCTCCTGTTATCTTACTTATCTAATGACTTCATCAAGCAACTCAATCCAGTCTATTTTCCGCTTTCTTTTTCTTGGAAGATTGATCACACCTTTCATTTGTCACAGAACAAGTCATACCTGCCTTTCATCATACTCTGCTACTCCAATTTTAGACGATGGCCCACTTTTATTTTATTTTTTTGCAAATCGATGTGGTAGAATGCTGCTCCCCTTGTGCTTATTCAGCACTTCCTATTGCATGGTTCCCATTACGTACTTTATTCTCTTCTCCACCCTTTGATACACTATACACCGCCATCTTCTGACCTGAGCTTTTCCTCCATTGTGCGAGCCTTTTAAATTACATGTCTCTTTTACACATAATTGTCCGTATGAAGAGATACTATAGCTACGGGAAGGTGTTATCTTTTCGTCAGGCATCCAAAAACCCAGATACAGGAACAGATATTGCACAATAAATAAAGTAGGGTGGGCGAAATTTAGGGTTGGTGCTTTTTAACTTTTAGGTGACTCAAGTGTGTAATTGGGGAAGGGAACTCCACCTCATTCTCTAGAGGACAAAAGTGGTTGCGCTACCCGTTTGTCAAATGCCAAAGTACTGATGTAAATTAAACAAAGATGTTTAAAGATCTGTGAACCAAAAAGGCAGTCAAAAAAGAAAACACCTTGAATAACGTTCTGTTTTTGCTGTTTTTATTTCAGAAAGAGACCTGGTACATCGGGTCACCATGAAGAACTCATCACCATGGATGATGACTTAACAAGATGAAAGGTACTGAATCCACAATTCTTTTGATGTATGGAAGCTGGGTGTAGGAAGTTGGCTCTGTATGCACTATTTCAAAGTAAGGAATAGTATGCACAGAGTCCAAGGGTTCCCCTTAGAGGTAAGATAGTGGCAAAAAGTGATAATACTAATGCTCTATTTTGTGGTAGTGTGGTTGAGCAGTAGGCTTATCAAAGGAGTAGTGTTAAGCATTTGTTGTACATACACACAGGCAATAAATGAGGAACACGCAGGTAAGTACTTTAGGAACTATGAATAATTACAGTAGCATATATACTTTTCACATAAAACACAAATAGCTGTTTTAAAAAGTGGACACTGCAATTTTCACAGTTCCTGGGGGAGGTAAAGTATTGTTAGTTTTAGCAGGTAAGTAAATTACCTACAGGGTTCAGTTTTGGGTCCAAGGTAGCCCACCGTTGGGGGTTCAGAGCAACCCCAAAGTTACCACACCAGCAGCTCAGGGCCGGTCAGGTGCAGAGGTCAAAGAGGTGCCCAAAACACATAGGCTTCAATGGAGAGAAGGGGGTGCCCCGGTTCCAGTCTGCCAGCAGGTAAGTACCTGTGTCTTCGGAGGGCAGACCAGGGGGGTTTTGTAGGGCACTGGGGGGGACACAAGTCCACACAGAAAGTACACCCTCAGCAGCGCGGGGCGGTCGGGTGCAGTGTGCAAACAAGCGTCGGGTTCTCTGTAGATTTCAATGGGAGACCAAGGGGTCTCTTCAGTGGTGCAGGCAGGCAAGGGGGGGGATCCTCGGGGTAGCCACCACCTAGGCAAGGGAGATGGCCTCCTGGGGGTCACTCCTGCACTGAAGTTCCGTTCCTTCAGGTGCTGGGGGCTGCGGGTGCAGGGTCTTTTCCAGCCGTCGGGACTTTAGGATCAGGCAGTCGCGGTCAGGGGGAGCCTCGGGATTCCCTCTGCAGGCGTCGCTGTGGGGGCTCAGGGGGGACAACTTTGGTTACTCACGTCTCGGAGTCGCTGGAGGGTCCTCCCTGAGGTGTTGGTTCTCCACCAGTCGAGTCGGGGTCGCCGGGTGCAGTGTTGCAAGTCTCACGCTTCTTGCGGGGATTTGCAGGGGTCTTTAAATCTGCTCCTCTGTAACAAAGTTGCAGTTCTTTTGGAGCAGTGCCGCTGTCCTCGGGAGTTTCTTGTCTTTCTTGAAGCAGGGCAGTCCTCTGAGGATTCAGGGGTCGCTGGTCCTTGGGAAAGCGTCGCTGGAGCAGGTTTCTTTGGAAGGCAGGAGACAGGCTGGTAGGACTGGGGCCAAAGCAGTTGGTGTCTTCTTTCTTCTTCTGCAGGGGTTTTTCAGCTCAGCAGTCCTCTTCTTCTTGTAAGTTGCAGGAATCTAAATTCTTAGGTTCAGGGGAGCCCTTAAATACTAAATTTAAGGGCGTGTTTAGGTCTGGGGGGTTAGTAGCCAATGGCTACTAGCCCTGAGGGTGGGTATACCCTCTTTGTGCCTCCTCCCAAGTGGAGGGGGGCACATCCCTATTCCTATTGGGGGAATCCTCCTTCTACAAGATGGAGGATTTCTAAAAGTCAGAGTCACCTCAGCTCAGGACACCTTAGGGGCTGTCCTGACTGGCCAGTGACTCCTCCTTGTTTTTCTCATTATCTCTCCAGGACTTGCCGCCAAAAGTGGGGGCTGGGTCTAGGGGGCGGGCATCTCCACTAGCTGGAGTGCCCTGGGGCATTGTAACACGAAGCTTGAGCCTTTGAAGCTCACTGCTAGGTGTTACAGTTCCTGCAGGGGGGAGGTGTGAAGCACCTCCACCCAGAGCAGGCTTTGTTTCTGAAGATAGAAGGAAAGTGGTGAAGGAGAAAGTAGAAAGGGAATTACACAAAAGGACATCTGTAGATAACTATGCTTTTGCCGTGATAAAAACACAAGGGAAATTAGCTTTAGATGCAACACATGTAGGAAAGCTTTGCATATATAGACCTAAATCATATTATGACACAATCTTTGTGGGAACGAGTGAATGTAAACACGTGTTTTTGTTTCAAGCTAAATGGACGTTCATGCTGAATGGCCTGGATCCAGCTACTCCAGGAGTATACTATATTTGTGGACTCAATGCCTATTATCGTCTTCCAAAGGGATGGTATGGGAGATGTTATTTGGGAATAGTATTCCTAAAGATTTATCAACTAGACGACTTAAAGAAATTTCCAAAGATGTCTGAATTACATCGTATTCAGAAGAGGGAGACAGTTTCTGCTGTGGTAGGAGATATATTTGGAGCGTTGATTCCTTCAGTAGGAGTCATATTGAATTCAATCAAAATACGAAAGTTGTCTACTATTGTGGATACTATGCTGACAAAATTTTCAGGAGCCATGATCCTGATTGATGCTGAACTTGCTGCAGAAAGAGCTATGACTCTTCAAAATCGGCTTGCTTTAGACATTCTTTTAGCAAAGAATGGAGGTGTTTGCAAAATGCTTAGTGCACGTCACTGTTGTTCTTATACTCCAGACAACAGTGGGCAAATTAGAAAAATGCTTACAAACTTAACTAACGAGAGTGCAGATTTAAAGGAATTAAAAGAACCAGGAGTATGGGAAAAGTTTGGAAAAGGATTTGCTTCTGTGGGAAATTGGCTCAGCAACATTTGGAACAGACTATTATTGAAAATAGTAAAAGGAAAAGTAATAATATTAATATGCTTATTAGGTATTTGGGGAATTTGGAAAGCTATTAAAATATTGAAATCAAGAAGAAAGAGGAGAAGAGAAGAGAAAGAACAAAATAATAAATATAATAGAAATATACAGGGAAAAATCAAAGGGAACAAAAAGGAAGAGGGAATTGACTGAAGTGCCAAATTACTAAAACAGAATTTTAATGGAATAAAATTTGTGGTGGAAGATTTGATGTGATGACATAATTAGTCATCAGAGGAGGGATTGATGACGCAGAAAGGAAGGACTAACAAATATTCATATATCATATAATCAAAATCGTATAAGGTAGTGTGATTTTAGCAAAGAAAAATAATGTACGTGGGAAATTGTGCCCACGGGGTAGTTCGCCAGTATTATAAACGGGCTTAATTAATCATGAAGAATTGACAAATGTAGTAATCTGTCATAATTGCAAATGTATTCTATGATTTTCTTGTCAAAACTGTTTTATGCTTAGCCTAAATTTAGCAGAGGCTTTGGCCTAGTTGCCTGGTCTCGAATTCAACTGCGTGGTTTTCACTTGTATTAACAAAGACATACTCTTTTACTTTAAGGTTGTATTTTTCCAGTAGAAATGACTAATACACTTATCTCAAGGTTTCGTGCTAGGCTGCTTTCATCCTCTTTGAAGCAAGGCCAGTTTCTGCAGGTGCAGACAATAAAGACACTAAGATAAAATTAATTGGCAAACTTTGTTGCAACTCGTGTTCCAAGGCCCCAAGGACACCTTATGCATAAATGAGTACTAGGAGAAAGACACTATTTATTGGTCAAATTGAAGCTACCCTATGAACCCTCCAATGGAAGACCCTGAAGAATTTGGAATGCTTCTTACTTAAACCCGCCGGACAAAGAGAAGTCAGCCATTTTTCCTTGATGCCATTATAAAGCATGATTCAAGAAGCTATTTTGGAACTAGCCCTCTGATGCCTTTTCTCTGTCGCAGAGAAAGAGACTTTAAAGAATTCTCACCCTAGAGACTTTAACTTTAATTTTGCCCCCGTCTTGCCCATGTAGTAACTTTTGCCCCATTCTCCTTGCTGCCGCAAGGAAACTTGCTTTAACTTTGCCCCTTTGAAATCTGCCCCATGCTGATCGAACCGTTACCTGAAGGACGAAGACTATTCCTTGAATGCTGATTGTATTTGGTAATTATGAAAGGATAATTGTATTATGCATTGTGTTTTCCTTCCTAGGTACCAACTGCTTATTTTCATAGGGCCCAAGCTAGAAGTTTTCTAAATTTGTGTTGACTAAATTCGTTTTGCATGAAGTCCCACATGCCAATGCTAATTAGAGGCTAGTCGAGGTATTCGTCTGATGCACAAGCTAAATTGAAATCTTTTTATGCTGACCGATGTATGAAATTAGTCAAATTCAGTTGCTTATATTAGTGATTTGTATTGCTATAACTGAGTGTATTATAATTATTGCGAAGATTGCGTTTCTTCTGTCGCTATGGGCAGATAATAATGTTCTTATATGTATATCATTTGATTTTGAGACTCACATATATCATGCTAGCTTTGTTAATATAGGGAAATAAATTCATTAACTTTTAATAAACTGGTGTGGTTATTCATGACTGAAAGGTCATGTTGCGTCAAATTACTGATGGTTATTGATTTCTAATGTATTGATTGATTATTAATTGACTATTGGTTATTGATTAAAATAGTTATTGATGATTAATTTGAGTGATCCGACTATTCTTCGATGAGGAGAGCCCAACGAGGTTAAAAGGTTCACCGACCTCTAGCGTGTCCAAATACAAGTAATTTATAAGGATTTGACGCGCAATCACATTCCCCTGCAATCCTATTACAAGGTTTCCACCGGCCTGATCTGGCTGACCAGCAGAAACTTTGAAATAGAACACTCCTGCCGGTCTGATCGCCATGAAAAGGCTGGCAGAGAACAAACTTGTAATCAGCATGGTGGTGCTGAGTTCAGCGCTGCTCTGGCTGATTACAACCAGGACCGCCATCAGCCCGTCAGGATCATTGATCCTGGGGATGATGTCGGTCTTTAGGCAGGTCTGCCGTCAAACTTGTAATGTGATGGCTGGGCCGCCACTGCCCCGGCAGTCTGACCACCACCACGAGGCTGGTGGTCTTGTGACTGCCAGCCTTGTGATGAGGCTCTTAGATTACATTTCCATTAATCTATCAACTGCTCTGCCACCAGTCTTGTTCTCAAAATTGTACAGATACTTGAGGAGGGTTCCTCCTGTTATCTTACTTATCTAATGACTTCATCAAGCAACTCAATCCAGTCTATTTTCCGCTTTCTTTTTCTTGGAAGATTGATCACACCTTTCATTTGTCACAGAACAAGTCATACCTGCCTTTCATCATACTCTGCTACTCCAATTTTAGACGATGGCCCACTTTTATTTTATTTTTTTGCAAATCGATGTGGTAGAATGCTGCTCCCCTTGTGCTTATTCAGCACTTCCTATTGCATGGTTCCCATTACGTACTTTATTCTCTTCTCCACCCTTTGATACACTATACACCGCCATCTTCTGACCTGAGCTTTTCCTCCATTGTGCGAGCCTTTTAAATTACATGTCTCTTTTACACATAATTGTCCGTATGAAGAGATACTATAGCTACGGGAAGGTGTTATCTTTTCGTCAGGCATCCAAAAACCCAGATACAGGAACAGATATTGCACAATAAATAAAGTAGGGTGGGCGAAATTTAGGGTTGGTGCTTTTTAACTTTTAGGTGACTCAAGTGTGTAATTGGGGAAGGGAACTCCACCTCATTCTCTAGAGGACAAAAGTGGTTGCGCTACCCGTTTGTCAAATGCCAAAGTACTGATGTAAATTAAACAAAGATGTTTAAAGATCTGTGAACCAAAAAGGCAGTCAAAAAAGAAAACACCTTGAATAACGTTCTGTTTTTGCTGTTTTTATTTCAGAAAGAGACCTGGTACATCGGGTCACCATGAAGAACTCATCACCATGGATGATGACTTAACAAGATGAAAGGTACTGAATCCACAATTCTTTTGATGTATGGAAGCTGGGTGTAGGAAGTTGGCTCTGTATGCACTATTTCAAAGTAAGGAATAGTATGCACAGAGTCCAAGGGTTCCCCTTAGAGGTAAGATAGTGGCAAAAAGAGATAATACTAATGCTCTATTTTGTGGTAGTGTGGTCGAGCAGTAGGCTTATCAAAGGAGTAGTGTTAAGCATTTGTTGTACATACACACAGGCAATAAATGAGGAACACGCAGGTAAGTACTTTAGGAACTATGAATAATTACAGTAGCATATATACTTTTCACATAAAACACAAATAGCTGTTTTAAAAAGTGGACACTGCAATTTTCACAGTTCCTGGGGGAGGTAAAGTATTGTTAGTTTTAGCAGGTAAGTAAATTACCTACAGGGTTCAGTTTTGGGTCCAAGGTAGCCCACCGTTGGGGGTTCAGAGCAACCCCAAAGTTACCACACCAGCAGCTCAGGGCCGGTCAGGTGCAGAGGTCAAAGAGGTGCCCAAAACACATAGGCTTCAATGGAGAGAAGGGGGTGCCCCGGTTCCAGTCTGCCAGCAGGTAAGTACCTGTGTCTTCGGAGGGCAGACCAGGGGGGTTTTGTAGGGCACTGGGGGGGACACAAGTCCACACAGAAAGTACACCCTCAGCAGCGCGGGGCGGCCGGGTGCAGTGTGCAAACAAGCGTCGGGTTCTCTGTAGATTTCAATGGGAGACCAAGGGGTCTCTTCAGCGGTGCAGGCAGGCAAGGGGGGGGATCCTCGGGGTAGCCACCACCTAGGCAAGGGAGATGGCCTCCTGGGGGTCACTCCTGCACTGAAGTTCCGTTCCTTCAGGTGCTGGGGGCTGCGGGTGCAGGGTCTTTTCCAGCCGTCGGGACTTTAGGATCAGGCAGTCGCGGTCAGGGGGAGCCTCGGGATTCCCTCTGCAGGCGTCGCTGTGGGGGCTCAGGGGGGACAACTTTGGTTACTCACGTCTCGGAGTCGCCGGTGGGTCCTCCCTGAGGTGTTGGTTCTCCACCAGTCGAGTCGGGGTCGCCGGGTGCAGTGTTGCAAGTCTCACGCTTCTTGCGGGGATTTGCAGGGGTCTTTAAATCTGCTCCTCTGTAACAAAGTTGCAGTTCTTTTGGAGCAGTGCCGCTGTCCTCGGGAGTTTCTTGTCTTTCTTGAAGCAGGGCAGTCCTCTGAGGATTCAGGGGTCGCTGGTCCTTGGGAAAGCGTCGCTGGAGCAGGTTTCTTTGGAAGGCAGGAGACAGGCTGGTAGGACTGGGGCCAAAGCAGTTGGTGTCTTCTTTCTTCTTCTGCAGGGGTTTTTCAGCTCAGCAGTCCTCTTCTTCTTGTAAGTTGCAGGAATCTAAATTCTTAGGTTCAGGGGAGCCCTTAAATACTAAATTTAAGGGCGTGTTTAGGTCTGGGGGGTTAGTAGCCAATGGCTACTAGCCCTGAGGGTGGGTATACCCTCTTTGTGCCTCCTCCCAAGTGGAGGGGGGCACATCCCTATTCCTATTGGGGGAATCCTCCTTCTACAAGATGGAGGATTTCTAAAAGTCAGAGTCACCTCAGCTCAGGACACCTTAGGGGCTGTCCTGACTGGCCAGTGACTCCTCCTTGTTTTTCTCATTATCTCTCCAGGACTTGCCGCCAAAAGTGGGGGCTGGGTCTAGGGGGCGGGCATCTCCACTAGCTGGAGTGCCCTGGGGCATTGTAACACGAAGCTTGAGCCTTTGAAGCTCACTGCTAGGTGTTACAGTTCCTGCAGGGGGGAGGTGTGAAGCACCTCCACCCAGAGCAGGCTTTGTTTCTGTCCTCAGAGAGCACAAAGGCTCTCACCGCATGGGGTCAGAAACTCGTCTCTCAGCAGAAGGCTGGCACAGACCAGTCAGTCCTGCACTGAACAATTGGGTAAAATACAGGGGGTATCTCTAAGATGCCATCTGTGTGCATTTTTTAATAAATCCAACACTGGCATCAGTGTGGGTTTATTATTCTGAGAAGTTTGATACTAAACTTCCCAGTATTCAGTGTAGCCATTATGGAGCTGTGGAGTTCGTTTTTGACAGACTCCCAGCCCCTATACTCTTATGGCTACCCTGCACTTACAATGTCTAAGGTTTTGCTTAGACACTGTAGGGGCATAGTGCTCATGCACATATGCCCCCACCTGTGGTATAGTGCACCCTGCCTTAGGGCTGTAAGGCTTGCTAGAGGGGTGACTTACCTATGCCACAGGCAGTGTGAGGTTGGCATGGCACCCTGAGGGGAGTGCCATGTCGATTTAGTCATTTTCTCACCACCAGTACACACAAGCTGGCAAGCAGTGTGTCTGTGCTTAGTGAGGGGTCCCTAGGGTGGCATAAGACATGCTGCAGCCCTTAGAGACCTTCCCTGGCATCAGGGCCCTTGGTACCAGGGGTACCAGTTACAAGGGACTTACCTAGGAGCCAGGGTTGTGCCAATTGTGGAAACAATGGTACATTTTAGGTGAAAGAACACTGGTGCTGGGGCCTGGTTAGCAGGGTCCCAGCACACTTCTCAGTCAAGTCAGCATCAGTATCAGGCAAAAAGTGGGGGGTAAGTGCAACAGGGAGCCATTTCTTTACACAAGCCCCCCCCCAGCCCACAGGCCAGGAGACTCAGCCAAAGCCGGGAGAGTCTTCCTAGTCTGTCAGGCGAGGAAGAGTAGAGGAAATAGGCTGGTTTGTTGCAGGGCCTACTCTGCCTTACATCCTCCTGTTCAGGTCATTCCCTCTGGGGAACTGACCCACTTCCACAGTGATAGGACCTAGTCTGAATTGCCTCTTGTCTGTGTCTTTAATGTCTCCACCCATTCTCTCTATTTTGGGGTTAGAGGTATCCACCTCTTCTAATCTTATCTTAGCCAGGGTCACCCCTAGCTTACCCAAAGAGGTTACCCAGAGCTGGAGTAACCCCACCATGACCAACAGGGTCAGGGGGCCTAACTTGCTATTTGGCAGGGGGTCAGACCACCATGCCAAGGATAGTGCAGCCATAAAGGCTAACACCCAGCAGAGGCCACTGACAGCTGTCAGTGCCCAGAACCACACCTTTAGCTCTTCACCTACAAGGGAAGGGGCTAAGTTACAGGCTTCTTTGGGTTCAGGGTGCCTGTCTGCTGTATTAGAGTGGGGGGTTACCACATCTTGTAGTAAACACCCTTCTTCCACTCTTTCTTCTGTTAGCTGAGGAGCCACCCACTCAGGCTTAGCAGTTGCCTGACTAGCCAGGACTTCTTGTGGGTCAGGTTGGACTTTACCAGTGCCACTTTTGGAGTTCTCCCCTACTGGAGCAGAATCTCCTTGGCTTGCTGGAACCTCGGCTAAAGGTTGTCCACCCTTCCTACACTGTTTTCTTTTCTTTTTCTTCTGGGGCCTGCTTGCAGTTACTGCAGAGGCAGCACCTCCAGAATCCTTGGGAGAGGACTGACACTGGACCAGTTCCTCTCTTGGGCTCTGACAAACATCTGGGTAGTCATTTCCAAGGAGACAATCAAGGGGGAGGTCTGTACTGACTACCACCCTTCTCCAGCTAAAAGTCCCACCCACTTCTATGGGCACAAAAGCCACAGGCCTATCAGTGACCCTGTCTGGGCTAACTCTTACTCTGGCCATCTCACCTGGGATGTACTGGTTTGAGAACACCAGCCTGTCATGCACAATAGTGTGACTGGCACAAGTGTCTCTCAGGACAGTGGCTGGGATTCCATTCACCAGTAGGTGGTGGAAGTGTCTACTTCCCTCTGGAATCTCCAACTCACCTGTTGGGCCCTTTTTCCAGTTGAAGGCTATGAAGACCTCCTCATCTGAGGAGTCATCCCCAATGGCTACACTGGTCACCCCTGGAATTTTGCTAGGGGGTTTGTTTTTGGGACAAGAAATGTCCTTGGTGTGGTGCCCTGTCTGTTTACAGTTATGGCACCATGCCTTAGTGGCATCCCAGTTCTTACCCTGGTACCCACCTTTGTCTTGGGTTGTGTCTCTGGGCCCACCCACCTGGTCTGGTTTTTGGGGGCCTACAGAGGACTCTTTTTCGTTGTTTCTAGTGTCACCCACTTTCTCCAGGGGAGGCTTTGTAACCCCTTTCTTTTGGTCACCCCCAGTGGAAGTTTTGGTTACCCTAGTCTTGACCCAGTGGTCTGCCTTCTTTCCCAATTCTTGGGGAGAAATTGGACCTAGGTCTACCAGATACTGATGCAACTTTTCATTGAAGCAGTTACTTAAAATGTGTTCTTTCATAAACAAATTATAAAGCCCAACATAGTAATGCACTTCATTTCCAGTTACCCAACCATCCAGTGTTTTCACTGAGTAGTCAACAAAATCAACCCAGGCCTGGCTCGAGGATTTTCGAGCCCCCCTGAATCTAATTCTATACTCCTCAGTGGAGAATCCAAAGCCCTCAATCAGGGTTCCCTTCATGAGGTCATAAGATTCTGCATCTTTTCCAGAGAGTGTGAGGAGTCTATCCCTACACTTTCCAGTGAACATTTCCCAAAGGAGAGCACCCCAGTGAGATCTGCTTACTTTTCTGGTTACACAAGCCCTCTCAAAAGCTGTGAACCATTTGGTGATGTCATCACCATTTTCATATTTAGTCACAATTCCTTTAGGGATTTTCAACATGTCAGGAGAATCTCTGACCCTAGTTATGTTGCTGCCACCATTGATGGGTCCTAGGCCCATCTCTTGTCTTTCCCTTTCTATGGCTAGGATCTGCTTTTCCAAAGCCAATCTTTTGGCCATCCTGACTAGCTGGATGTCCTCTTCACTGGGATTATCCTCAGTGATTTCAGAGAGGTGGGTCCCTCCTGTGAGGGAAACAGCCTCTCTGACTATTATGTTTGGAGACAGGGCTTGAGAGGCCCTGTTCTCCCTAGTTAGGACTGGTAGGTGGGAATTTTCCTCCCAGTCACTATCTTCATCCTCTGTGATACCATCCTCAGAGGGGTTGGCCTTTTCAAACTCTGCCAAAAGCTCCTGGAGCTGTATTTTGGAAGGTCTGGGGCCCATTGTTATTTTCTTTATTTTACAGAGTGACCTTAGCTCCCTCATCTTAAGATGGAGGTAAGGGGTGGTGTCGAGTTCCACCACATTCACATCTGTACTAGACATTATGCTTCTAAAAGTTGGAATACTTTTTAAGAATCTAAAACTAGTTCTAGGTTCTAATTCAAACTTTCACGAACTTTTAAACACTAAAAGAAATGCTAACAAGGACTAACACAAGGCCCTAGCAGGACTTTTAAGAATTTAGAAAAATAGTTCAAATTGCAAAAATCAATTTCTAATGAAATTTTTTGGAATTTGTCGTGTGATCAGGTATTGGCTGAGTAGTCCAGCAAATGCAAAGTCTTGTACCCACCGCTGATCCACCAATGTAGGAAGTTGGCTCTGTATGCACTATTTCAAAGTAAGGAATAGTATGCACAGAGTCCAAGGGTTCCCCTTAGAGGTAAGATAGTGGCAAAAAGAGATAATACTAATGCTCTATTTTGTGGTAGTGTGGTCGAGCAGTAGGCTTATCAAAGGAGTAGTGCTAAGCACTTATCTAATGACTTCATCAAGCAACTCAATCCAGTCTATTTTCTGCTTTCTTTTTCTTGGAAGATTGATCACACCTTTCATTTGTCACAGAACAAGTCATACCTGCCTTTCACCATACTCTGCTACTCCAATTTTAGACGATGGCCCACTTTTATTTTATCTTCTTGCAAATCGATTTGGTAGAATGCTGCTCCCCTTGTGCTTATTCAGCACTTCCTATTGCATGGTTCCCATTACGTACTTTATTCTCTTCTCCACCCTTTGATACACTATACACCGCCATCTTCCGACCTGAGCTTTTCCTCCATTGTGCGAGCCTTTTAAATTACATGTCTCTTTTACACGTAATTGTCCGTATGAAGAGATACAATAGCTACGGGAAGGTGTTATCTTTTCGTCAGGCATCCAAAAACCCAGATACAGGAACAGATATTGCACAATAAATAAAGTAGGGTGGGCAAAATTTAGGGTTGGTGCTTTTTAACTTTTAGGTGACTCAAGTGTGTAATTGGGGAAGGGAACTCCACCTCATTCTCTAGAGGACAAAAGTGGTTGCGCTACCCGTTTGTCAAATGCCAAAGTACTGATGTAAATTAAACAAAGATGTTTAAAGATCTGTGAACCAAAAAGGCAGTCAAAAAAGAAAACACCTTGAATAACGTTCTGTTTTTGCTGTTTTTATTTCAGAAAGAGACCTGGTACATCGGGTCACCATGAAGAACTCATCACCATGGATGATGACTTAACAAGATGAAAGGTACTGAATCCACAATTCTTTTGATGTATGGAAGCTGGGTGTAGGAAGTTGGCTCTGTATGCACTATTTCAAAGTAAGGAATAGTATGCACAGAGTCCAAGGGTTCCCCTTAGAGGTAAGATAGTGGCAAAAAGAGATAATACTAATGCTCTATTTTATGGTAGTGTGGTCGAGCAGTAGGCTTATCAAAGGAGTAGTGTTAAGCATTTGTTGTACATACACACAGGCAATAAATGAGGAACACACACTCAGAGACAAATCCAGCCAATAGGTTTTGTTATAGAAAAATATATGTTCTTAGTTTATTTTAAGAACCACAGGTTCAAATTCTACATGTAATATCTCATTTGAAAGGTATTGCAGGTAAGTACTTTAGGAACTTTGAATAATTACAGTAGCATATATACTTTTCACATAAAACACAAATAGCTGTTTTAAAAAGTGGACACAGTGCAATTTTCACAGTTCCTGGGGGAGGTAAAGTATTGTTAGTTTTAGCAGGTAAGTAAATTACCTACAGGGTTCAGTTTTGGGTCCAAGGTAGCCCACCGTTGGGGGTTCAGAGCAACCCAAAGTTACCACACCAGCAGCTCAGGGCCGGTCAGGTGCAGAGGTCAAAGAGGTGCCCAAAACACATAGGCTTCAATGGAGAGAAGGGGGTGCCCCGGTTCCAGTCTGCCAGCAGGTAAGTACCTGCGTCTTCGGAGGGCAGACCAGGGGGGTTTTGTAGGGCACTGGGGGGGACACAAGTCCACACAGAAAGTACACCCTCAGCAGCACGGGGGCGGCCGGGTGCAGTGTGCAAACAAGCGTCGGGTTCTCTGTAGATTTCAATGGGAGACCAAGGGGTCTCTTCAGCGGTGCAGGCAGGCAATGGGGGGGCTCCTCGGGGTAGCCACCACCTAGGCAAGGGAGATGGCCTCCTGGGGGTCACTCCTGCACTGAAGTTCCGTTCCTTCAGGTGCTGGGGGCTGCGGGTGCAGGGTCTTTTCCAGCCGTCGGGACTTTAGGATCAGGCTGTCGCGGTCAGGGGGAGCCTCGGGATTCCCTTTGCAGGCGTCGCTGTGGGGGCTCAGGGGGGACAACTTTGGTTATTCACGTCTCGGAGTCGCCGGAGGGTCCTCCCTGAGGTGTTGGTTCTCCACCAGTCGAGTCGGGGTCGCCGGGTGCAGTGTTGCAAGTCTCACGCTTCTTGCGGGGATTTGCAGGGGTCTTTAAATCTGTTCCTCTGTAACAAAGTTGCAGTTCTTTTGGAGCAGTGCCGCTGTCCTCGGGAGTTTCTTGTCTTTCTTGAAGTAGGGCAGTCCTCTGAGGATTCAGGGGTCGCTGGTCCTTGGGAAAGCGTCGCTGGAGCAGGTTTCTTTGGAAGGCAGGAGACAGGCCGGTAGGACTGGGGCCAAAGCAGTTGGTGTCTTCTTTCTTCTTCTGCAGGGGTTTTTCAGCTCAGCAGTCCTCTTCTTCTTGTAAGTTGCAGGAATCTAAATTCTTAGGTTCAGGGGAGCCCTTAAATACTAAATTTAAGGGTGTGTTTAGGTCTGGGGGGTTAGTAGCCAATGGCTACTAGCCCTGAGGGTGGGTATACCCTCTTTGTGCCTCCTCCCAAGGGGAGGGGGGCACATCCCTATTCCTATTGGGGGAATCCTCCTTCTACAAGATGGAGGATTTCTAAAAGTCAGAGTCACCTCAGCTCAGGACACCTTAGGGGCTGTCCTGACTGGCCAGTGACTCCTCCTTGTTTTTCTCATTATCTCTCCAGGACTTGCCGCCAAAAGTGGGGGCTGGGTCCAGGGGGCGGGCATCTCCACTAGCTGGAGTGCCCTGGGGCATTGTAACACGAAGCTTGAGCCTTTGAAGCTCACTGCTAGGTGTTACAGTTCCTGCAGGGGGGAGGTGTGAAGCACCTCCACCCAGAGCAGGCTTTGTTTCTGTCCTCAGAGAGCACAAAGGCTCTCACCGCATGGGGTCAGAAACTCGTCTCTCAGCAGCAGACTGGCACAGACCAGTCAGTCCTGCACTGACCAATTGGGTAAAATACAGGGGGTATCTCTAAGATGCCATCTGTGTGCATTTTTTAATAAATCCAACACTGGCATCAGTGTGGGTTTATTATTCTGAGAAGTTTGATTCTAAACTTCCCAGTATTCAGTGTAGCCATTATGGAGCTGTGGAGTTCGTTTTTGACAGACTCCCAGCCCCTATACTCTTATGGCTACCCTGCACTTACAATGTCTAAGGTTTTGCTTAGACACTGTAGGGGGCATAGTGCTCATGCACATATGCCCTCACCTGTGGTATAGTGCACCCTGCCTTAGGGCTGTAAGGCCTGCTAGAGGGGTGACTTACCTATGCCACAGGCAGTGTGAGGTTGGCATGGCACCCTGAGGGGAGTGCCATGTCGATTTAGTCATTTTCTCACCACCAGTACACACAAGCTGGCAAGCAGTGTGTCTGTGCTTAGTGAGGGGACCCTAGGGTGGCATAAGACATGCTGCAGCCCTTAGAGACCTTCCCTGGCATCAGGGTCCTTGGTACCAGGGGTACCAGTTACAAGGGACTTACCTAGGTGCCAGGGTTGTGCCAATTGTGGAAACAATGGTACATTTTAGGTGAAAGAACACTGGTGCTGGGGCCTGGTTAGCAGGGTCCCAGCACACTTCTCAGTCAAGTCAGCATCAGTATCAGGCAAAAAGTGGGGGGTAACTGCAACAGGGAGCCATTTCTTTACACAAGCCCCCCCCCCCAGCCCACAGGCCAGGAGACTCAGCCAAAGCTGGGAGAGTCTTCCTAGTCTGTCAGGCGAGGAAGAGTAGAGGAAATAGGCTGGTTTGTTGCAGGGCCTACTCTGCCTTACATCCTCCTGTTCAGGTCATTCCCTCTGGGGAACTGACCCACTTCCACAGTGATAGGACCTAGTCTGAATTGCCTCTTGTCTGTGTCTTTAATGTCTCCACCCATTCTCTCTATTTTGGGGTTAGAGGTATCCACCTCTTCTAATCTTATCTTAGCCAGGGTCACCCCTAGCTTACCCAAAGAGGTTACCCAGACCTGGAGTAACCCCACCATGACCAACAGGGTCAGGGGGCCTAACTTGCTATTTGGCAGGGGGTCAGACCACCATGCCAAGGATAGTGCAGCCATAAAGGCTAACACCCAGCAGAGGCCACTGACAACTGTCAGTGCCCAGAACCACACCTTTAGCTCTTCACCTACAAGGGAAGGGGCTAAGTTACAGGCTTCTTTGGGTTCAGGGTGCCTGTCTGCTGTATTAGAGTGGGGGGTTACCACATCTTGTAGTAAACACCCTTCTTCCACTCTTTCTTCTGTTAGCTGAGGAACCACCCACTCAGGCTTAACAGTTGCCTGACTAGCCAGGACTTCTTGTGGGTCAGGTTGGACTTTACCAGTGCCACTTTTGGAGTTCTCCCCTACTGGAGCAGAATCTCCTTGGCTTGCCGGAACCTCGGCTAAAGGTTGTCCACCCTTCCTACACTGTTTTCTTTTCTTTTTCTTCTGGGGCCTGCTTGCAGTTACTGCAGAGGCAGCACCTCCAGAATCCTTGGGAGAGGACTGGCACTGGACCAGTTCCTCTCTTGGGCTCTGACTAACCTCTGGGTAGTCATTTCCAAGGAGACAATCAAGGGGGAGGTCTGTACTGACTACCACCCTTCTCCAGCTAAAAGTCCCACCCACTTCTATGGGCACAAAAGCCACAGGCCTATCAGTGACCCTGTCTGGGCTAACTCTTACTCTGGCCATCTCACCTGGGATGTACTGGTTTGAGAACACCAGCCTGTCATGCACAATAGTGTGACTGGCACAAGTGTCTCTCAGGGCAGTGGCTGGGATTCCATTCACCAGTAGGTGGTGGAAGTGTCTACTTCCCTCTGGAATCTCCAACTCACCTGTTGGGCCCTTTTTCCAGTTGAAGGCTATGAAGACCTCCTCATCTGAGGAGTCATCCCCAATGGCTACACTGGTCACCCCTGGAATTTTGCTAGGGGGTTTGTTTTTGGGACAAGAAGTGTCCTTGGTGTGGTGCCCTGTCTGTTTACAGTTATGGCACCATGCCTTAGTGGCATCCCAGTTCTTACCCTGGTACCCACCTTTGTCTTGGGTTGTGTCTCGGGGCCCACCCACCTGGTCTGGTTTTTGGGGGCCTACAGAGGACTCTTTTTCGTTGTTTCTAGTGTCACCCACTTTCTCCAGGGGAGGCTTTGTAACCCCTTTCTTTTGATCACCCCCAGTGGAAGTTTTGGTTACCCTAGTCTTGACCCAGTGGTCTGCCTTCTTTCCCAATTCTTGGGGAGAAATTGGACCTAGGTCTACCAGATACTGATGCAACTTTTCATTGAAGCAGTTACTTAAAATGTGTTCTTTCATAAACAAATTATAAAGCCCAACATAGTAATGCACTTCATTTCCAGTTACCCAACCATCCAGTGTTTTCACTGAGTAGTCAACAAAATCAACCCAGGTCTGGCTCGAGGATTTTTGCGCCCCCCTGAATCTAATTCTATACTCCTCAGTGGAGAATCCAAAGCCCTCAATCAGGGTTCCCTTCATGAGGTCATAAGATTCTGCATCTTTTCCAGAGAGTGTGAGGAGTCTATCCCTACACTTTCCAGTGAACATTTCCCAAAGGAGAGCACCCCAGTGAGATCTGCTTACCTTTCTGGTTACACAAGCCCTCTCAAAAGCTGTGAACCATTTGGTGATGTCATCACCATCTTCATATTTAGTCACAATTCCTTTAGGGATTTTCAACATGTCAGGAGAATCTCTGACCCTAGTTATGTTGCTGCCACCATTGATGGGTCCTAGGCCCATCTCTTGTCTTTCCCTTTCTATGGCTAGGATCTGCTTTTCCAAAGCCAATCTTTTGGCCATCCTGACTAGCTGGATGTCCTCTTCACTGGGATTATCCTCAGTGATTTCAGAGAGGTGGGTCCCTCCTGTGAGGGAAACAGCCTCTCTGACTATTATGTTTGGAGACAGGGCTTGAGAGGCCCTGTTCTCCCTAGTTAGGACTGGTAGGTGGGAATTTTCCTCCCAGTCACTATCTTCATCCTCTGTGATACCATCCTCAGAGGGGTTGGCCTTTTCAAACTCTGCCAAAAGCTCCTGGAGCTGTATTTTGGAAGGTCTGGGGCCCATTGTTATTTTCTTTATTTTACAGAGTGACCTTAGCTCCCTCATCTTAAGATGGAGGTAAGGGGTGGTGTCGAGTTCCACCACATTCACATCTGTACTAGACATTATGCTTCTAAAAGCTGGAATACTTTTTAAGAATCTAAAACTAGTTCTAGGTTCTAATTCAAACTTTCACGAACTTTTAAACACTAAAAGAAATGCTAACAGGGACTAACACAAGGCCCTAGCAGGACTTTTAAGAATTTAGAAAAATAGTTCAAATTGCAAAAATCTATTTCTAATGACAATTTTTGGAATTTGTCGTGTGATCAGGTATTGGCTGAGTAGTCCAGCAAATGCAAAGTCTTGTACCCCACCGCTGATCCACCAATGTAGGGAGTTGGCTCTGTATGCACTATTTCAAAGTAAGGAATAGCATGCACAGAGTCCAAGGGTTCCCCTTAGAGGTAAGATAGTGGCAAAAAGAGATAATACTAATGCTCTATTTTGTGGTAGTGTGGTCGAGCAGTAGGCTTATCAAAGGAGTAGTGTTAAGCATTTGTTGTACATACACACAGGCAATAAATGAGGAACACACACTCAGAGACAAATCCAGCCAATAGGTTTTGTTATAGAAAAATATATTTTCTTAGTTTATTTTAAGAACCACAGGTTCAAATTCTACATGTAATATCTAATTTGAAAGGTAGTGCAGGTAAGTACTTTAGGAACATTGAATAATTACAGTAGCATATATACTTTTCACATAAAACACAAATAGCTGTTTTAAAAAGTGGACACAGTGCAATTTTCACAGTTCCTGGGGGAGGTAAAGTATTGTTAGTTTTAGCAGGTAAGTAAATTACCTACAGGGTTCAGTTTTGGGTCCAAGGTAGCCCACCATTGGGGGTTCAGAGCAACCCCAAGGTTACCACACCAGCAGCTCAGGGCCGGTCAGGTGCAGAGGTCAAAGAGGTGCCCAAAACACATAGGCTTCAATGGAGAGAAGGGGGTGCCCTGGTTCCAGTCTGCCAGCAGGTAAGTACCCGTGTCTTCGGAGGGCAGACCAGGGGGGTTTTGTAGGGCACCGGGGGGGACACAAGTCCACACAGAAAGTACACCCTCAGCAGCGCGGGGGCGGCCGGGTGCAGTGTGCAAACAAGCGTCAGGTTCTCTGTAGATTTCAATGGGAGACCAAGGGGTCTCTTCAGCGGTGCAGGCAGGCAAGGGGGGGCTCCTCGGGGTAGCCACCACCTAGGCAAGGGAGAGGGCCTCCTGGGGGTCACTCCTGCACTGAAGTTCCGTTCCTTCAGGTGCTGGGGGCTGCGGGTGCAGGGTCTTTTCCAGCCGTCGGGACTTTAGGATCAGGCAGTCGCGGTCAGGGGGAGCCTCGGGATTCCCTCTGCAGGCGTCGCTGTGGGGGCTCAGGGGGGACAACTTTGGTTACTCACGGTCTCGGAGTCGCCGGAGGGTCCTCCCTGAGGTGTTGGTTCTCCACCAGTCGAGTCGGGGTCGCCGGGTGCAGTGTTGCAAGTCTCACGCTTCTTGCGGGGATTTGCAGGGGTCTTTAAATCTGCTCCTCTGTAACAAAGTTGTAGTTCTTTTGGAGCAGTGCTGCTGTCCTCGGGAGTTTCTTGTCTTTCTTGAAGCAGGGCAGTCCTCTGAGGATTCAGGGGTCGCTGGTCCTTGGGAAAGCGTCGCTGGAGCAGGTTTCTTTGGAAGGCAGGAGACAGGCCGGTAGGACTGGGGCCAAAGCAGTTGGTGTCTTCTTTCTTCTTCTGCAGGGGTTTTTCAGCTCAGCAGTCCTCTTCTTCTTGTAAGTTGCAGGAATCTAAATTCTTAGGTTCAGGGGAGCCCTTAAATACTAAATTTAAGGGCGTGTTTAGGTCTGGGGGGTTAGTAGCCAATGGCTACTAGCCCTGAGGGTGGGTACACCCTCCTTGTGCCTCCTCCCAAGGGGAGGGGGGCACATCCCTATTCCTATTGGGGGAATCCTCCTTCTACAAGATGGAGGATTTCTAAAAGTCAGAGTCACCTCAGCTCAGGACACCTTAGGGGCTGTCCTGACTGGCCAGTGACTCCTCCTTGTTTTTCTCATTATCTCTCCTGGACTTGCCGCCAAAAGTGGGGGCTGGGTCCAGGGGGCGGGCATCTCCACTAGCTGGAGTGCCCTGGGGCATTGTAACACGAAGCTTGAGCCTTTGAAGCTCACTGCTAGGTGTTACAGTTCCTGAAGGGGGAGGTGTGAAGCACCTCCACCCAGAGCAGGCTTTGTTTCTGTCCTCAGAGAGCACAAAGGCTCTCACCGCATGGGGTCAGAAACTCGTCTCTCAGCAGCAGGCTGGCACAGACCAGTCAGTCCTGCACTGAACAATTGGGTAAAATACAGGGGGTATCTCTAAGATGCCCTCTGTGTGCATTTTTTAATAAATCCAACACTGGCATCAGTGTGGGTTTATTATTCTGAGAAGTTTGATACTAAACTTCCCAGTATTCAGTGTAGCCATTACGGAGCTGTGGAGTTCGTGTTTGAGAGACTCCCAGCCCCTATACTCTTATGGCTACCCTGCACTTACAATGTCTAAGGTTTTGCTTAGACACTGTAGGGGCATAGTGCTCATGCACATATGCCCTCACCTGTGGTATAGTGCACCCTGCCTTAGGGCTGTAAGGCCTGCTAGAGGGGTGACTTACCTATGCCACAGGCAGTGTGAGGTTGGCATGGCACCCTGAGGGGAGTGCCATGTCGATTTAGTCATTTTCTCACCACCAGTACACACAAGCTGGCAAGCAGTGTGTCTGTGCTTAGTGAGGGGTCCCTAGGGTGGCATAAGACATGCTGCAGCCCTTAGAGACCTTCCCTGGCATCAGGGCCCTTGGTACCAGGGGTACCAGTTACAAGGGACTTACGTAGGTGCCAGGGTTGTGCCAATTGTGGAAACAATGGTACATTTTAGGTGAAAGAACACTGGTGCTGGGGCCTGGTTAGCAGGGTCCCAGCACACTTCTCAGTCAAGTCAGCATCAGTATCAGGCAAAAAGTGGGGGGTAACTGCAACAGGGAGCCATTTCTTTACACTGGGGGAGAGGTAACTACCAGCCAGATTGTATTTGATTAAGGGTTGAAAATGCTGAGATGTTTTCAAGTTGAGGGTGGTAGTGTGTTGCCTTGCCTGTTGGTGGTCGAGGTCACTGTTGTTGTGTCATTTGATCTTGTAGGGAGGCTTAAGTGTGATTAGATGATGGCCTTGCTAGAAATACATATCCTGTGATAGGGATAAGTCCGTAAGTGGTTGTGTGTCACAGGTCTGGCTGAGCTACTATGTATTGCAGTACAGCTTCAATGTTTGATCTTTAACTTTCTCTTTCAACCCAATCAACAATCTTGTTAAATCGCCCTAATTTGGCATCAGTGGCGACCACATAGGTTGCAATGGATTGATCAAGCTCGACTTTCAGCCTCGGTTGGGGCACTGTGTCAGTAGTAAGTCTAATAAAGTGCTATGTGCAAACTCCATCAAGTCCTCCTTTTTGAGTGAGATGGTCGCTTCTCAGGCATGTCAGCTTTCTTTAGTGCATTACCTAACCAAGAGCGTGCCCTGGTAGTAACAATGCCTCTTTTCACTGTCCAAGTGGTAATGGACTTTGAGGCTGGTCAGAGGTCTGTTGGCAGCGAAACTTTGTTGTCAAAGACCCAAAGACCCAGAACTGTATTTATCACCTCCATGCAGAAATAACCCAATACAATGCAGGTTTTTCCTTTGCTGCTGATACATTGTAATTTAATAATCACATTTCCTGCATCTGACTACTCCCAGCAGCCTCTCTGAGATATGGTTGTTGACTTCATAACACCCAACCCACCCAGTCCTTTTCTCTGCTCTCTGGCTGCTATCAGTGTTGGTGTTACAACCCAGATACTTTTCTACTTCAAAGTGTGTCTGAGCATGACCTGCCCCTTGCAGACCTGCTACAGATCTGTACTGTATTCGCTTTGCATCCTCAAGCTGTCCATGAGGCAAAACTATCTCCTGACTGTCCACAGCTCTCCATCCTATCCACCCTCACTTGTTCTCCCTGCAAAGGGAGTCATGTGGACATATCTGAGAATCTATTTCACTTGAGTCAGCATGCATACAGACACTTTCCTACCCCTGTTTTTCATGTGCAAATAATACTGCTTTATACATGATTTTCCTCCTGCGTGTAATGCACAAAGCAATAGCACCGTTTCAAGGCCATGGATGAATGGATATCTTATTAAATAAGAGGAGTAGGAGATTGCTGCAGTATTATCAAATAGGGTTTTTACCAGGATGTTATTTGCACTGCCCATCTACGTGTAAGCTGACATTGTTGTGCACATGTCTGTGCACTAGATTTTCCCTTGTCACTTTACAATGAAGTTGCTTGAGAACATCTGTACCACCTTATCACAGGACATGCAGGAATTGCATTTTCAGAGTCCCCGCACGCACTTTATTTGCTGAGTATGTCACGATACGCACATATCTGTTGCTTTAACGTTTTATGGAATGAGAAACAAATCTAAAGATCGTCAATCAATTGACAATACAGAACATTGATGAAGGATTTTTCTAAATCTAAAGAAAAGTAACAAGGGGCAACATGACATGCAGGCAAACTTCAGACAGAACAGCAAACAAGAAGGATCAAAGCAGAAGCAACGGTGCCAATGGATAACAAATTATACCAATTACATGTTTCTTCCTGGTCAAGAATGCCAAAGTGATTTTGTACAACAAAGTCAGTGATGACGTGCTGTCTATCCAGCTTTCTATGGATAACACAGAAGTTCATTTCCAGTTGCTAAGCAGACATTTTCTTGTTAGACTAAAGCAAAGACTGAAATAAAAAAAATGTTGAAACTTCATTAGGGAACACTCATTAATTTCTGACTGAGGATCAAAGAAATCCTGTCGGACACCTTCTTCCAGAAAGCCTGGGTCACAGGTAATTAATGAGCATATGTGTGAGCCTGGCTTGTGATGTTCTGCTTCTTGAATAATTGGAGCCTTCCTTGAAGTTCAACATAGACATATTTCATGGGATTCAATAGGTGTGTATTATTATTCCCTGTAATGTTTAAATTGGGCTTAGATTTGCAGTACCTTTAGCAACTCTATTCTTGTGGATGAGCCTATTTCCTTCAGAAATAGCCACATCAAATTATTTTCCCAATACCTTGCAGTTACCCATGAAATCTAAATTATAAGCACAGCTTGTTATCAGTCATGGTAAGGTCAAATACAGGAGGATGAGCTGTCAGGCTTTTGGACTAATAGACGTTCTGGCAAAAGGAATGGACACAAAGCAATGGATAATTTGCGATTGTTGTGCAACTCACACTTTGAAAGTTAGTACATAATTTAGAAATGTCTAAATGTTCGTCTGGGAAGGTGTCCTGTAAACACCAAGCAATTTTCTATTCTAGAAAGCCAGGAGAGCCTTTTACCTTAACAGTTTATCTTAAAATTGCCCCGCATTTGAGCAATTCTCTATATTTGTTGGTTTGATTTGAATTTCAAGCGAATTTGACATAACACTGGCGAGGTACTCTTTGACAGACGGTAAAATGTGAGATTGAGTTCTAATTCTGCCTGCTGTGAGGATAATCTCTAAGGAGTGACCAGCTGAGGCTTCTGCTGCTATCCAAGTAAGAGTCTCTGGGCTTGAGGGTGAAAGTCAGTAACATTAGATGTACACAATGAAGAGCAATGGTGGGCTTTAGAGTCTAGGAAGCTATAACTACCTCTGCACAATGAATCTTAAGTTTGGAGACAGATAAAGAATCTCATCATAATGAACTTCACACAACTTCAAGAAGATCAGTTCAGACCATTTTCTTGTGGCGCATAAATTAGTTAAAGAAATTCTTCCCTTGAGTAACTGCTCCTGATACGTTCGCTTATTTTGGTTCAGAAGAAGAACATTTTTGGTCTTCTGTGAAATTAAGATTCCCAGGAATTTTGTTTCTTTTGCCTCACATTTTCTGAAAAGAACTGTAATCTGATTTGGTGACTATCTTTTGCTTCACATTTTCTGAAAAGAACTGTCATCTGATTTGGTGACTATTCTGAAGATAGTCACCAGCATTGATGTTGACTATAGATTTTGACTACTTGACCACATAACCTGTCTCTCCGCCAAATTTTCTAACCTAGTACATCAGTACTGGGAGTGATGTATCTGGTTTGATGATGGTGAATAACATATTTTTAGGAAATAATAGGAGGATTTCATTCCCAACCATCATCAGTTGAACACATTTGATGTATCTTTAATTTCTGATGATAATTGCAAGCAGTGCCTGTGCTTGACTCAGTAGTAATAGTAAGAATGATCTGCCTTGTTGTAGTCCCTTGTTAACAATTATTTTGTCTGAGAGTATGCAAGTGGAGTTAATGTGTGCAGATGAATGTGCAGTGAGCGCCATCCAATGTGTATATCATTTTTGCCCACTTTCATTACTCTCACAACGTGATTTAGATAGTTTCAATGAATAATATAAAACTTTTCTCTGCCTGTAAATTAACCAAAAGGTTCTGCTTATTCATTTCTGTGTTGCTTTATAGAATATACACACTTAAAGAATATTGATGCCCTTTTCCCCCTTTTTAATGAAAGTAGCTCAGTGTTTCTAATTAGTACTGCTATTAGACACATTCAACCTGTTTTTCAATAATTTAGAGAGCATCTTGAGGCCTTTAGGGCCTCATTAAGGGTTTGGCAGTCCACAGACCCATAAACTCACAGTAGCAGTCAGACCGCTGCACTCATGGGGGTACGACCGCCAGATTATGATTGGTTGGACGGCCAGGACACTGCCGCCAAAACCAGGATCACAGATCCTGACGGGTTGGCGGCGGTCGAAGTCATGGTCAGACATGGTGGTACCATGTTGTGGGCAGTGCAGTGGCTTCCCTACCAGCCCCGTTGGAATGAGCACTGTTTGCTATGCAGATAGGTCGCATTCCGAGGGTGCTGGTGTGCAATGGCATTGGCTTTTGCTCCCTAAAGCCGCTGAGGCCAGTTCCGCCGCACTGTTGTCACCAAGCAGACCAACGGATGTTTCCACTGGTTAGCCCGGTGGAAACATCATAATACGACGGGGTGAGGCTGCCGCCTTTGCAGCAGCCTCAACCCGCCGTATTGACGGTCTTAGTGGCAATGCCACCAAGATTATAATTAGGTGTTACAAATGGGGTCTTTGGTTGGGAGTCAGGTTACCCCCTGTCCAAGCAAGGACCCTCACTCTCAGTCAGGGTAAAAGAGAATAACCCTCAGCTAACCTCTGCTTACCCCCTTGGTAGCTTGGCACGAGCAGTAGGCTTAACTTCAGAGAGCTAGTTGTAAAGTATTTGTACCAACACACACAGTAACTTAACGAAAACACTACAAGATGACACAACACAGGTTTAGAAAAATAGAAAATATTTATCTAAACAAAACAAGACCAAAATGACAACAATCCACAATAAACAAGTCAAGTTATTACTAAATATACAAAAAGAGTCTTCATGTAATTTTAAGCACAACGCTAACGCTGTTAGCGTGAAAATGTACCTTGGGTGCGTCAAAAATAACCCCGCAAGGGTGATGGTGCGTCAAAAAGGGCTTGCGATGCGTCGATTTCACTCACGAGTGAGACCTTAAGTCGTTTCTCCTTGAGTCGGGTCGGCATATGTCGTTTGTTCTCTCCTCAGGAGAGTGTTGCGTTGAGCTGGTCAGCACTCTTGGGTCCGGGCAGGCCTTGCATTGTTTTTACACGCCCAGCGGTGTTTGCCTCAGAAATTCAGCCGCACAATGGTCCGAAAACCACACAGCACAGGTTGCGATCTCACCAGCCTCCATCAACGATGCTGCGCGTCATTTCCCCAGCTCCAGGCATCGATCTTAGGGTCGCTTTGCAGGCAAGCATTGATTTTTAGCCGCTAAGCCTGTGCCACACCGATTTTTCAGCCGCAGATCGGAGTTGCGTCGATCTTTTCCCCGCACGGCGGTCGGTGCGTGGGTTTCTCACTCTTGGGCTGCCAGCCTCTCCTTTCAGGGTCCCAGGAACTGGATGGGCACCACTTGGCAGAGTAGGAGTCTCTCCAGAGACTCCAGGTGCTGGCCATGAGAAGTCTTTGGTGTCCCTGAGTCTTCAAACAACAGGAGGCAAGCTCTAAATCAAGCCCTTGGAGAGTTCTTCACAAGAAGGAAGGCATCATAAAGTCCAGTCTTTGTCCTCTAGCACAGGCAGAAGCAGCAACTGCAGGAGGCCTCCACAAAACACAGTCACAGACAGGGCAGCTCTTCTTCCTTAGCTTTTCTCCAGGCAGAGGTTCCTCTTGGTTTCCAGAAGTGTTCTAAAGTCTGTGTTTTGGGTGCCCTTCTTATACACATTTCACCCTTTGAAGTAGGCCTACTTCAAAGCAAAGCCTCCCTTGTTTGTGAAATCCTGCCTTGCCCAGGCCAGGCCCCAGGCACACACCAGGGGGTTGGAGACTGCATTGTGTGAGGGCAGGCACAGCCCTTTCAGGTGTGAGTGACCACTCCTCCCCTCCCTCCTAGCACAGATGGCTCATCAGGAAATGCAGACTACACCCCAGTTTTCTTTATGTCACTGTCTAGTGAGAGGTGCAACCAGACCAACTGTCAAACTGACCCAGACAGGGAATCCACAAACAGGCAGAGTCACAGAAATTGTTTAAGCTAGAAACTACTTTCTAAAAGTGGCATTTTCAAACACACAATCTTAAAATCCACTTTACTAAAAGATGTATTTTTAAATTGTAAGCTCAGAGACACCAAACTCCACATGTCTATCCGCTCCCAAAGGGAATCTACAATTTAATCATATTTAAAGGTAGTCCCCATGTTAACCTATGAGAGGGACAGGCTTTGCAACAGTGAAAAACAAATTTAGAAGTATTTCACTGTCAGGACATTTAAAACACATTACTATGGGTCCTACCTTAACCATACACTGCACCCTGCCCTTGGGGCTACCTAGGGCCCACCTTAGGGGTGCTTTACATGTGAGAAAAGGGAAGGTTTAGGCCTGGCAAGTGGGTACACTTGCCACGTCGAATTTACAGTTTAAAACTGCACACACAGACACTACAGTGGCAGGTCTGAAACATGATTACAGAGCTACTTAGGTGGGTGGCACAACCAGTGCTGCAGGACCACGTAGCATTTGGTTTACAGGCCCTGTGCACCACTAGTGCACATTACTAGGGACCTAGTAGTAAATCAAATATGCCAATCATGGATAATTCATATACATACACATTTTGTATAGGAGCACTTCTTGCACTTTAGAACTGGTTAGCAGTGGTAAAGTGCCCATAGTAACAAAAACAGCAAAAGCAGAGTCCAGCACACATCAACAACCTGGGAAACAGAGGCAAACAGTTAAGGGAGACCACGGCAAGGATGAAAAGTCTAACATTAGGCCATTAGTTTCTCCACAAAACATTCCATGGATCCTTTTCCAGGCTTGGGCAAGAGGATCACTTGTGGAGTTGATAGTTCTGCAAATTTTACTATTTTCCATTTACTATTAACTGTAAGTTACAATTGAGAGGGATTCATGGTTAGTACTTATTACAGTAGGCTCTTAGGATTTCAACTCAAAGACCAGCTGTGCTATTTACACTTACAAAATACTGGTTGCAAATTGATACATTAAATACTTTTTTTATTTGTAAGGGACACCTACAACACACATCTTAATTGGTATTGATTGTTAATGACATTTATGGAGTTGGAAAACACTTCTAACTTTATAAATGGGATTAGTACATAGGAAAAGCATTTTACCAGTCACAAACCCCAAATTTGGAGTGTTAGCATCCATTAAAATGTTTCATATACCTAGCCCCTTCTGATGTTCAAAGTTCTAAATCTTAGATGTTAGGTCTATTACATAGCTCCTTTCTTTCCCTTTTCAACTTTTCTATAGTCAATAAGTATGAAACATCTTGAACAGAACTATTTAGTATTTTGTTTTCAGAATCTATTTTTAAGTAGAGTTTGAAAGTATAATTTATTTACTTATTTTATACAGTTTATGAATGGAGGTGTAGGAAAGGAGATCAATAGAATGTCAAATTATTTTCACATCATATGAAATAACTCGATTCTAAAAATATTGTTCACACAGTTAGAGTTCAAAATTACAATAACCTTATTTATGTTAGAGAATAAGAATCATAAAATATATTGCAAAAATGGAAACCAAATGAATCTATTCATTACATATGTATCTGTGAGCACCCCCTTGTTCACTCCCAACATCAATACAGAGCATTCTTCTAAGGTGACAGACTTTCACACGGCATGACGTGCAACCTTTTAAATTGCACCCTAGTAGTTTTGCTACTGCAAGAGTTTGAGATGCCACCTGTACCTCATACACTGTGAACGTGATACTTCCACCCACTACATTCATGCCTGCTTCACTCCCAAACTCTAGTATATCTCTATTGTGCCTTTTGCCTGCCCTCACATTGTCATTCCGTAGCAATCTTGGTGATCTGTCGAGTTTTTTTGCTTGTGAAGCCGGATGCCATCGCTTCTTCCCCTTCTACCATACAACTTGCTGCCCCAGTCCCAGTCCTTCTAGTACATCACTGCATCAATATGTGCTTAATGGGTAGCCTCTTTTCATTGTATTTGATCCTGAGCTAAGCTATTACCTGACCATTTAGTGCTTGAAGCCAATACCATATGCTTATGCTATTGCATGTTGCCATCTGGCAGTTATTCTGTGGTTTGTCACGCAAACAGCCTCAGAGGTGGTTGAATTTAGTTTACTTTGGTGTAGACATGCATCATGCTATTACACACCTTTTCCTTGATATACTCATTCAAGGGTTGTTGCTTGTGTAGCTGGTGTCATTAGTGCTGCGTTTGGCAGTCCATAACACCAGTGGCACTTTTGATTCTGTAGTGTTCTTTCCATAGGCTTCTGCAGTGTGTCATAAACGTCTAAATGGATCAAATAGGCGTTGGGATGGGCTTCCTTTGCCTGATGACATGGTAGTATGCTAATGTTAGACCTGGCAGCCTTGGCGTGTTCTCCCCTGTCTTTTTTGCCTCAGCTTCCTATGTTTTCACTGTATGCTGGACTCTGTTTTAGTTGTTTTTTGTACTCTGGGCACTTTACCACTGCTGACCAGTGCTAAAGTAAAAAGTGCTCATGTGCAAAATTGTATTGGTGATTGGCTTTTTCATGATTGGCATATCTGATTTACTGGTAAGTTCCTAGTAAAGTGCACGGGCCTGTAAATCAAATGCTACTAGTGGGTCTGCAGTACTGGTTGTGCCACCCACATTAATAGCCCTGTAAACATGGCTCAGACCTGCCACTGAAGTGTGTGTTTGTGCAGTTTTAAACTGCCAATTCTCCTTGACAAGTGTACCCGCTTGCCAGGTGTAAATCTTCCCTTATTATTCATGTAAGGCACCCCTAAGGTAGGCCTTAGGTAGCCCATGGGCAGGGTGCAGTGTATGTTAAATGTGGGACATGTACTTGTGTGGTATTACATGTCCTAACAGTGAAATACTACCAAATTTGTTTTTTACTGTTGCAAGGCCTTTCTTTTTCATAGGTTAACATGGGGGCTGCCTATAAGTATCCTTAAAGTGTAGATTTCCTTTGAGAGCAGATAGAAATGTGGAGTTTGGGGTCTCTGAACTCACTAAAAATACATCTTTTAGTGAAGTTGGTTTTTAGGTTGTTAGTTTGAAAATGCCACTTTTAGAAAGTAGGAATTTTCTAGCTTTACCCATTCTGTGATTCTGCCTGTTTGTGGATTCCCTGTCTGGGTCAGTTTGACAGTTGGGCTGTTTGTGAATCCCCTCTAGACATTGCGACAAAGAGTGAGGGGCTATAGCCTGCATATCCTGATGAGCCATCTGTGCTAGAGTGGAGGGAGGAGTGGTCACTTACACCTGAATGGGCTATGCCTGCCCTCTCACAATGCAGTTTCTAACCTCCTGGTGTGTGTTTGAGACGTGGCCTCCGCAAAGCAAGATCTGGTAAACAACAGAGACTTTCCTTTGAAGTTTGCCTACTTTAAAACCAGAAAGGGGTATAAGTATTGGACCCAAAACCCAGACTTTGAGATCCCTTCTGGATTCAAGAGGAACCTCTGCCAAGGAGAAGAGCGGAGGAGAAGTGCTGCATCTGCCTCTGACTGTGCTTTGTTGGGCTATCCTGCAGTTGCTGCTTCTGCCTGTGAAAGAGGACAAACACTTGACTTTGTTGTGGATTCCTGCTTGAGAAGAATCTCCAAGGGCTTGAACTGAGCTTGTCTCCTGTTTTGAAGTCTCAGGGACATCAAAGACTTCCTCTGCCAGCACCTGGACTCTCTGCTGAGACTCCTGCCCTGCCAAGTGGTGCCCTATCCAGTTCCTGGGCCCTTGAAAGGTGAAGTTGGCAGAACAAGAGCTAAAATCCATGCACAGAATGCTGTGTGAGGACATTTTCAATGCACCTTCTGCAACGCTGCTGCTAAACGCCGCTGGCTTCGTGGCTAAAATGGATGCTCCACTTGCATCGCAGCTGGGAGATCGATGCATCGTGGCTGGAGAAATGACACGCAACACCCGCTTGCAGCTGCTGATAACCACGCAAACCCACACAGTCATCCCGACCCTGTGCGGATGTGAGTTGCCCCGTCCGGAAATTGACGCATCGTTCTCTTGCGAAGGGGGGGAAATGACGCACTGCCGACCCGACCGGAGAAGAATCTATGCACGGCCTCCCTTGTGAGGAAGGATTTTACACATTGCTGCCTTTTTCGATGCACAGTCGCTCGTGCAGCTTTTTTTTAAATGCTAACCAGGTACTTTGCGTAACATCAATGTTTGCATTGTTTTCTATGGAGTAATACTGTTATTCTTGTTTGATTTAGATAAATATTGCCTGTTTTTCTAAACTTGTGTGGGGGGACGTGGCCAGGCAAGATTGCCGGCAGGACATGCTCCTAGTGAGCTCACACCATCCCGGCTGAATCCTGTGAACTGGAGCCCTGAGGGTTATGTGTTGATACGGCCCATTGAAACCGGCTTTTCTTGGGGCGTTGGCAGTGCTCCGTGGGCCACGCGTGGGTCGGCGTGAGCCAGAGACACCGAGTTGCGGCAATGGCCTTTTCCTGGCACTTGTTCTGGAGAGGGGTCCTCTCCTCCCTTGTGGAGCCATGGACTGCCGGCGGAGAGCTCACTGTGATCACCAGGAGTCTCCAGGTGGGAGACAGAACAGCGTGGGCCCGTGCCTATGGCGTGCTTGGGGGCCTGGATGTGGTGTGGCCCCCGCACTCAACAGCGGGAGACCAGAGGGCCCACGGTGGGGATTGGAGGATGGTGGCTGCAGGTTGGGAGTCACGGCTGCTCCGGGGCCGCCTGCTGACCCCTGTGCAGAGGAGGGGACCTTTTAGACATTGCCTGAGCTCGGTTTGGGCCCATTGGAGCGGTTGCTGGCTTAAGGGACCTGGGCCCGTGGAGTGGATGGCAACTGAGTGGGCTGGTGCTTGCCTTGGTGCCGCGGGGTGCTGAGTGGCCCTTGCCAGCCAGTGGAGAAGCCGAGGAGGCATTTGAAGGAGAGCCTGGTTGCGGTCGACCAGATTGGAATGCAGCTTGCTGGGGGACTGCCTGGAGCTGCTCAGGACAGAGGAGATATCAAGGCAGCTGCCTGAGGCCTGATTATGGGCCTCCTGAAACTGAAGGTGGTGGGCCTGTGGTGGTACCTGCGTGGGTGCTTAGCATTCCCTGGTTCGGGCTGCCTACCGGGTGCAGGGGTGTGGCAGCACCCTGAGACTACGGGGGTGTTCCTCTGGCCTCTGATCCTGTGATCTGTGGGTGCTTTCCTGCCTTGCCGGGCTCATCAAAAGGAAGATACAATCTGCTTTTGTGGCTGCTCTGGGATGGGGAGACATTGGCGGACCGATGTCTCACAGGGAAATACCATGAACAATATACCAGCGCCATGTCTGACCGGGGGGGTGGGCGACGATGGTCAGAGTGCGTCGACGACCGTTAAGGAGCCATCACAAGCCGAGATTCTTGCTGCTATTCAGGGTTCGAGGGTGGCTCTTGAAGGCAAGATAGAAACGTTGGCAGTGGAGGTAAACCTCTTCAGGGCGGATCTCAGGAAGATCTCCGACAAGGTCAAGGTGGCGTAGTGCTCTATTATGGAGCTGCAGACGGAGGTAGGGGCCTTGCGTAAGCAGATGGTGCAGGCTACCTCCACGGTCGGAAGACTGGAGGCAAGACGGGAGGATGCTGAATGCCGTTCTCGGTGGAATAATATAAGACTGCTGGGATTCCCGAAATGTTCAGAGGGGTCGGCAGCTGAAACCTTTGTGGAAAATTGGATTAAGGATGTTCTGCAGCCGGTGGGCCTCTCCAGAGTGTTTGTGGTAGAGCGGGCTCGTAGGGCCCTTGTGGCACCTCAACGACCTGGTGAACCTCTGAGGGCTATCATTGCCCATCTCCTAAACTACAAAGACAGGGACTGTCTTTTGAGGACGGCCCGTGACTCGGACAAGACGGTACTTGAGAACAGCAAAATTTCCATTTATCCTGATTACACCAACAAGGTACAGAACTCCCGAAAGGGTTTCCTTGAAGTAAAAGCGAAACTCCGGGCCATGAATGTCAGATATGTGCTTCTATGTCCTGCGCGCTTAAACGCACTTTCGGGAGGCAGGTTTCATTTCTTCGAACAACCGGAGGAGGTTTGGAGATGGCTGGAGATGTCGGACAAGGCTGCTCCGGGCAGTTTGGCAGGGACTGGTGGAATGGCTCATCGGGCCTCTAGATTGGATGGCCCAGACTGGAGGATCCGTGGGAGTGGCCTGTCGGAGGACACTGTGGCTCAGGGTCGGCGGAGAACACTGACCCCAGGATTGAGATACAACAGGATGGGACAATGGCTGTGGTGCCTGCTGGGTCGGCGAATGGATCTGGTGAAGGGCTGGAACCAGGATCGGGGTTGGTCCTGTGCAGGTCTGACTTTGTTGCTGACACTTGGAGCAGACTATCATGCCCTCTATTGGGGGGCCTGTGTCTGAGTAGGAGCAATCGACCTGCGAGTGGTGCTTTGAGATGATGATCAGGGTTCTGAAGGGGCACTATCTGCGCTTTGGCGATATTGGACATGGGGGGGGCAACGCTAATAACATTAAGCAATGATGGTTTGGTTTGTGGGCAATAGTACATTGAAGCTGGGGTGGGGGTTGGTCACTCACATTTGTGGGAGGTCTTTATAACTGGGTGGTTGGGGATTAGTCTTGGCAGCACTTATGGAATGGATCTGCAGTATGGTGGTTTGTTTTGGTTGTTATACTATATGTCCGGGTGGGGGTTGAAAATCTGAGGTGTTTGATTGGCAAAGTTCGCCAATATTTTATGTTGATTTCACAGTGCAGGTATAATGGTGAGATATGCATTATGTACCTTCTTTACCTTCCCATGGTGGGATGGAAGTCAGGGGGAGGCATTAGCGTGGGTGGGATAGCAATTCAGTGCCAATGTGGGTCGTAAGATTAACATGTTGACGTGGAATGTCAGGGGTTTGAAGAGCTTCACCAAGCGTTATAGGGTATACTCCTTCTTAAAGAGACATAAGGTGCACATTGCCTGTCTTCAGGAGACGCACATGACGGAGGAGGAAGCACAAAAGCTATCCAAGAAATGGCGGGGTCAAATGTTCTCATCCTCCTTTTCCTCTTACGCAAGGGGTGTGGCAGTATGGTGGCTCCAGGGGTTCCTTTTACCCACACATATAGCGAGGTAGATGTTCAGGGGAGAAATGTTCTGGTCGAGGGCATGCTGGATGGCTCCCCCATCGTTATCCTTAACACTTCTGCACCCAATATTGATGACCACTCCTTTTACACTAACATACCAGAGATCCTGGGGGAGAGTGTGGATAGGCCCATTATTTGGGAAGGGGACTACAACTGTATACTGAATGGGGAACTGTATCGCCTTCCGCTGAAGCTGGGGACCAAGCCCCTGATGGTGAGATCACTCGTGGAAGTGATGAGCAAGTTATGGTTATGGGACAGTTGGAGGGAGTTACACCCGGAGGGCAAGGAATTTACCTGTCACTCTAGAACCCAAGATACACATACTCGGTTGGATAGGTTTCTCCTGGCTGGGCTTACCATTTCTCAGGTGCTGGAGATCACACATCTGGGTCGGTTTCTGTCTGATCACGCACCTGTTTTGATGCAACTACAATGGGGGGCAACAGACACTAGTATAGCACGTAGTTGGCGATTGTCTGCGGATTTCCTTATGGATGTGGGGTGCCGTGATGGGTTGGGTGAGGCCCTTACTGGTTACATGAACTTGAATTGGAATAGAGCATCATCTAGGGGGTTGGAGTGGGAGGCTATGAAGGCCGTAGTGCGAGGGGTTTGCATTGGTATGACATGCTGGGTACGCAGGTGAATGGAGCAGGAACTCACAGGGTTAGAGGCAAAACTAGGGGATCTGCAGTGGAAGTTGCTAGATACAAAAACAGCTGAAAGGGAAGAACTCAGATTATACAAGGAAGCAACAGTTGTTGAGATACCCTGAGTTGGCTCACTCTCAAAGCATACAGGCAGCTCCTGCATCGGGAGGGGGATAAATCTGGCAAACTTCTGGTGCGGATTTTGAAAAGGGAGGTGGATTCTCCTCCTATTCTACACATTCGGAATGTGGAGGGTAAAACGTTCACAAAGCGTACGGATATTCTGCGGGTCTCGGCAGAACACTTACAGAAGGTTTCGAGGGCTGGTCCGGTACCTCTGGAGGAGGGCATGGGGGGGGTTGCTGAAGCTGATACATCTTCCGTGACTGGAATTGGAGAGTAGGGAGGCCTTGGAAGTGGTGATTACTGTCGAGGAGGTGAGCGAAGCAGTGGCTGCGATGTCCAAGTCTAAGTCTCCAGGTGGTGACGGGTTTCCTATCGAGTTGTATCAGACGCTCTCTTTGTCACTGCAGGAGAGGCTCCTGGAAATGTTTGAGGAAGCCCGTGTGTGTGGTATGTTGCCAAAATCTATGCATCAGGGCATAGTGTGCTTGATGCTTAAGCCGGGTGGGGACCCCAGTGATCCTTCATCATATCGCCCGCTTACCATGTTAAATAGCGATATCAAGATACTTTGTGAGATATTGGCCACTCAACTACGCAGGGTGATTCAGGGTCTGGTACACGAGGATCAATGTGGGTTGATCCCAGGTCACAGCACATCTTATAATCTGCGTTGTTTGGCACACGTCTTGCATGAGACTGAGGGCGAGGAAACTGAATTGGCGCTGGTGTCCTTGGATCTTGAGAAGGCCTTCAATACGGTTAAGTGGGGGTATCTGCTGGAGGTTTTGCATGGCATGGGGTTCAGTCCTGGTTTCTGTGTCTGGGTGTGACTGCTGTACACTGCTCCCACTGCGCAGGTTCGGGTGGGGGGAGCTTTCGGACTCCTGGGAGATTGGTAGGAGTACAAGGCAGGGATGTCTGCTCTCGCCTCTTCTCTTTGCTCTTGCTGTGGAGCCACTAGCGATCTGGCTTCGGGAGGGGATGGGTCAGTGGGGAGTCCGGGTGGGACGGGCCACCCATGTGGTCTCTCTGTATACAGTTGATGCATTGGTTTATCTCCGGGAACCCCTTGTCTCGGTTCCGATGTTGTTACAGAGGATGGATGTGTTTGGGGTTGTTTCTGGTCTCAGGGTAAACCGGAAATAATCTCTCCTGTTTCCCTTGGGATCCCTCTGCAGTGTCCCCCAGGCTGACTTACCTGAGGCTGGTCTCAGGTGGGAAATTGAGAGTTTCCGATATCTGGGCATCTGGGTCACTCACACTGTGGCTGCACATACCAAACATAGGCCCTCATTTCAACCCTGGCGGTCGGTGACCGCCAGGGGAAATGTGACGGTAGTACCGCCAACAGGCTGGCGGTACTACACTGTGTATTTTGACCGTGGTGAAAGCGCCACGGTCATACCGCTGGGACCGGCGAAATACCTCCATGGTGGTCCCAGCGGTCGTAATCCGCCAGGGCAGCGCTGCCAGCAGCGCTGCCCTGGGGATTTCGACTCCCCTTACCGCCAGCCTTTCCATGGCGGTGAACGGGGATGTCCAAATGTGGCCAGCGGGTTCCTGGCCGCATAGGCGGCCGACTGGCTGTCCAATATTGGCGGTTGGCCTCGGCAGACCACCAATGTTGTAATGAGGGCCATAATGTCGAGCGAGTGGTTGCTGGTCTGGAGCGTTCAGTCTCGTTTTGGAATGGATTACCTCTTTCTGTAATGGGTAGATTGCTGCTGTAGCAAAGATGGTCTTCCTGCTGCAGTGTCTGTACTTGGTCCAGAATTTGCTGTACCCATTGACCGCTCGGCTCTTCCATCGTCTGGACAGCCATTTGATCTCCTTGGTGTGGGCTGGGTGACGTAGCAGGGTGGCTCTGCCGGTGTTGCAGAGGGATCTCGAGGGTGGAGGGCTGGCGATTCCCAATCTTAGACATTATTATTATGCAACACACCTGCAATTCGCTGCCAAGTGGATGACAGATGCTGATAATTGGGAGAAGAGATTGTTTGCAGGAGTGTTGGATAGGCAGGCATTGGTGTATCTTTTGATGGTTGGGTCGGTCTGCTCCAGCTGCTCCCTATTTGGTCAGGTCCACTGCAGGGATCTGGGAACAGGCAGTTAAACGTGTGCTTCGACGAGTCCCCTTCGACAGTGAACTGAGAATATGGGATCTAGCACCCTTTCGGGATATGGAACAGTTGATGTCTGTGGAGGCCTGGAGACTTAGTGTATGTGAGGTAGCCTGGGATCTTTACCCTAATGGGGAGTGCCTTTCTTTTACTGAAGCCAGGGACTTGTTCGGTTTGTGCTCTGGTCAGTTCCTGCAATACGCTAAAATTGAAAGTGTGGCACGTGAGATCTGGAGTGGGTTCCCGGTAGCCCCTGGAGCCTCTGTGGTGCTACATGGCCTGATTAATTGGGGTGAAGAGATGCATTTGATCACCCAGTTTTATAAAGCTCTTCGGGAGGATCAGCCGAGTGTGATGGGTGTGGGCCGCAGAGCATGGGAGAGGGACCTGGGGGCACCCATATCAGATGCTGACTGGGATCTGGCCCTGTCTATGGTGCGTAAGGTGTCATGTAATAACAGATTTAAGTTACTGCATTTTAACTTTGTACACAGAACGTACCTTAAACCCAATTGCTTAAATAAGATGGACCCGAGGCGCAGAGCGGGGTGTCCCAGGTGTGGCATGCTGGGTGCTTCCTTCCTGCATCTGGTTTGGACCTGCCGATTAGTAAACAATTTTTGGCACAAAGCAGTAGCAAAGGTGGAGGAGGTGATGGGCTTGGGGATAGAGGCAACGCCAATGACCTGTTTACTGGGAGTGGTGCAGAAACCACAGGGTCGGAGTATTCCATATAAAGTAGCACAGCTGGCGCTGGTGTTGGCCAGACACAGGGTGGTGATTGGATGGATGAGCACCGGGAATCCATTGCTCCCTGACTGGATACAAGACTTAATGGAATTGGGTGCAGCCGAGGAACAACATATGTGCCTAGTGCGTAGGGAGGAAAAGGCACTCACTGACTTGGCAGCTTGGGGAACCTTACTGGACCGGTTCTCGGGTGTGGAGGATGCAAGCTCTACAGACAATACGGAGGATTGGAGGGGGGAACATACACATTGAGACTTTCAAACAGGTGACGGCCAACTATGGTATTGAGATCTTTCCGTTTTCCACAAGTTATAAGTTTGGTTTCATGGGGATCTTGTGTGGATTGGGAGGGTTGATAGGCTACTTTAATACAGTGGATGTGACTGGCTCCTCCTAGTTGGTCTTAGCTCAATAACACAATAAAAAATGTTGGTACTGTAATGCACTATGAATATTATATTTTGCATGACCTGCACTGCACTGTAAGTTCACAGTTTATTAAACTCAATAAAAAGTTTTTTTTTAAACTTGTGTGGTGTCCATTTTGTAGTGTTTTCACTGTACTACTGTGGGTGTTGGTACAAATGGTTACACAGTTGTTCAATTTAAACAGTTTTGCAAGAATCTTGTGTGTCCCATTAAGAGCTCCACCAGGAAGGAGGAGCTGCAAAGGTCACTGAGGGCCTGGGTGACAGCCAAGGAGGCTGGAGGCACACAGAGGAGGAGGATGGGGAAGTGCAGAGTATACACAATGGTGTAGTGTATCTACCTGTTATGCCTGGGTGGAGGGTCTCCAGGGCAGGTAGCAGTGTGTCATCCAAGGGTCTGACTTACAGGACAGACAGGCAGAGAGGGCTCACCAGTTGGCATTAGAGAAGTTTAGGATGAAAAGGGAGATGGAAGAGAGGGGACTGGCCATTGAGTAGAAGAAGATACTGCTAGCTCCTGAGCTTAGTTTGAGGGGCTTAGATCTGAGGAGCCAGTATAGTAGAGATGGTGGCAGCAGTACCTCAGTGCAGCCTAACAGGAGGGTACACATCCCAAAGGACTCAGTGAAGGATTACAAGAGGGAGGATGACATATTTCTGTGGTTTAAGGAGTATGACCCTGCTCTCCACATGAATCTGGTTCCTGAAGCACATTGGGGGGGGTGGTCTGTCAAAGCACTTTGAGGTAGAGGGAGGGACACTCTGACATCCTTAGGAGATCCTCTGGGGCTCACTTACACTATCATGAAGGGCGCCCTACTCACAAGGTATGGTCTCACCCCTGAGCAGTATAAGGACAAGTGTAGGTCCTACAAAAAGAATGAATCCCAAACATGGCTGGAATGTGTTGACTCTTTTTGCAGGTCACTGGGTGGTTGGGTGAAGGACAGTAAGGTAACAACCTTTGAGGGGCTGTACAATTTGATTGCTTGGGAGAATTTGGTTAGTCTTTGTTTTCTAGAGCTGCACCAGCACCTAATTAGCAGCAAGCTGACTGACCCCAGGAAGCTTAAGCAGGAAGTGGACCATTGGGAGAGCACCAGGGTCCAAAAGAGGTATGGGGTAGAGGACACCAAGGGTGGGCAGGGTCCAGCTAAAAAGAAGGGGGGGGGGTAAATGTAAGCAGGGGGAGATCTCTGAAGGGCCCCAATCTAGTTCCCCTGGTAAGGATTCCCAGCCACGAGTTGAGAAGAAGCAATGGCTTTCTAAAGGGAAAGCTGCAGAGCGGGGTCCCCACAAGTGTTATGCATGTGACCAGGTGGGTCATGGGAGGGTGGACCCCAAAAGTCCCAAGTGGGCACCAGCACCCACAGGTGCTCAGTCACAGGGTTTGGCCAGTATAGTACTTGGGGAGGAGTTGGTTCCAGATGGGTGGGAGCCAGCTGAGATGACCCTTGTCCCACTAGGGGACAGTGAAATGGTCCAGAGAACCCTTGTGCCTGAGAACACTATGAAGTACAGGCAGTAGGTGATCATCAATGGACAGGGGGTGGAGGCTCTGAGAGACACAGGAGCCAGTGTAACCACTGTGACAAGTCACACGGTGTCTGAAGAGCAGATAGATCCCCATGGTCTTCACCAAGTAATTGCGGTTGACAACTCAGAGAGCCTGTGGAGAGGAGCGCAGGCTCCCTTTGAATGGGGGGGGGTCTCAGGTGCCTTGAGAGTAGCTGTAAGTCCAACCATGCCTGTAGATTGTCTGCTTGGCAATGACCTGGAGGATTCCCCTTTGAAGGAGGTGGAACACAGGTCTCACTTGGAGATGTTGGGCCTACCTGGGAGGGTGTGTCTGTCCACCCGATCGATGGTAGCCCGTCAGGGTGATCAGGAGACTATGGAACCTGAAAAAGTGGCCCAGGTGTCTGCCAGAAGGAGGAAGGGCAAGGGGCGTGGGAAACCTGCTCCAGGAGTTCCCACGGTCCAGGAGGAGGCTGAACCTGAGGGGGAAGCCCTGGAGCCTTCAGAAGAACAGGTGGCTGAGCTGGGGAAGGTCCCTGAGCTGACGCAGTGGCAGCAGGAAGGGGGACCCACCAGGGAAGCATTCTGTGAGGCACAGAAAACCTATCCTATTCTAGAGGGTCTACGGCAGCAGGCTACAGACCAGGCGTCTGGCAAAGAGTCTGAATCACACTTGATCTACTGGGAGGATGGCCTCCTGTATAGTGAGCCTAAGGTTGCTGAGCCTGGGTCACCCCAAGTGCTGGTGCTACCCCAGTGCTTTAGAGCCTTCCTACTGGGTCTGGCTCATGATGTGCCTATAGCTGGTCATTTGGGGCAAGACAAGACCTTTGAACGGCTTGTCACCCACTTCTACTGGCCCCAAATGCACAGGCACTCAGATGCACCCTATAGATCTTGCCAAACTTGTCAGGCAAGTGGCAAGAGTGGGGGGAAATGTAAGGCTCCCCTCCAACCACCTTTTCCTGTGGTCAGCACCCCCTTTGAAAGGTTTGGTATTGACATTGTGGGGCCTCTGGATCCCAAGACAGGTTTATCCTGGTCTTAGTGGACTATGCCACCTGGTACCCAGAAGCCATTCCTTTGAGGTCAATCACCTCCCCTGTGGTGGAACGTGCTTTGATGGGGTTTTTTACCCACATGGGGTTCCCCAAGGAGGTGGTATCTTATAGGGGTACTAACTTCCTATCAACATATATGAAGTCTCTGTGGAAGGAGTCTGGGGTGACATATAAATTCACTACTCCTTACCACCCCCAAAGTAACAGTCTGGTTGAGAGGTTCAGCCACAACTTGAAGGGCATGATCATGAGCTTGTCAGAGCTCTTGAGGTGTAAGTGGGACATCCTCTTGCCATGCCTTCTGTTCGCCTACAGGGAGGTGCCTTAAAAGGGTCTTGGATTTAGCCCTTTTGAGTTACTGTATGGCCACCCTGTCAGGGGACCTTTGAGTCTGGTTAGGGAAGGCTTTGAGAAAGCTTCCAGTAAGTCCCCCCAGGATGCATTAAGTTACATGCTGGCTTTTAGGAACCAGACAGCTCACTTCAGGAAGCTCGCCCAAGAGAACCTGGACGCAAGCCAGGAAGATATGAAGTGCTGGAGCAACCAGAAAGCCACTTTGGTTGAGTTCCAGCCTGACCAAAAAGTTTGGGTGATAGCCCCAGTGGAGCCTAGGGCTCTCCAAGACAAGTGTACTGGGCCATTTGAGGTAGTGGAGCGCAAGAGCAATGCCACCTATCTGGTGAACTTGCGGACTCCCAGGAACCCTTTGAGGGTCCTACATGTCAACTGCCTCAAGCCTCATTTTGAGAGGACAGAGGTAACAATGCTCTTGGCAACAGATGATGGGCAAGGAAGAGAGTGAGCCTCTTCCCGACCTCCTGTCTGCCAAAGAGAAAGATGGTTCAGTGAAGGGTGTGAGCCTCTCCCCCTCCCTGACCCCAGAGCAACAGAGGGACTGTCGCCAAGTGTTGGGGCAGTTTGCCCCTCTATTTTCCTTGATCCCAGGGGTCACTTATTTGTGTACACATGAGGTGGACACTGGGGACAGTCCTCCTATTAATGACTGACAAGGTTAGGGCCAACATAAAGGATGAGGTATTCAAAATGATAGCCTTTGGGGTGATTGAGTTCTCCAGTAGCCCTGGGGCCAGCCCTGAAGTGTTGGTCCCAAAAGCTGCTGCTCCTGGTACTAATCTTGAACTCAGGTTCTGTGTAGATTACCGGAGACTCAATGCAGTCACTAAGACTGATGCGCACCCCATCCCCCGAGCTGATGAGCTCATTGACCAGTTAGGGGCTACCAAATATCTCAGCACATTTGACTTAAAGTCTGGATATTGGCAGATTGCTCTGACCGACGGGGCAAAGGAGGGGTCTACATTCTCCACTCTAGATGAGTACTACCTGTTTAGGGTGATGCCCTTTGGGATGAAGAATGTCCTTGCCACCTTTCAGAGGTTGATTAACCAGGTGTTGGCTGGACTGGATGCTTTCAGTGCAGCCCACCTGGATGACATTGCTGCATTCAGTTCCACTGGGGAGGAACACTTACAGCGCCTCTGTAAAGGGTTGGATGGCCTGCAAAAGGCAGGCCTCACTATTAAGGCAAGGAAGTGCCAAATAGGGCAGGGTTCTGTCGTGTATTTAGGACAACTGGAGGGGATCCAAACATTGACACCATTGTGGCTTGGGAGCCTCCCAAGACCCAGACTGAGGTGAGAGCCTTTTTAGGTCTCACAGGATACCACATTAGGTTTATCAGGGGGTTTGGCACTATTGTTGCTCCCTTGACTGAGTTAACCTCCAAGAAGCAGCCCAGAAAAGTGACATGGACTGAGTCTTGCCAGACGGATTTTGATGCCCTGAAGGCAGCCATGTGCATGGCACCCGTGCTGAAGGCACCTGACTTTTCCAACGAGTTTGTCGTGCAGACTGATGCTTCAGAGCATGGTATAGGAGCAGTGTTATCACAGCAAAATGAAGAGGGCCTAGACCAGCCTGTAGCCTTCATTAGTAGGAGGTTACTTTCCAGGAACATAGGTGGAGTGCAATTGAGCGTGAAGCTTTTGCTGTGGTCTGGGCACTGAAGAAGCTAAGACCCTACTTGTTTGGGACTCACTTCTGGGTTCAGACATACCACAGGCCCTTCAGATGGTTAATGCAGATGAGGGGTGGAAATCCAAAACTGTTGAGGTGGTCTATTTACGTATAGGGGATGGACTTTACAGTAGAACACCGTCCTGGCACAGAACATGCCAATGCTGATGTCTGTCCAGATTCTTCCGCCTTAGTAATGAGAACTCCCACAAGGTAGGGTAGTTCTCATCATTTTCAGCTGGGGGAAGACACGTGTTAGACCTGGCATCCTTGGCATAGTCGTAATTGTATTGATACGTTCTTCAAGTCAGTTTGGCGTGATTTAAATAAGTTTGAATCTAGCAAAAAGACTCGCTATTTCAATCATCATGAAAATCTGAGTCTCGAAGAACGCATGACCTGGGAGGGTGTGTCTGTCCACCCGATCGATGGTAGCCCGTCAGGGTGATCAGGAGACTATGGAACCTGAAAAAGTGGCCCAGGTGTCTGCCAGAAGGAGGAAGGGCAAGGGGCGTGGGAAACCTGCTCCAGGAGTTCCCACGGTCCAGGAGGAGGCTGAACCTGAGGGGGAAGCCCTGGAGCCTTCAGAAGAACAGGTGGCTGAGCTGGGGAAGGTCCCTGAGCTGACGCAGTGGCAGCAGGAAGGGGGACCCACCAGGGAAGCATTCTGTGAGGCACAGAAAACCTATCCTATTCTAGAGGGTCTACGGCAGCAGGCTACAGACCAGGCGTCTGGCAAAGAGTCTGAATCACACTTGATCTACTGGGAGGATGGCCTCCTGTATAGTGAGCCTAAGGTTGCTGAGCCTGGGTCACCCCAAGTGCTGGTGCTACCCCAGTGCTTTAGAGCCTTCCTACTGGGTCTGGCTCATGATGTGCCTATAGCTGGTCATTTGGGGCAAGACAAGACCTTTGAACGGCTTGTCACCCACTTCTACTGGCCCCAAATGCACAGGCACTCAGATGCACCCTATAGATCTTGCCAAACTTGTCAGGCAAGTGGCAAGAGTGGGGGGAAATGTAAGGCTCCCCTCCAACCACCTTTTCCTGTGGTCAGCACCCCCTTTGAAAGGTTTGGTATTGACATTGTGGGGCCTCTGGATCCCAAGACAGGTTTATCCTGGTCTTAGTGGACTATGCCACCTGGTACCCAGAAGCCATTCCTTTGAGGTCAATCACCTCCCCTGTGGTGGAACGTGCTTTGATGGGGTTTTTTACCCACATGGGGTTCCCCAAGGAGGTGGTATCTTATAGGGGTACTAACTTCCTATCAACATATATGAAGTCTCTGTGGAAGGAGTCTGGGGTGACATATAAATTCACTACTCCTTACCACCCCCAAAGTAACAGTCTGGTTGAGAGGTTCAGCCACAACTTGAAGGGCATGATCATGAGCTTGTCAGAGCTCTTGAGGTGTAAGTGGGACATCCTCTTGCCATGCCTTCTGTTCGCCTACAGGGAGGTGCCTTAAAAGGGTCTTGGATTTAGCCCTTTTGAGTTACTGTATGGCCACCCTGTCAGGGGACCTTTGAGTCTGGTTAGGGAAGGCTTTGAGAAAGCTTCCAGTAAGTCCCCCCAGGATGCATTAAGTTACATGCTGGCTTTTAGGAACCAGACAGCTCACTTCAGGAAGCTCGCCCAAGAGAACCTGGACGCAAGCCAGGAAGATATGAAGTGCTGGAGCAACCAGAAAGCCACTTTGGTTGAGTTCCAGCCTGACCAAAAAGTTTGGGTGATAGCCCCAGTGGAGCCTAGGGCTCTCCAAGACAAGTGTACTGGGCCATTTGAGGTAGTGGAGCGCAAGAGCAATGCCACCTATCTGGTGAACTTGCGGACTCCCAGGAACCCTTTGAGGGTCCTACATGTCAACTGCCTCAAGCCTCATTTTGAGAGGACAGAGGTAACAATGCTCTTGGCAACAGATGATGGGCAAGGAAGAGAGTGAGCCTCTTCCCGACCTCCTGTCTGCCAAAGAGAAAGATGGTTCAGTGAAGGGTGTGAGCCTCTCCCCCTCCCTGACCCCAGAGCAACAGAGGGACTGTCGCCAAGTGTTGGGGCAGTTTGCCCCTCTATTTTCCTTGATCCCAGGGGTCACTTATTTGTGTACACATGAGGTGGACACTGGGGACAGTCCTCCTATTAATGACTGACAAGGTTAGGGCCAACATAAAGGATGAGGTATTCAAAATGATAGCCTTTGGGGTGATTGAGTTCTCCAGTAGCCCTGGGGCCAGCCCTGAAGTGTTGGTCCCAAAAGCTGCTGCTCCTGGTACTAATCTTGAACTCAGGTTCTGTGTAGATTACCGGAGACTCAATGCAGTCACTAAGACTGATGCGCACCCCATCCCCCGAGCTGATGAGCTCATTGACCAGTTAGGGGCTACCAAATATCTCAGCACATTTGACTTAAAGTCTGGATATTGGCAGATTGCTCTGACCGACGGGGCAAAGGAGGGGTCTACATTCTCCACTCTAGATGAGTACTACCTGTTTAGGGTGATGCCCTTTGGGATGAAGAATGTCCTTGCCACCTTTCAGAGGTTGATTAACCAGGTGTTGGCTGGACTGGATGCTTTCAGTGCAGCCCACCTGGATGACATTGCTGCATTCAGTTCCACTGGGGAGGAACACTTACAGCGCCTCTGTAAAGGGTTGGATGGCCTGCAAAAGGCAGGCCTCACTATTAAGGCAAGGAAGTGCCAAATAGGGCAGGGTTCTGTCGTGTATTTAGGACAACTGGAGGGGATCCAAACATTGACACCATTGTGGCTTGGGAGCCTCCCAAGACCCAGACTGAGGTGAGAGCCTTTTTAGGTCTCACAGGATACCACATTAGGTTTATCAGGGGGTTTGGCACTATTGTTGCTCCCTTGACTGAGTTAACCTCCAAGAAGCAGCCCAGAAAAGTGACATGGACTGAGTCTTGCCAGACGGATTTTGATGCCCTGAAGGCAGCCATGTGTATGGTACCCGTGCTGAAGGCACCTGACTTTTCCAACGAGTTTGTCGTGCAGACTGATGCTTCAGAGCATGGCATAGGAGCAGTGTTATCACAGCAAAATGAAGAGGGCCTAGACCAGCCTGTAGCCTTCATTAGTAGGAGGTTACTTTCCAGGAACATAGGTGGAGTGCAATTGAGCGTGAAGCTTTTGCTGTGGTCTGGGCACTGAAGAAGCTAAGACCCTACTTGTTTGGGACTCACTTCTGGGTTCAGACATACCACAGGCCCTTCAGATGGTTAATGCAGATGAGGGGTGGAAATCCAAAACTGTTGAGGTGGTCTATTTACGTATAGGGGATGGACTTTACAGTAGAACACCGTCCTGGCACAGAACATGCCAATGCTGATGTCTGTCCAGATTCTTCCGCCTTAGTAATGAGAACTCCCACAAGGTAGGGTAGTTCTCATCATTTTCAGCTGGGGGAAGACACGTGTTAGACCTGGCATCCTTGGCATAGTCGTAATTGTATTGATACGTTCTTCAAGTCAGTTTGGCGTGATTTAAATAAGTTTGAATCTAGCAAAAAGACTCGCTATTTCAATCATCATGAAAATCTGAGTCTCGAAGAACGCATGACCTTAAAACACTTACAAGTATGCACAGACATTACGATTAAGGAGGCGGACAAAGGTGGCAATATCGTGGTCATGAATACCCTAGATTATGAACAAGAGATTTTGAGACAACTTAATGATGCCTCTTGCTATGAGAAAATTGGTTCAGATCCTATACCTGCACTAGCAAATAAAATAAACAAATTCCTGCAGGAATGTTTTGAGCAATCACTGTTGAGAGAAGATGAACTGATGTACTTTAGAGTTTTTAGGCCTAGAAACCCTTGCATCTACACATTACCTAAAATACATAAGAACTCTATTTTTCCACCAGGTAGGCCCATTGTCTCAGGCATAGGTGGCCCCACAGAGAGACTTTCGGAACATGTGAACATTTTCTTGCAGCCCTTTGTTGTTAACCTCCCTTCTTTTATTAAGGACACCAAGCATATACTGAGCATATTGACTGATATTTATTGGGAACCAGGGATGACATTAGTAACATTGGATGTGACTTCCCTTTACACGAGTATTGATCACGTTTGGGGAGTGACAGCTTTACGTAATTTCCTCCAAACGAGAACAGCAAGTTTATATGGTCACACTGATATGTTATTGAAGATGGTGGAGATGATTTTGAAAACAATTTTTCTGTTTGGGAAGGATTGGTACCGCCAGATACGTGGCGTGGCCATGGGTTCCAGATTTTCGCCAGCCTATGCAAACCTATTCATGGGTTTTTTTTAACAGAAAGTCATCTGGAGTAAGGAGGGTAACACATGGAACACAGATATACTTTTTTGGGGTAGATACATTGATGATTGTCTAATGATTTGGACAGGAGATGTACTAAAACTCAATGATTTCTTGGCCTATTTGAATTCCAACGATCTAAACATTAGATTCACCTCAGAACATAGCACGACCAGTATAGTGTTTCTGGATGTTGAATTGTTTATCCACAATAACAAGATTGAGTGCCGTCTCTTCAAGAAAAGTACTGCTTGTAACTCTGTACTACATGCGTGCAGTTCACATCCCTCACACCAGATAAACTCGATACCTTATGGTGAAATGGTATGGGCCAGAAGGAATTGCAGCCTAGAGACTGATTTCTTAAAATGCATAGGAGATATAGGAGATAGATTTCGCCCTACATTATTGATAAGACACAGGTTAGAGTAATGCGTCTGAACAGAAATGACACACTCAAACACAAAGCCAGATCAAGGGAAGACAAGGTTAGGTACATAGTGGATTATACAAAAACGGCTTCACTGTTACGAAAATGCATGAATGAGCACTGGCATGTACTAACAGCGGACCCAAACATCAAAAGACTAGTTTTTGATACCCTGGTCCTGACACATCGTAGAGGCAGGACCCTCAAGAATTTGCTGTGCCCTAGTTACCGAATTGCACCCCAGCAGGAAAATTAGCTCACTAGCCACAATAAGGGGTTCCATAAATGTGGACACTGCGGTATGTGCAGATGGACCAAATCGGGCATCTCCAGTTTCAAGAGTCTTGCAGGGGAACAATTTTCTATCAAGCACACCATTACATTTGACAGCAAATTTGTCATTTACATGATTACTTGCAAATGTGGACTTTACTATGTAGGTAGTACTATCAGATCACTTAAGGTTAGAGTCAGTGAACACTACAGGGCCTTAAGACAGGATGATAAAAGATATCCTATAGTTACTCATATGAGAATTTGTAGTAAACAAGGCCAGACGAAACGTTTTGAATTTTTTGGCTTTGACCACGTGGCTAGAGATCCCAGAGGAGGAAATAGGGAACTAGCTCTAAGGAAACGTGAATGTTACTGGATCCTCAAACTGAAGGCGGTGGAACAGGGTCTCAACACAAATTTTGAAATGGAGTACTACTTGGGGGAATAATCTGTCTGTATGTGCATGAGTTATTATGATTTTAATATCTTACTGAGGGTAGTGAGGTATTACCCAAAGGGTCTGATTTCCCTAGGTAAGGACTGCTCAGAACAAGTGGGCAAGGTAGGCTAATGATCCCATCAATGTATCTGTTCACAAGATGTTTTGGTCACAGACCACTACGACGATTCAGCATTCAAATGTATCCTTTCTGCATTGTCAGGAGAATATGTATTGCCTGTCTGTTATTTCTTACTTTGGAACTGTAAATATGATGGACTGTTTGAGGGGGACTAGCTGGCCCCTGTTAACGTATGGGAATCATGACATGCAAATAAGAGGTCGTTTCATAACTGAGCAAAAACTTTGGGTGAACTTTCTTCTATCTTTCTCTTTACAAACAAGGTGATACTGGGCGTTGTTCTGCTAAAATAGTCAGAAGTATCAATCTAGCAATCACACTTTGAGGCAATTTAAACTACCCAATTTAGCGTTGCTAATGGTCTCTTGGATTACCAGGGTGGGTATCCCGGACTGTTGCCCAAATCCTATAACATTTTCTCATTCAAGATCGCACTCGCGTTTGGCTTCAAATATAGGCGGTCATCAACCGCCAGGGCAGAGTGCCGCGGAAGCACCGCCAACAGGCTGGCGGTGCTTCATGGGCAATTCTGACCGCAGCGGTAAAGCCGCGGTCAGAAAAGGGCAACCGGCGGTTTCCCGCCGGTTTACCCCTGCCCCAAAGAATCCTCCATGGCGGCGCTGCTCGCAGCACCGCCATGGGGATTCCGACCCCCTTCCCGCCATCCAGGATGGCGGGAACGGGTGTCGTGGGGCCCCTGGGGGCCCCTGCACTGCCCATGCCACAGGCCCCATAATGCCCACCCCTAACAGGGCCCCATAATGATTTTCAGTGTCTGCCTAGCAGACACTGAAAATCGCGACGGGTGCCACTGCACCCGTCGCACACCAGCAACTCCGCCGGCTCCATTCGGAGCCGGCTTCATCGTTGCTGGGGCTTTCCTGCTGGGCGGGCGGCCTTTTGTCGGAATGACCCCCATAGTCCTTTTTCAGTTTTAGTTACTGGAAGTATGAAGTGGTGATATACACGGACGCAACAATATACCCAATATGACGTCTTTCACTTGCCTCTGAGGCTTTTATAATCTTAGTCCCTTTTCATAACTTTCACTGCAAATCTTTTGACGACATATATGGGTTTACAATAAGGTGTAAAATTTGGCGTTTTTCAGGCCGCTTCATTTGCGGAGACGGCTTTTCTTTACTTTGACGCTTTAAGCGCCCAAATGAAACGAGGAGGAATGAGGAGGTACGATGAGGAACATTTAGTCCTCTTTTAGTTTTTACTAAGATAGACCGTGCTTTGAACATAAAAGAGGGACGTCTGGTATTTTGGCGTCTCTTCACGATACATGAGAGCGCCATAGGAGACAGGGAACGGGATCCTTCTCCTTTCGATTTCTGAAAGTGAGAGTGGGATTTTGGTCTTAGATATTCTCATTTTCTACCCGAGATGAGGTCGGTTTGCATTAAGGTTTTATCTCCATATGCCTTTCAGATACTTATGGGTGTATACACACACCCTTTAGGATATATGCTTGAGTTTGGACTTGACGTTACGGGGTAGGTTTTCTCTATATATGTTTGTTTAACTCACTTCATTTTCACCTTGGTTTGGGCAATAAAATGGGTGCTCTTGGCCAATCGATTCACTGTTTATCTGTCTTTGTGTAGATGTTATGCCAATTAGGTCGCCAGGAGAGCTTTTTATAGACCTCAGGAGCTGTGGTCTCACACAGTATTAGCATAAGGTATGTTTCTGGATATAACAGTTAATTTTAACTTGACTTTTATTGTTAGTATTTTCTTGACTATGATTTCGCTTTGAGATTTCCTCTCTATTCTCAAGAGACGGTTTGAGACTTCTTTATTTTGGATGCTAGGGATACACTTTTGAGTTTTATCCTTCTTTGACTATTTATATATTGGTGACTGGGGGCCTCTCACGCGCACATCATTTTGTCACATGTGTTCTTCTTATCCAACCATAAGTTATCACTCTGGCAGTTTACTATATGCCACACAACAAGAATAAAGTCTTTTGATATGTATGTTAACAATTATCTTCTTATGGGTGGCTTCATCCAAATCTTACGGCTAACTGTTCACGAGCTGTCACATTACAAGAATATGTTTCACAAATGTCACGGGGATGATGATATTGAATGACCAATGGGTTGTTTTTTTTATTATAACAATGGTTATAATTTGTATCTGTTACAGCCCTGATGAAGTCTTTTGGGATTCATTTCCTCATAAGACGAAACACGTGTTGGCTGTTGTTGCTCTAAATGGACACCTCATGGTTATTTTTGCTCTAAATGGACACTTCATTTCAAGAATAAACTGAACTTTCTTTACTTATATCATGGTCCGACTTTTACTGGAAGACTGTGAACAAGATACCAAGACACGGAGCATATGATTGATTGAACTTTTATTCACGAGTGCCCTGACTTTTGTTGCTTTGTTGTGCATTCCTGCTTGAGAAGTATCTCCAAGGGCTTGAAATGAGCTTGACTCCTGTTTTCAAGTCTCAGGGCCATCAAAGACTTCCTCTATCAGCACCTGGACTCTTTGCTGAGACTCCTGTCCTGCCAAGTGGTGCCCAATCTAGTCCCTGGGCTCTTGAAACGTGAAGTTGGCAGAACAAGAGCTGAAATCCATGACAGAATGCTGTGTGGGGACATTTTCAATGCACCTTCTGCAACGCTGCTGATAAATGATGTGCTGGTGGCTTTGTGACTAAAATCGACCCTCCACCTGCATCACGGCTGGGAGATCGACGTTTTGCGGCTAGAGAAACAGCACTGAACACCTGCTTGAGGCTGCTGATAACGACCCAATCCCCACGCAGCACGGTTTTCTACCACCAGCCGACCAGATTTCTCACGCATCATCCCAGGGCATCAAAGTCATCCTGACCCTGCGGAGATCTGAGGTGCCCCGTCCAGAAATCGACGTATCTCTCTTTTGTGAGGGAGAAAAACAACGCATCGCTGACCCACCCAAGGAAAAAAAACAACGCATGATCATTCTTGCGAGGAAAGAATTGCCACATCGCTGTCTATTCTGAGCATGCTCGCCTGTGCAGCTTTATTTTTGGCACTAACCAGGTACTTTGTGTAAAATCAAGGTTTCCATTGTTTTCTATGGAGTAAGACTCTCAGGTGGTCATTATGACATTGGCGGTGATTTATAAAGTGGTGGAAATACCGCCAACAGACTGGCGATAATTAGCTCCAAATTATGACCATGGCAGTGAGAAATCCCATAGACAGCTAATGAACCACACCATCCGCCAGGGCTTTAACACTATGCATGCCAGCGGTCGCCCTCAACAGCCAGGCGGAAGACAAAGTACCACCCACCATATTACAACACAGCACACCGCCACGATTTCCGGGGTGAAGCAACGCCATCAAAAGCCTGGCGGAAACACTGCACAGAAAACTCACCATCAGAGACGCAGAGAAGGACAACTCCGCCATGGAACTGGAACTGCAAGTCTTTCTGATGCTCTTCTACACCATGGTCCACCTGGAACACCAACGCTGATGAAGACGACGACAGTGAGTACAGCTGCCTAGCACACAAGGGAGTGAGGGAGGAAAAGGAGAGTGACACACACATACGCACAACACACACCATTCTCACACACCATACACACAACCAGCTGCAGACCAAAAACAATGGTCCACGACACACGGCATGGTAATGCAAGGACAAAAAGAAGGCAGTAATGAGAATGTATTGATTAGGAACACCCACCAAATGAACCAATTGGATACAAAAATGATATGTACAAATGTCCACAAAAGGCCAATATCCAGTCCAAAGTACAAAGGGTCTTCATGGCCACAGGGCACAGTCCAAGGCCCAACATGTTTTCTGACTTCATCCACACAGAACTCGCCAGGGGCATCAGTTTGCAAGTGGGCAGGCACCTCAGGGGGATGGGTGGCACCTCAGCCGAATTTGGGTACTTGCCCGCTGGTTCTGGAGGGGGCTCCATGCCCATTTCTCTGTGCTGGGGAGTGCAAGGTCACAGTCTCTCAGGTGGGTGACTTGCCCACTGGTTCTGGAGGGGGCTCCTTGTACAGCAGTCTCTGGAGGGTGGCCTACATGCCCTTTGCTGGAGGTGAGGGCTGCACTGTCACATCTGGAGGTGAGGGCTGCCCTGTGTCGACAGGTGAAGGTGCCTCCTGGGCAGTCGCTGCTGGAGGTGAGGGCTGCAATGCCTCAGCTGGAGGTGAGGGCTCCGTGACCACTGGCAGTGGTGGTGGTGTCACCCTGCCAGCTTCTGCTGGAGATGAGGGCTGCACTGTGTCAGCAGGTGAAGGTGCCTCCTGGGCAGCCTCTGCTGGAGGTTAGGGCTGCACTGTCTCAGTAGGTGAAGGTGCAGCCTCTGCAGGAGGAGTGGGCTGCACTGCCTCAGCTGCAGGTGAGGGCTCCGTGACCATTGGTGGTGGTGTCACCCTGCCAGCCTCTGTTGGAGTTGAGGGCTTCTTCCCCTTCATGGCAGGAGTCGAGAGGGCTTCTTCCCCTTCATGACAGGAGTTGAGGGCTTCTTCCCCTTCATGGCAGGAGTTTAGGGCTGTTTCTCCTTCATGACAGGAGTTGAGGGCTGCTTCCCCTTCTTGGCAGGAGGTGTGGGCTCCTTCACCTTCATGGCAGGAGTTGAGGGCTTCTTCCCCATTCATGGCAGGAGGTGTGGGATCCTCACCTTTCCTGGCTGGTGGAGTGGGATCTTTCACTGTCTTGCCTCCATGACTATGAGATGCCTCCTCTGTCTCCGTGGACTGTTTGGCTGAGGTGTTGGGCTGGGTCATTGGAACCCTGCTCCTACGGGCAGGACCGGGGGGAGGGGAAGGGAAGAGTTCAAGTTGGGCAAGGAAAAGCTTCCCCGGTGGGGTGGGAAGAGGCAGGAGGGATGAGAGTGGAGGTTGAGGGAGTGGTTGTTTGAGGTGTATGTCGGCTGGACTTGGGTGCAGGTGCATGGGCAGTATGCGTGTGTGAAGCGGATGGCTGTTGGGTGTCTGAGTGCTTGCAGTGGTGTCCTTTAGGAGGGGGTACAGACAGAGTGGGAGAGGACACAGGAACGCGTGGATGGATGTTGTGGAGATGTCTGCTAGTGAGGTGTGTGTGCTGCTGGGTGTGGTGATGCTGGTGGTGGATGTTGAGGCAGTGCATGCAGGTGTGAGTGTGGACGTGACTGTGAGGGAGGTGGAGGAGGATGAGGAGGAGGAGACAGTGGAGGCAGTGGATGTGGTTGTGTGTGCAACTGTATGGTGTTTGTGTGAGTGCTTGTGGGCTGAAGTGTGGTGCCTGTGTTTGACTGTGCCACTCTTGTGTGCATGCTCATCTGTATGTGTACCTGGGATGGGTTAGGGTTGAGGAGACTGGGACTGGGATGTAATAGTTGGAGGGGGGACGGTAGGAACAGGGACAATGGCTGCCATCAGAAAGGAGGCCAGAGCCTGAATCGATCTCTATTGGGCCGCCAATCCACTGTGGATGCCCTCGAGGAATGCATTGCATCTGGGATGCCAGCCCATGGATGGCATTCACAATGGTTGACTGCCCCACAGAGATGGATCTCAGGAGGTCAATAGCCTCCTCACTCAGGGCAGCAGAGCTCACTGGGACAGGGCCTGAGGTGTCTGGGACAAAGGAGCTGCCCACGCTCCTGGGTGAGCGGGCACAGGCAAGTCCCTCTCACTGAGGGGCTACTGGGAGGGCAGTTGTGGTATGGGGTGGCGGCTGTACCTGCAGCTGAGGTGTTCACAGAGGTGTCAGTCACCAGCAGGGAGCTGCCATCGGAAGAGGTATCTGAGTCTATGTTGTCACCTCCTGTCTCTGTCGTGGTGCACCCATCGACCTCCGTCCCACTGGCTCCCTCGGCTTCGGTGGACTCTGCCTCCTGTGTCCTGTGGGATGCAGCTCCCTCTGTCACCGGTGCCCCTGCTCCTCTGCCAGATGATGCTAATGCACACATGGACAGGATGACAGAAGAAAAAAGGGAGAGAGAGAGAGAATGGGAGCACTAGGTCAGTTACTACACCAACACCACAAAAGGCATACACAGTATCGTCACACACAGGAATCAGGATTGGCCACTATGCATTGCACTGCCAAACAATTGGCTAGATGCCACAGCAAGATGAGAGCCATCCACCGCCAACTGCACCCCTCCTGGGACCCACTAAGCCCTGTCTGACATGGATTGCAACCTAGATAGGTCACCTTGTTTTCCCTTTCAACCATTACCCTTGAGCTTGATCACGATGCAATATCTGGCCTTGCATTAAGGGGCACCCACTAACTGACACCCACCGCCAGGATCCCATGCCACATACAAATTATTGTTGTAACGCCCACAGTACTCACCCCCTTGTGGTTGCTGTGATGCCCTCAAACTCCCATCCAGCTCTGGGTAGGCCACCACCAGTATGCGGGCCATCAGGAGGGTGAGGTTCTGATGGGCACCCCTTCCTCGTTGGGAGGCCATCCCCAGCCACGGGCTCCCGTACCCAGCATCTCAGGTCCTCCTACCTTTTTCAACAGTGGATGTTCCACCTGGCATAGACTCCCAGGGTCCGCACGTCCTTGGCGATGGCACACCATAATCCCTTCTTTTGATAGGTGCTGGCCTGCGATAGAGATGGGAGGACACCATTACACATACAATCCAGCCTGTCACACATATGGCCCACCAATTCCGTTTCCATCACCATTGGCACACACATTGCCCGGCGCACACCATGTACACCACCACAAGACATTCCCCCCTCCGATGACACGTTGCTTGCACACACATCTCCATGCATCCTTCACATAAGCATCATGCCCAAGGTCTACTTATCTGTTGGTCTGGAGGCCCATATAGCAATCTGTACTGGGGTAGGACCCCATCCACCAATCGCTCCAACCCCACAGTGAAGGCAGGGGCCCTTTCCTCGGTCACACGGGCCATGGTAGGTTCCAGACACAGGTCACAGCAGTACACGTAGTGTAGGTGTTCTCCTGTTGAAGGTCAGGAACAAGTGAGGAATCAGATAGAAAATGGCGGTCATGTCCGTGGCAGTGTACACCGTCGCCGTCGGCGCTGATCCCCATTGGCCACTGTACTCCAAGGAGCCCCATATTATCCAATGAGGAATTGCATGGCGGTGCTAGGCCGCCTTCCGCCACGACGCCCGTCAGCAGAGTTACCTCACTTCTACCTGTCCCTACATAAAGGACAGGCGGTCACCATTTCATGGTGGTGGACAACAATCAGATTAACCTTAACGGTGTCACTGCCTAGATTTGCACATACCTTACCATTCCCACTGTCCCATCACATAAATGCACTATGTACATTGAGGTGGGGGATCCATTGTTCAAATTGTGACAGCCTACTCACTCTTGATACCTACCACTGTGGATGAATGGGGGAGAAGACAAACCCCATGTACAGACCTGTTGTTAACTTGGCTACACTGGGGGACAGGCACATTATACTGACTTAGAGACTGGACAGGGTCACAATCACAGAGCTGTGTGCCCAATTGGAGCCTGACCTGATACCAGCTATCCATCATCCGACTGGGATCCCTCTCTAGTGCAAGTGCTATCAGTGCTCCATTTCCTGGCAACTGGTTCTTTCCAAGCGGCAGTGAGCTTGGCAGCAGGAATGTCACAGCCAATGTTTTCAATTGTGCTGGCAAGGGTTTTGTTTGCCCTGGTGAAACACATGTGCAACTACATTGCTTTCCCCCGGGTGGAAGATTTGGACACTGTGAAGGGAGGATTCTATCCAATGGGGCATACCCCCAATATTATTGGGGCGATTGACGGTACACATATAGCGTTTGCCCCCCCCTCCAGAATGAACAGGCGTTCAGGAATCGTAAGAGTTTCCACTCACTGAATGTGCAAATGGTGTGCCTGACGGACCAGTACATCTTCCACATCACTGCCAAATATACTGGGTTGGTGCATGATGCCTTTGTACTGAGGAACAGGAGCATCCCAAATGTGATGGCCCAACTAGAGAGGCACAGGGTGTGGCTAATAGGTGAGCCATAACTCCCACCCGCTGTATGTCAGTGTATGCCTTCAGGTGTTATCCCCATAGCACTGTGTAAGGCTAAATGTTGTCCCTCATTACCTGCAGGTGACTCTGGCTACCCAAACCTATTGTGGCTCCATGACTCCTATGAAGAATGCCAGGACAGGGGCTGAGGTCTGTTATAATGAGGCACATGGGTGAACCAGAAGAATAATCAAGAGGACCTTCGGGCTCCTGAAGGCCAGGTTCAGGTGCCTCCATCTGACAGGTGGATCTCTGTGATACTCATCTGGAAAGGTCTGCCAGATAGTAGTCAAATCCTCATATCTAAACAGGGTCCCTGAGCTAGATACAGAGAGTAACACACAGGGAAGCAATACTATGAGTATAACGTAGTTTACTCTCCATTAACATAGCAAACATAGGAATGGAAATCTTAAATTCAAATATACAACATACAATATATTTCAATTTAGATATTTATTATAGCTAATTAAACATTCAGTTCGCACATAATATAATCAACATAGAATCAACTAAAAAAATATAATACAACCCCCTAACCTAAATGAAACATACATATATGAAAACATAAATAACATGCCAGTAAATACGCAAAAATAAACAAATAACACAGAACTAACAAAATCACAAAATAGTATACATACAAATTTACAACCGCCTCATACATGAGAGGATATTTAAACAGCACAATAAAGTTACTGCTTTGATGCTACAATTATGCGTTGTAGTTTGGATTGTATAAAATTCAACATAATAACAGCCAATTCTAGGTTATAATTTCCTGATTCAAATTCTCGTGTTACAGGCCTGATGGTAGCCAATCCTGGTCAGGGCTTCAAATTTGCCAATATCAAACACTTCATGCCAATGTTCAAGACATGCCAATTTACAAGCCGACGCGCGTTTCGGTGAGTGAAGAAAAATATAAATACACCTTCATCAGGACTTTATGATTCAGTATAATTGGCATACGTACATCTTGTAATCTGCCTATCAAAGAAACATCAAAATTATTCATTACAATTCTTTGCAATACACGTTCGTGCGAGTACCGGACTGCTCACCGCTACGCTTCTTACTGGTCATTTTTCAGGCTTATCAGGGCCTTTCCAATCTTCATTACCAAACAAGCCTTTTACCTACGCACCTGCAGCTGCTTGGCGCAGCCATTCTAACTACAGCTCTGTACCATCCAACTCAGTCCAATTTAGTGATTACAGAGATACTTCGCCACTATACGCCACCACTTACTCACTGAAACCAGCAGGCCCCAGCCTTGATGAAGTCACCTGTGTGACGAAACACGTGTTGGCTGTATCTCCATGATGATCTAATGCTTTCTAAGCATCTACAAATAAAGACACCATCTACAAAACGGATTTGAGACTCATTTCAACACAATTCTTCTCCCAACCTACGGAACCACACCAGCATTATCTTTGCTTGTTTCAATGTTGGACATTACTCTCTGTGTGCTGTGGCCATTTTGTCCCATAACATCAGTTATACGTCAATACTTCCAATGGCACACAGGTGAGACAGTGGAACTGATGATTACTCTGATTATTGATGTTTTCTCTGTGGCTGTAGCATGATGGCATTCACTTCCTTTGCATCTCAATTTACTGTCACCTATGGCTTCTCATTTTCCAGATGTTGGTGATATGACAACAATGTCCTGATGTGATCACTACAGACAGTTACAGGTCATTATTTGTATGCTATCACAGTGTTCAGATCATTTGCACTAGATGTGACTATTCCCACAAATGCAAATTTTCAACACATAAAACAGTGTCACTCAAATTGTGTTCAAGGGTGTTTATTGTAGTGCAAATAAGCGACTGAAAAGTGCAATGGAATGTGATGATGGTGGAGGAAAGTCCAGGGTATTGTTCCAGTCTGTTTGCAGCACAGGTCCAGTGTCCAAGGGGCCATAGGAAGGGGAGCAAAGGCAGTTCAAAGTGGACAAGATGACAGGGTGGGACGCAAGGGGGACAATCAGGAGAGTCTCATTTCCTGGCAGCGGTCTTGGTCTTGGCAAGTGTCTCTGGCTTCTGTCTGGGTCGCAGGGAACGTTTGCGGGGTGATTCACCTTCTGCAGGGGGAGGGGTGCTGGTGGCCTGTGAGTCCTGTGGTGGGGAATCCTTTCCACTGGCTGCAGTGAATGTGGTGGGCTGGTCAATAGACTGGCTAGTTGTAGGGGCCTGCTGGTGTGCCGTCCATTCCCTCATAATGCTGGCCATGTCTGCCAGCACCCCTGCTATGGAGATCATGGTGGTGTTGAGGGCCTGCAAGTGCTCCCTGATCTCCTGATGGTGTTCCTCCTGCAGCCGCTTGTTCTCCTGCATGTTGTTCAGGATCTGGCCCATTGTGTCCTGGGATTTTTGGTGAGCTCCTAGGACATTAGTGAGTGCCTCATGGAGAGTCAGTTCCCTGGGCCTGTCCTCCCCCTGGTGCCCAGCAGTCCTCCCAGTGTCCCTGCTGCCCTGTGCCCCTGTCCCCTGAATGGTGTGCCCACTGCCACTGACCCCAGGTCCCTGATTGTCTTGAGGGCGAGGTGTGGACTAGGTTCCCTGTACAGGTGGGCACACTGCTGATTGACATGTCCTGGGGACAGAGGTGTGGGTATGCTGGGTGGGTGCTGTAGTGTTGGATACTGATGGGGGAGGCTCTGTTGTGGACTATGAGTGGTCTGGGGTGACCGATTGACCAGTGGTCCCTGATGGGCCAGGTTGTGATCCAGATTCTGAAGTCCAGAGTTACTGTCCTCACTGGGGCATCTTCTGTTGGGGGAAAGGATAGTTGTGGCACCTCCTCTCCGCTGAGACTGACTGGGGCAACTGCAGGGATGTAAGTGATGTATTATGTTTCATGTCGGTGACATATTGTACATCCCTATCTTCCCCTGTATCCTTGCTGTTTCCCTTCTACCTTTGAATGTGTATGGTGATGTATTGTGGGATTGTTATTACCCCTATGCTGTGCATGCTTTGGTGAAGGGTGTCCATGCAGGGCTGGGAGGGCTGCCCATGCACTGGTATGACATGCAGGGCCTGGCATTGGGGTTAGTCATCTGTGTTGGTGCAGCGTGTGGGATGGAGTGGAGTGATGGGAGTGAGGGTGAGGGTGTGAGATGGCATGCAGGTATGGGGGATCATAAGTGGTAAATGTTGACTATAAGTGTCCATTTCTCCAGCTACTCCAGTGAGTCCCTCAGGATGCAGTAATGCGAAGACTTGCTACTCTCATGCTGTAAGCTGTGGGGGAGGAGGTGGGGGTCCTCTGTATGGCAAGCTGGTGCCTTGCTGCCATGGGACGTACCTTCCCTCGTAGGTCGTTCCACCTCTTCCTAATGTCGTCCCTTGTTCTTGAATGCTGTCCCACGGCGTTCACCCTGTCCACGATTCTCCGTCATTGCTCCATCTTCCTTGCAATGGATATCTTCTGGACCCGTGCTCCAAAGAGCTGTGGCTCTACCCTGACTATTATCTCCACCATGACCTGCAACTCCCCATCTGTGAAACGTGGGTGCCTTTGTGGGGCCATGGGCTTTGTGTGGTGTGTGTAAGTTTGTGGGTGTTGGGTAGTGTGATTGGGCGTATGTAGTAGAGTGCATGAGGGATGTATGGATGGGTGTGTGTAGTTGTCTCAGTGGTCTTGATGTCTGTCTGATGGCAATGATTTGTATTCATAGGAGATTGTGGGTAATGTGGGTTTGTGTTTTATAGTGGTGTGATTGGGTGTGTGTGGTGTGTGTATGGGTATCAGGTGTGTGTTTTTGGTATTGGCCAATGTTGTGTAGTTTAGTATTTGGCTGTTCATTCTGAGCGCGGCGGTGTGTACCGCTGCTGAATGTCTGCTGTGGTGATTTGTGGGTCATGATGTGGTGGGCGTTGTTTTGTTGGCGTAATGGTATGGATGTTGGTACCGACCGTTTACCACTGACCTTTGGGCTGGTGGATTTGCGTATGTGGCTGTATTCTGTCGGTTTGGTGTGTGTCTGTCATAATATGGCGAACGGATATCTGCCACCGCGGCGGTGTGTTGGCAGCCGTCAGCGCGCCAGTAAGTGGGATTTACCACCAATGTCATAATGAGGGCCTTAGTGTTTTGAAAATTCATATCTTGACTTGTGTATGTTTGATTTTTGTCATTAGATAAATATTGCCTATTTTTCTAAACTGGTGTTGTGTGCATTTTTGTGTGTTTTCACTGTATTACTGTGTGTTTGGTACAAATACTTTACACATTGCTTCTGGGATAAGCCTGCCTGCTCGTGCCAAGCTACCAAGAGGGTAAGTGGGGATTAACCAGGTGTGTTTCTCCTTTGCCCTGACTAGTTTGAGGGTCCTTGCTTGGACAGGGGGTAACCTGACTGCCAACCAAAGATCCCATTTCTAACAACTAATAGCTATTAGTTGTTAGAAATGGGGTCTTTGGTTGGCAGTCAGGGGTCTTTACTTGAAGCTTCCATTTTTCGGGTTTGTCTATTGTCAATTAGATGGGAACCCGGAACCTGGCCTGTGCTCAATAAATGAGCAGTTGTGTAGATTTTCTCATTGACTTCATTGTTCATTCTTGAAACCTGCGAAACTGCTTTACTGTGGATCAGTGTCCCTTGTCCGTGGGGCGTTTTATTGGTAAATGGTCAGCGGTTGCTGGCTCTTACTCACAATGGGGGGGGGCAGCAGGGGAGGTACAATAATAATAAAAGATAAAAGAAAAGAAACAGCACTTACCTTTGGACGGACATCCCCCTCTCAATGTCTCTCCTTCTGTCCTTGGTCCAACTCGCGACGGGACCCAGGAAACTGCACAGGCCAATCCTGGTGCTGCTTTCATGCTGGTAACCAGCATGAAAGCAGCGTCAAGTTTGGTAGGAGTGGGCTATCTCAGCGCTCACCAGAGCGCTGGAGGCCTGTGCCTTCTCTAACTCAGCTGTCTTAAGACAGAGAGATGTTTAAAGTGCACATTGCCAAAGGGAAATGCACACTTTGAACAAGTGCACTGCTTCCTGCTGCCACTCAGCAGCAATTGCCGCCCCATCCTGACACTCGGTTCAGGACAGGGCGCTGAAAAATAAAATGGTAATAAACAAAATTTTATTTTTCTGTCCTGGGGGCATTTTTCTAAGTGGAGCAATGCTCCTCTGCCCACATGAAGGGGCTGCCCTGCAAATGGCTGCAGCTGCCTGCCATTTATGCAATACAGTTGATGATAATGTTCTTATTTGTGGGTAGTGGGAAGTTAGCATTGATATAAAGATTGGATTCTAATGTAGTGGTTTGATCCTTTGACAGCCACAAAGTCTCCTTTATTGGTGTCTGATCATCTTACCCATTGTGTTTGGCAATGTCATGCAGGTGAACTACTTGTAATTCTAATGCTTGCTTATCCCTACTGTTGTGCAAGGATACCAACCACAGCAGGTTGCAAAATATGTCCCATGAATTTCCTTGTTGCTTTTGTATTCTGTGCCCTTCCATACCCTGCCACCAGACAGATATACCAAGACAGTGTATCACATTTGACAAATTTTGTTATTTGAATTTATTCCATTTTGGACTAGATTTTGTCATGTTGGAACTTTAATGCCCTTACATGGCTCTGTGAGAATGGACATCCTGTTTGCTGTATGCATTGCTGCATGTTTGTGGGTGTATCGCTCATCTGCTTTTTCATTAATAGCTTTAAAGTGTTTATTACATTTTTGTTTTGTTGTGGTGAAGGTCGTTTAGCAGATTCCTTGCTTTGCTCGACCCGACCCAGGATGTTTCTTGGTCAGGACTAAGTGCCAGATGTACATAGCTTTTTCTTGGTTGCAAACGGCCCGATTCGCAAGAACAAGCATTTTTCCCACTACCCAAATTTGCAATTCGGTAATCTATTTAATGAATTGCAAAATGGGTTTGCCACTCGCTTTTAGAAAGGGGCATGCCAAGGGCGTCCCTTACTAATAGTGAATCACAGTGGTATGTATGATTGTTTTGTGACGTTGACTGTGGTCGCAAAACAATTGCAGTTACCACCAATTTCAAATTTGTGGTAACCCATTCGCAAAAGGGAAGGATTCCCCAAGGGACCCCTTCCCCTTTGTGAATGCATGCAAAAACTTTTTTTAAGAGTAGGCAGTGGTCCCACATACCACTGCTTACTCTTAAAAAATGAAACTGAAACGTTTAATTTTTTGCTTTTTAAACTCATTCCTTTTTCCTTTAAGGTAAACGCAATGTGTTTGAAAAAAAAGATTGCTTTTTTTAAAAGCAATCACAGACGGTTGTCTGCTGACAACAGCAGGCCACCATCCCTGTGATTTTTGAGATTCCCAGTAAGTTGCAAATTGCAACCTACCTCATTAATATTGGTAAGGTAGGTCTACTTGCACCGCACAGGGAATCGCAAAAGAAACTCAATGCAGTTTTGTACATTTAGAATGGCGATTTCCCAATTTCAGTTCGCTTGGACTCGCAATTAGGAAATTGCAATTCCAAACGTTCGTACATGTGGCCCTTAGTAGGTTGACAAGTTTTAATGGAGAGCGAAGAGGGTTAAGATTTAGTTTTATTTCTATCATTAAATTAAATTTTAAATTTACCCTCACTTGTATTTAACCTTGTAATGATATACAACTGTCTGATTGGAGGGGCCAAGCCATATTTCTATAGGTTTTTTGCAAGCTGAATAGTGCCTCCTTTCAGTCTTCACTGAATTCTGAACCTCACATTTTTTTGAGAGCGCCTCCCTGACATGTCAGTTTTTATTTTTGGTCTGTCAGTCGGTATTCCCACTGCCAGGCCAGCAGATGTGAAAGCTGCTGATCTCATTTCTCTCAATAATACACAATAACAGCAGGTTATTCTGCAACACAGACAACTATACAAAATACCTAATGCAAGCTCAGGTGCAATTAAGAGACAAAGGCAGTGATATGACAAAAGCAATGTATCTGTATGCCTTCCCAAGAAAAAATAAATTAAAATAGGTCTGACAGTAGTATATGTTCTATTGTTCTATTGATCATTTAACTCAATGCGGATAGTATATATATTCAGTTAAAAAAATGAAAGGTTACAGGTACGTTACAGTTAGGCTCACATTTTAAAAGTATGAAACAATAGAAATTCATCCGTTATGGAGATACCGCAAGTACCTCGTGCCTTAGTTAACTATAACTCGTGCTGTCGCCATGCACAGTTTTTTCGTCAAAAATTTTACAGCATATATTATTTTGATATTATCAATGGCGTTATCAAAGATGTCATGAATGCTGTCATCTCTGGGGTCATTGCAGTGCATGGCCAGGGTGCGAGATATAGATACCTTAGGGCACAAGTTACAGTTACTTGAGGTAACTCTAACTATAACCGGTGAATTTATATGGTTTCATAAGTTTAAAACGTGAGCCTAACTATATTGTCCCAGTAACCTTTGGATTTTTAAGTGAATTTCTATAGTTTTTAAAAAATTGTATTTCCTAACTATAATGTCTCTGTAACCTTTGTTTTTTCCAGTGAATTTCTATGTTTTTTTAACACAGAGACCCTCATTACAACCCTGGCGGTCGGTGATATAGCGGCGGTAATACTGCCAACAGGTTGGCGGTAAATACCGCCAAATTATGACTATGGCGGAAAGAGCTCAGGCAGACAGCCACTTTACCACACCGACTGCCAGGGCGGAATCAACAGGCACCACGGCGGTAGCCACCAACAGCCAGGTGGAAGCCAATGTTCCGCCTACTGTATTAAGAGACACCAATCCACCACCTTTTCCGGGGAGGTACCAATGACATCAAAAGCCTGGTGGAAACACTGCACAGAAGGAAAACGACTCACCTATGGAGACTCAGGGAAGAACCACGCCGCCATGGAGCCCGAACTGTGTACATTTCCAATGCTGTTCTACATCCTGCTCCACCACGAACACCAACGATGGCGAAGACGACCATCGTGAGTACAGCTGCCTAGCACACAGGGGAGGGAGGGAGGAAAAAGAGAGTGACACACACATGCAACACGCAACACCCCCACCCCCAACACCATACACACAAGCAAATGCAGTAACATAATATATTTACCCCATACCCCTCAGGAATAATGCAAGGACAACACAAATAGATTAAAGTGAGTGTAATAAGATAAATAAAGTAGTAATACATGCATCCAACCCAAAAGTATATACATATTTACAAATCAAGGGGCACTGTCCAGTCCTCATTGTTCGTGGGCCACAGGGCCACATTACAAAGTCCAAGGCCCCACTTGACTTATGCAACAACACGGAGAGAACACAGCAGGGGCATCAGTTCGAAAATAGGCAGGCACCTCAGGGGGACGGGGAATGGGGGGGTACCTCAGCCGGCAGATGGAACAACACCTCTGGTCCTGGAGGGGGCAACATGCCATGTGCTTGGTCCTGGGGAGTGCAAGGCCGCAATCTCTCAAGTGGGTGACTTGCCCACATGCTCTGGAGGGGGCAACATGCCCTGTGCTTGGTCCTGGGGAGTGCAAGGCCACAGTCTCTCAAGTGGGTGACTTGCATACATGCTCTGGAAGGGGCAACATGCACTGTGCTTGGTCCTGGGGAGTGCAAGGCCACAGTCTCTCAAGTGGGTGACTTGCCCACATGCAGCCACAGTCTCTCAAGTGGGTGACTTGGCCACATGCTCTCGAGGAGGCAACATGCCCTGTGCTTGGTCCTGGGGAGTACAAGCCACAGTCTCTCAAGTGGGTGACTTGCCCACATGCTCTGGAAGGGGCAACATGCCCTGTGCTTGGTCCTGGGGAGTACAAGCCACAGTCTCTCAAGTGGGTGACTTGCCCACATGCTCTGGAAGGGGCAGCATGCCCTATGCCTGCTCCTGGGGAGTGCAAGGCAACAGTCTCTCAATTGGATGACTTGCCCACATGCTCTGGAGGGGGCAACATGCCCTGTGCTTGGTCCTGGGGAGGGTAAAGCCACAGTCTCTCAGGTGGATGGCTTCTCCACTGGTTCTGGAGGGGGCATTGTGCCCTGTGATCTTCATCCTGGAGAGGATTGGGTGAGTGGATGGCTTCTCCACTGGTTCTGGAGGGGGCATCATGTCCTGTGATCTTCATCCTGGAGAGGATCGGGTGAGTGGATGGCTTCTCCACTGGTCCTGTGATGCAGGTGTTGGGGACGCAAGGTCACAGTCTCTCAGCTGGGTGTCATACCCACAGGATTTGCAGGGGCAGGCCGCACAACAGGCCATGGACGCAGGACTACACACTGTCCGCCGGTGGTGATGGCTGCTCAGTGATGGTGATGCTGATGTTGCCGCTGGTGGTGGGGGAAGCTCCTCCCCATCCCCTGCAGCCTCTGACGGCTGCCCACTGGTGCTACTGCTGCTGGTGGAGCTGGTGGTGCTGCTGCTGGTGGTGGGGATAAGCTCCTGCCCATCCCCTGCAGCCTCGGGCAGCGGCACCACCATGGTTGTTGGTGTGGGCTCTGACTGAGTCCCAGCACTAGGTCCCTTGTCCTTTCTGCCTGTTGGTGCAGGCCCTTTGCCCTTCCTAGCAGCAGCTGGGGATGTCTCCATGGTCCTCTTGGCAGTAGCTTGGGGTGGCTCCTTGGTCCTCGTGGCAGCAGCTGGGGGTGGCTACTTGGTCCTCTTGGCAGCAGCTGGGGGTGGCACCTTGCTCCTCTTAGCAGCAGCTGGGGGTGGTTTCTTGGTCCTCTTGGCAGCAGCTGGGGGTGGCTCCTTGGTCCTCTTGACAGCAGCTGGGGGTGCCTGGCAGCACTTGTGGTAGGCACCCTTTCAGTGTGGTTGACTGGTGCCCGGGATCCTTTCCCACTAGGAGTTTCTGTGGACACTACTGGGCCTGTGGACTGGGTGGCTGAGATGCTTACCTGGGTTTTAGTCACCCTGGCCAGACGTGAAGGATAGGGGTTAGGGGTTGGGAAGAGGTCAATGGTGGAGAGGAAAAGCTTGTTAGGGACATTGGGGCGGGAACAGGGAGAAGGTTTGGGAGTGGAGGAAGAGGGAGTGGTTATAGGAGGCATCTGTCTTCTGTGTTTGGGTGCAGGTACATGAGCTGGATGCTGTTGTGAGGTGTATGGCTGTTGGGTGTCTGAGTGCTTGCGTTTGTGTACTTTAGGAGGAGGGGGCACAGACACAGTGGGAGAGGACACAGGGGACGTGTGCATGGATGTTGGGGTGGTGACTGCCAGTGAGGTGTGTGTTCTGATAAGTGTGCTGGTGATGTAGGTAGTGAATGAGGATGTAGTGCATGCTGATGTGAGTGTAGACGCAACTGGGAGGGAGGTAGAGGACGAGGAGGAGGGGGACATAGTGGAGGCAGTGGATGTTGGTATGTTTACATCTGGATGGTGTGTGTGTGAGTGTCTTTGGGAAGATGTGTGGTGCCTGTGTTTCTCTGTGCAACTCTTGTGTGTTGTCCTGTGTGCATGCTCGTCTGCCTGTGTGCTTGTGATAGGTTGGGGTTGAGGGGAATGGAATTGGGTAGAGGAAGTTGGAGGGGTGAGGGTGGAAACAGGCAAAGGCTGCCATCAGAGAGGAGGCCAGAGCCTAGATTGATCTCTGTTGGGCTGCCAAGCCAGTGTGAATGCCCTCCAGAAATGTATTGGACTGTTGCATTTGGGCTGCCAGCTCATGGATGGCATTCACAGTGGTTGACTGCCCAACAGAGATGGATCTCAGGAGGTCAATAGCCTCCTCACTCAGAGCAGCAGGGCTAACTGGGCAGGGCCTGAGGTGCCTGGGGCGAAGGAGATGCCCACCCTCCTGGTTGAGAGGGCACAGGCAACTCACTGAGGGGCTGCTGGGAGGACAGTGCTGGTACAGGGGGTGGCAGCTGTACCTGTAGCTGGGGTGGGCACAGAGGTTTCCGCCACCATCAGGGAGCTTCCATCGGAGAAGGTATCTGTGTCTGAAATGTCCCCGTCCAGTCTCTGCCGTGGTGCTCCCCTTGCCCTCCGTCCCACTGGTGCCCTCACCGTCGGTGGACTCTGCCTCCTTGGTCCTGAGGGATGCACCTCCCTAGGTCGCCTGTGCCTCTGCTCCTCCACCAGATGATGCTAGTGCCTATAAGGACAGGGTGACAAAACAAAAAGTGGTGGGAGAGACAAAGGATTCACTTGGGAATTTCTGCACCAACACCACTGTTGGCGCACACAACACACTTACACACAGGGAACAGCCCTACACACTAGGCAATGCACTACCAACAACAATGCTAGTCACCAGGGTATGGGGAGGGACACATAACGCCAACTGCAGCATACCTGAGACCCACACACCCCTGCCCAGTAGTGGATGCTTACTAGCTAGGTTGGAGGAATTTCACATCAGAACCCTGCCCAACATGGGACCTACTCTGCAATGTCAGGCCTGGCCTAGGGGCACCCACAGGCACACATCCCCCACCTGGATACCACTTCACTAGGCGTAAATAGTAATGATGGGCACTGTACTCACCCCCTTGTTGCTGCTGTGATGCCCCCAAGCGCCCATCCAGCTCCGGATAGGCTACTGCCAGTATGCGGGCCATTGGGGGGGGGTCAGGGTTCGACAGGCACCCCTTCCTTGTTGGGAGGCCATTCCCAGCTGGGCCTCGGCCGTCTACAGTGCCCAGCATCTCAGGTCCTCCCCCTGTTTCCCACAGTGGGTGCTCCACCTGCCATAGACCCCCAGGGTCCGCACGTCCTTGGCGATGCCACGCCATATACCCTTCTCTTGATGGACGCTGACCTGCAGAGGAAATAAACACAGGGAAAGGTATTAGTTAGACCGTCCTGCCTGTTACACTCATGGCCCACCATAGCCCTTCCCATCCCCTTACACACAGACCTGGCCCAGCATACATGTTGCATGCTGACCTGGGCCCATCCACCAACCCCCCCTACATGAGACCTTCACACGCAGCATTCCATGCATTCATGCCCCATGCATCGTGCTCACAGTGTACTGACCTGTTGGTCTGGAGGCCCATACAGCAGTCCGTACTGGGGTAGGATCCTATCCACCAGTCTCTCCAACTCCGCCGAGGTGAAGGTGGGGCCCTTTGCCCAGTCACATGGGCCATGGTAGGTTCCAGGCACAGGTGACAGCAGCACATGCAGTGTAGGTCTTAACCTGTTGAAGGTCAGGGAGCAAGTGAGTGAACAGATAGAAAAAATGGCGGTGACGTCCATGGCGGTGCATACCGTCACCGCCGGCGTACATCACCATTGGCCACTGTACCCTATAGGGCCCAATGATAACCAATGAGGAGTTGCCCGGCAGTTCCCGACCGCCTCCCGCAATGGAGCACAACGTCAGTGGAATTACCTCACCCCCCTCCCTGTCCCTCCATACAAGACAGGTGGACGCCATTTCGGGGGGGGCGCAGGCCAAGGATCCTAACTGCATCACAGTTCACAATTGTACATTCAGGACATATGCCACTAATAAATAAAAAAATCACATCACGCATTACAGTTTTTGCCACATAGATTGCAACCGCTGTGGATGAATAGAAGATGGAGACATCCCCCTGTGTACAGACCCCTGGTGGACTTGGCAGCAATGGAGGACAGGCACATCATCCTCACCTACAGACTTGACAGGGCCACAATAACTGAGCTGTGTGCCCAACTGGAGCCTGACCTGATATCTGCTATCCATCACCCCACTGGGATCCCCCTCTTGTGCAAGCGCTATCTGTACTCCATTTCTTAGCAACTGGTTCTTTCCAAGTGACAGCGGGCTTGGCAGGAGGAATGTCTCAGCCAATTTTCTCAATAGTGCTGACAAGAATGTTGTCTGCCCTGATTAAACACATGTGCAGCTACATAGTTTTCCCCCAGGTAGAAGATTTGGCCACAGTGAAGGCTGACTTCTATGCAATGGGACATATCCCCAACGTAATTGGGGCGATTGAGGGAACACATATTGCTTTTGCCCCCCGACAAAATTAACAGGTCGAAAACGTTTTCACTCGATGAATGTACAGATGGTGTATTTGGTGGACCAGTACATCTCCCACGTCAATGCTATGTATCCTGGCTCATTGCATGATGCTTTTATCCTGAGGAATAGCAGCATCCCAAATGTGATGGTCCAGCTGCAGAGGTACAGGGTATGGCTAATAGGTGAGCCCTGGTTCCCACCCAGTGGATGTTGGTGTATGGGTATGGTGTGGGCCATAAGGGTTAGTGTGTGGCTAACATTGTCCCTCAATATTTGCAGGTGACTCTGGTTAACTCAACCTATCATGGCTACTGACCTATGTGAGGAATCCCAGGACAAGGACAGAGGAATGTTACAATGAGGCACATGGGCGAACAAGAAGGATAATTGAACGTACCTTTGGCCTCCTGAAGGCCAGGTTTTGGTGCTTCCATCTAACAGGTGGATCCCTGTGCTACTCACCCAAAAAGGTCTGCCAGATCATTGTGGCATGCTGTATGTTGCACAACCTTACCTTGAGATGCCATGTGCATTTTCTGCAGGAGGAGGAGGCTGGAGATGGCCGTGTGGCAGCAGTGTACCCTCAGGACAGTGAAGATGAGGAGGCCGAGGATGAGGATGAGGACAACCGAACTGCAAGGATTAGGCTATACTTTCAATGACAGACAGGTAAGACAGTGTAACTTCACATTTCATTGACAGTTTTATGTTTGACATTGTCACTGGCAGGCTGTGAATTCCCACTTCTATGCTCACTCACTGTACCCTTTGGAAACTCTTTTTGCCGATGTTGTTGTTGCCCCACTATTGCTCGTGGTGTGTTCACTGCAGCCAAATACAGGTCTTTCCTTTGTAAACATTACTGTACAGTTGAATTGCAATGTTTCCACCTTGTTACACAAATACATACTTAAATCATTTGACATACTCCACACTTGTATTTTTTCATGTGTGTTTATTGCAGTGCTCTTATGAAAAGGGGGAAGTGCAGTGGGCTGGGGTGATGATGGAAGAAAGTCCAGGTTAGAGTCCAGTCTATTTGTAGCACAGGTGCATTGTCCAATGGGCCATAGGAAGGGGAGCAAGTGCAGTTCAAGGTGGACAGGGTGACAGAGTGGGACAGAAGGGTGACAATCAGGAGAGTCTTATTTCCTGGCGGGGTTCTTGGCAATAATCTCTGGCTTCTGCCTGGATCCCAGGGAACGTTTGCGGGGTGGTTCTCCTTCTGCAGAGGGAGGGGTGCTGGTGGCCTGTTGGTCCTGTGGCGGGGCCTCCTGTCCACTAGCGGCAGCGCAGGTGGAGGGCTGTTCAGTAGTCTGGATAGTGGAGGGGCCCGCTGGTGTGACACTGCCTCCCTCATGATGTTGGCCATGTCTGCCAGCACCCCTACAATGGAGACCAGGGTGTGTCCACTGTCACTTACCCCAGGTCCCTGATTGTCTTGGGTTTGTGTGGTGCCCTGGGGTCCCTGTAGTGGTGGACACACTGCTGATGGACGTGTCTTTGGGAAGAGGTATGGGCACGCTGGGTGGGTCCGTGGTGGTGTTTCCTGAGGGGGGGAGGCTCTGTGGTGGTTTGTGACTGTGCCTGGGTAACCGACTGTCCGGAGGTAGCTGATGGGCCAGGTTGGACATTCAGATCCAGGCGAGCAGAGTCGCTATTATCACTGTGGGCCTCTTCTGTGGGGGCCTGGATGTTGATGGCACCTCTTCTCCGGTGACATTAGCTGGGATGCCTGTGGGGATGTAAATGCAGTGTTATTATTTCTGTGTGTGACATATTGTGCATGGGTGGGTTGCCCTCTATGGTTGTTATTGCCCTGGCAGCTTTGCCTTGTTAATTTGGTGGGCTAGCTGATTGTCTCTAGTGTGCATGCTTCAGTTATAGGTGTCCATGCAGGTCTGTGAGTGGCTTCCATGCATTGGTGGTGCATGCAGGGCTTGGCATTGGGATGAGTGGGTTGTGATGGTGTGGTGTGTGGGAGGTGGTGGAGTGATGGGAGTGAGGGTGGGGTTGGAGTATGTGATGGCATGCAGGTAGGGGTGTGATAGCAGTAAAGAGTAGTCCTCCTGCTACTACTGCCAGGCTCTCAGGATGCATGATTGCCAAGACTTGCTCCTCCCATGATGTTAGTTGTGGGGGAGGAGGTGGGGGTCCACCACCAGTCCTCTGTACAGCGAGATGGTGTCTTGCTGCTATGGAACACACCTTCCCCGTAGGTCGTTCCACCTCTTCCTGATGTCATCCCTTGATCTGGGGTGTTGTCCCACGGCGTTGACCCTGTCCACGATCCTCCGCCATAGCTCCATCTGCCTAGCAATGGATATCTGCTGCACCTGTGCTCCAAATAGCTGTGGCTCTACCCGGATGATTTCCTCCACCATGACCCTTAGCTCCTCCTTTGAAAATCTGGGATGTCGTTGTGGTGCCATGGGTGTAGTGTGAGTGAGGGTGTGTAGGGTGATGTGTTGTGGTGTGTGATGTAAGGTGCGTTGGTGGTTTATGGGTGTGAGTTGTATGCGGCTCTGGTTGTGTGAGTGCTCTTGCTGTCTCTGTTGGCAATTGTTTGTACTCGTAAAGGTTGTGGGTAATGTGTGTGTGTGTTTTATAGTGGTGTGGGTATGGTGTGTATGGGTGTCAAGTGTGTGTAGTTTGAATAGACCACTGTTATGTTGTTTTGTATATGTGTGCGTGTATTTTGAGCGCAGCGGTATGTACCGCCAATGGTTTACCGCCATTGAATGTCTGCCGTGGTGATTCGTGGGTCATAATGTTGTGGGCGTTGATCTGTTGGCATAATGGTGTGGGTTTTGATACCACCAGTTTATCACTGATCTTTGGTGTGGCGGACTTGTGTGTGTGGCCATATAGTGACGGATTGGTATGTGTGTGCCATAATATGGTGAACGGATATCCGCGGACGCGGCGGTATGTTGGCAGCAGTCAGCCTGGCAGTAAGTGGGATTTACCGCCAACGTCATAATGAGGGCCATAGTAATTTTTATCACTATACGTTAATCCAACCACTGCTGCAAATGGCCTTTGGCTGTGCGCTGCAATGATTGACAACAGGGCCTGGCCTCCGTCCAGTCGCTGAGGCCAACCCCCTATAAACACCCAACCTTGAACCGTGCATGGCCTTCACCTGTGCGCAGGGGAGGTTGCCTGCAAGACCTGGCCTGCAGCCGGACCCTGTGGCCAAGAACCCCCTAACCACCCAACACCATATATTTATACCTATGTCTGTTTGTATAATTTATGTTTGCCCTTACACACTGCTCCTAATCATATATATTTCCAAGCACAGAATCACTGTACACAATCTGGAGTATCACGCGGAACTTCATGCATGGCACAAATCTCATCCTATTTTGACCACTATTCATTCACCTGCACTTCCAACCATATGTACAAGCCTGGAAAAGGAAAAGGTGGAGTGTTACTAGGCAACAAATATGACAGAAGGCACCATGCACATGTCAAGTTTCAATAAAAGTAATATTAACCATAACTTGTAGTACACAGGATTGAATGTCAGCACAGGGCTTTCAGCTTTTAACCCTGTGATTAGTCAAATGAGTCTTAATCTGCTCACTAGTAGTAACACTTGCTGTTTACAGTACTGCAAATGTCAAGCAATCTGGACTAGGACAGGAAAAGAGTGTACTGGTAGAGCAGAACAGTGCATGCTCCCCCTGTGCCTGAAGAGGCTGTCTGGGGGGACTGGGTCCTGAGGCTGGATTGCCCTTGCTGCCTAATCCTAAAGGGATGTTACTGGTCAGATTTTCTGGCCTATAAAATTGTGTTTGGTGTTCCCACACCCTAAAAAGTTAGGAGCGGATTCACAACGCTAGATATAATTGGATGGAGTAGCATCCCATTCAACAGGAGCCAATCAACGAGAAGGCTTGCGCATGTAGATGAGAAGAAATTTACTTTTCTTAACTCTACATCTACGTGCCTAGATATATATATCTTCAAGGTACATATATCTGGAGTTCTGTATAGTAAACCTATCCTTATCTATATCAATGTGCCTTCATGATATTTCGGTCCTTAATGTTTTTGCCACAATATTTTGGCAGCACAATATTCTGCTATAAATATTTTGTTGGAATAACCCTGTATGGATCCTTCTCTTCCCATGACATCTTCTATTTCTGCACCATTGTCTAGTCCGAGGCATAGCATTCTTTTGTAGTCAAAGGGCCAGATGTACAACCTTTTGTTTTGCGACTTGCAATTTGCGATCCATATGGGAATCGCAAATTGCGAGTTGCAAAACAAAATGTAGAACAGTGTTAAGCACACTGTTTGTGATTCCCAATAGAGTTGCAAATTACCTACCTCATCAATATTCATACGGTTGGTCGCAATTTGCCCCCATTGGGAATGGCCAGCACTCACAGGGATGGTGGCCTGCTGGGGACAGCAGACCACCATGTCTGTGACTGCTTTTCAATAAAGCAGTTTTTTTCCTGAAATGCAGCCCATTTTCCTTCAAGGAAAATGGGATGCATTTTAAAAATAAAAATTTAAAGTTTTCTTCTTATTTTTTTTAGAGTAGACAGTGGTTGCATGCATTCACAAAGGGGAAGAGGTCCCCTGGGAACCCCTTACCGTTTGCAAATGAATTGGTGGTAATCTGCAAATGTTTTGGTCGCAAAACATTCATACATACCTTTCGGATTGGGTATTAGGAAGGGACGCCCTGAACATGCCCCTTCCTAATACCAAATTGCAAAACCCAAAAGGCGATTCGGTAGGCTTTGTACATCCCAAAAAGCATTGTTCTAGTCGCAAACGGGCCGATTCTGCTAATCAGCCCATTGGTGACTAGGAAAATGCATAATGCTCTAAATGTAGCAGTCCAGGCACATTTTAACTGGCTAAGTTTCACAGTGCCACTACCCACCCTCCCATCTGGCAGAGCTGGTGAACCTGGTCTCAAAATTTGCATTGTCCCCTTCTTGCCCTGAAATTAACACCAAACCAATTCACAAAGTGCATTGTTTGAAAAAAAAATGGTTAAAATTTAACTATAAAAAATAAAAGTGGCTTTTTCAAATGTAACTAATGTATGCCACTCAAGTTTAGAATAAATTAAAAATGACAAATTTAAAACATGAATTTGATACAATTTTCTTTATCAAAGATTTGAAGAATTATAATTCCTAATATATGATAGTCAAATTATATAAAATGCAATCTTCTGTACTTGCCATCTTAGAGGTAAATTGGTAATAGGACTGTTTGGACCACCTGAGTGATACTGAATGGTAATGGCACCTTTTTCTTTACATGGATTCATCTACTACTCATTTTCGATTAACCCAACCTAAAGTTGTTTCACTCCCTCTGTAATCTGTCAAACATGTCTAGCATGCCAAAGATGCAAAGATCAAGGCCCCAATTGCGAGTCTCTCAGTCCTAGGACCGTCAGACTCACAGTAGTGGTCAGACCACCGCAGCTGTGGCAGTCTGACTGCCATATTACATGTTTGGTGGGCAGACCCGCTAACTTATTGCCGTCCCTGCCAGGATTCTAGATCCAGACAGGCTGATGTCTGGGCTGGTTGTAATCAGCCAGGTGGTGCTGAACTCAGCGATGCCGTACTGATTACAGCCTTGTTCTCTGCCAGCCTTTTCATGGCGGTTCCACTGCCATGAAAAGGCTGATGGAGAACAAGGGTGCACAGCACCCTTGAAATGTGCACTGTCTTTCACTTTGCACATCCCCTTAAACACCATTTGCACAGGAACTGGCCCTTTGTGTTTCTCAGGGACAACCAACATTAGAGCCAAGTGACATGCCAGCGGTAAAATGTGCAAGTGGAAGTCAAGAAAGCAAATACAACTGCAACAGCATGGGTCACACATTAAGATGAAGTAGCTGGAAGGTACGCACATCAAACTGGACACATGCTGAGTCAAAAGTAAAGGAAGGTAGCACAATTGAACACCCTCCATGTGTGGACAAACAAAGCTCTAGCTTGCACACATGAGACAAATGTCCAGTTTACATCAGGGGGACAACTCTAACACAATACATGCTGACATTGGCCAACCCAAGATGAAATACTTACCATATTAAACCAAACACAATGCAATGACCACCACTTGCATTACCACCCACATATCCATACAGTGAACATCTGCCCTTGTCCTGGGTGACACCAGCAGTGCCCACTAAGTCAGATCTTGTCAACCACAGCAAACAGATCATGAATTAGGGTGAAACACACACAACTGTAAGCATACAGCACACATTACTTAGAAACAACAAAAAGGTAGAAAAGTAATGGTAGGACAAATGTGTACCCAAAAAACAACAACTTCGGTTTATTGATTGGAAATGATAAAGGGCAAAGGTCATTGGCCAGTCCAAATGCTAGTCCATGCACAATGATGTGCTACAGCTTCACTGTGATCCCTGCCAGAGCACCGCCACAGGAAGAGGCATCAACAGGGCATGCAGGAACCTCAGGGGTCATTATTAGGTGAGGGGAGGTCGGATTTGGGATGGGTGGGTTTGGGTTTGGGAGAGACTGGCTTTTTCTTAGGAGGAGTGGGCTTCTTCTTCAGGATGGGAGGGTATGGGCGCTTCCAGGGGATTCAGGTGTGACGGGGACTTGGATGTGGAATGGATGGGTTGGGATATGGGTGGGGTCATCTTGGGTTTGAGGAGGTGGAGGTCACAGAGGAAAGGGCAAGGTTAAAAAGGAAACTTTCCTTTGGAAAATGGGTATGATTTCCAGAAGGGATAAGCATTTGAGAGGTTGCGTGTGTGGTTGTCTTGCCTGTGGGTGTTGATGCTGCTGGTGTGTGCGTGTCTGAGGTATGCTTGGGTTTGGGTGGTGTCTGTTGCATGTGTGAGTGTGGGTGTTTGCGTTTCTTAGGGGGCTGTGAGGTGGAGGTGCTGGGTGATGTGTGAGTGGTGGCTGTGTCTGTGTGTATTGGGGTGGTGTCTGTGGGTATGGTGTCTGGGATATGTGTGTCTGTGGGTGTTGAGATGGTGTCTGGGTGTATGGTGGCTGTGGTGGATGTATCACTGGGGGTTGTGGTGGTGTCTGTGGGTATGGTGGTTGTGGTGTGTGGGTCGGTGGGGGTGGTGTCTGTGGGAATGGTGGTTGTTGTGGTCTGAGCGAGTGACTGGTGAGTTATTGTGTGCCAGTGTGTCTTTTGATACTTGTGTTTATGTGTGCTATTGAGGTAGGTGCATACCGATGGGTCTTTGTGCATGGGATAGGTAGAGGAATAGGAACTTGGATTGGGAAGAGGTATGGTGGTGGGGGAAGATTGTGGGGGGTGGATGGCTGCCATCAGTAAGAAGGCCAGAGCCTGAAAAGATCTCTGTAGGCCAGACATGTCACTATGAATGCCTTCCAGGTTCGCAACCATCTGCTGGAGCTGGCTGTCCTGCTTCTGGATGGCATTCAGAATGGCAGTCTGACCCACAGAGATACTCCTCAGGAGGTCAATAGCCTCCTCACTCATGGCAGCAGGGGTAACAAGGGCAGGGGGTGAGTTGCCGGGGGAGGGTGGTGCCCACCGGGTGAGCTGGCACGGCCAACTGGGTGGGAAGCAACAGAGAGGGTGGAGATGGAACTGGAGGTGGCAGACAAGGATGGAACAGCAGCATGTCCTGATGGGTCTGCCACCACCAGGGAGTGGCCACTGGAGAAAGAATCAGGAGATGATGAGGTTGATCATGGGTCTTCTGTGGCACTCCCCTAGCCCTCCGGGCCACCGGGTCCTTCCGTGTTGGTCATCTCATGACTAGAGATACCACGGCCAGCTGCTTCCCCACTTGGTTCTGCCCTGTCTCCTTCGCTTGACTGGGATGATGCTGAACTCACAAAGACAAATACGGTTGCTACATGTTCCTGAACAGCAGCTTTAATTAGCAAACATTACCATGACGTACAGTAGCCCCCAGCCACAAGCTTCAGCAAAGTGGCTCCAAAATTTGCCACACAATATGCATGCATACTACATAAACTGTCAACAGTTGCCCACAGGAAATTCAACATCACAAACAACTCCAATTACATGGATGAAGTTGTGCAATCACATTACCCATTGAATAAGTAGGGTACCTCATCACCTTCAATGGTTTGCCTCATATAGCACCCCTCAGTTAGCTGTTGTCTTACAATAGTAGGGCAATGCCAAGTTCATTTACACAATTCCCACACAAGGTCATGTATCCAGCTAATCTTCATACCCCAATGCGACATCATTGAGAAATGATGGCCCAAAAAAGTCAGCCCATATTCCTGAAATAAATACAGTAGCCTGAAGAAGATGACATGGCAACACCCATGTCACACTGGAAACATATCAACAATGGCCACTTCACTATGTATACATTGTCTAAATGGACTCATGGAGGTTGTACAAATGTTGCTCAGACAGATAAAACATCTTGCAAGGAATTGTACACTGGAGACAAGTTTGGAAAAATGTCAGGTAGAAATGTCTGCAAAATCCACACCACAAGCATTTAGCTAGCCCCAGGGTTAACACCTCTCCTGATTTGTACACCTAACAATACCATACTCTGAATGCATCAGTAGAAGCTAATAATCCTCTGAATGTTACAGAGGCCCAGGGATTCTCACTTACTTCTAGAAGGCAGTTAACATGTTGCCCAATGAGAAGCCATGTCACTGTCTCTTTTTGTCATACAAACACAGATTTCCTTAGATGAATAATTGTACACAACCACATATGATTCCCACATAACTGCAAGTAAATCCATGATGCATGGAAACACTTAGCTAACAAACCGTACCCATTTCACATGTGCAAAGCACTTTGCCACATGATTCTACATCAATGGTATCACAATGCACATTGTGGGTAAAAACTGTAGTCCTAACTGTCATATCCTTCATTGCTTTTGCAGTAATACCTGCCAAATTACATGCAATGATGGGTGAGGGTATGTGTGAGCCACCAGTCAATGGTGACACACTCCTATCTGTGGTACCACATGGACTGTAGCCCCATCACATATGTCCAAATCTAAACACATGTTGGCATGCACACATATGTGAGGGAATTCAGACATCATCCCATGAAGAAAGGTTGACCATGCACGAAACCGCAGTGAAGTTATTTGGCAATGATGAAAGAAACACATGCTAACATGTAGGCACAATTAATGATGGCAACAGTGATGTCATAAAATTAATGCCAAGGGACATTCACCACTTACCAAGGGAACGTATAGATCTGTGACTGCACCCAAAGGGCAATGAATGCTCTGTCACATGTATGATGGCTACCCTCACATGACAGACAGTAGTGAGGCATCAGCACTGGTGACACACTGAAGACAAGTGGCCTGTGGGGACATATGCCAATATATACACGTGAGCAGGCACATGGCTGTGTACAGTGAACTATTACTTCATGTTTTTTAAGCTGACACACTGCAGAAAAGTAGACTGTTGTGTACAAATGACACCCCCAGCAACAAGGAGCATGACCTGATGAATCCCTGTACTTAGCCATGTGTTGGTCCTGGAGAGTTAATTGGTTGTGGACTGTACTCTGTTGTGTCCTAGGTCACTAGGCCAATAGGCAAGGCACATCATCATGCACCAAGTACCTTACCTACACAAACAAGTACTCATCTTGTGTATCACACATGGCCCACCTCTAGTCTTCAGGGGACATGGCAGACTCTAATACATCAGCTTGGCAATGTACCAGGCAGGAATATGCGCAGGACTCACCCCCTTGCAGCTGCTGAGCTTCCCTCAAATGCCCATCAATCTCGGGGTAGGGTCACTAGGGGGCCAGGCTCCAACATGCACCCATGTTAGGGGGACAGCCCCAGCTGGACATCTGCGATCTTCCAGGCCCAGCGTCTCAGGTCCTCCCACCTCCTCCTACAGTGGGTGCTCTGCCAGCTGTGGACCCCTACGGTCCGCACCTTCCAGGCGATGGCTCTCCAAATCCCTTTCTTCTGATGAGCGTTGACCTAGATGGATGCAAGCGACAAATCAAAAGGTTACAAATCCATTTTATGGCCAAGCAGTTGTGTCACACAGATTTTAGAAACATTAATCACAAAAATGCTGTAATTGTCAATACACCACAAATGTATAGCACACATGCTGATAAGGACTGGGACATGACTAACACTTTTGGAGTCATCTGCAGACTAACCCACTACCCTGCTCATGGCCTACACTGACTAAGAAAGCCTGCTGATATCAGGTAGCCCAGGCTCATGCAACGTATACAGTGATGTGAACCACAATGAAACACAACACACCACTGTAGCCTTCTGAGTGGTAAAGTCCTAGTGCCTGACTGGACAGACATGTACATCCAACCACATTGACTCAATGCATGCAGTCCCTACAAGAAACTACCATAGTACATATTTCACCCTAAGACTCAAGTGACGATCTAAGGGCTGGCATGGGTGGCTGAAGAGTCTCTTCCCTGTGCATGTGTGGACATGTGGGCTACCCAATGTAAACTTTTACAACTTCATGGTGGGTTTGTGTGGTATGTACTTGCAGCACAGAACACACCTTTTACCATACATGGCAATCCTACAGAGATGGCATTCAACATACTAAGGTATGTTTGGCCTGATTGTTTGCATGTAACCAAGCTAATGAGTCACATGTCATACCCTCTCTGGAATCAACCAACTATCTGCACTGTTGAGTTGTCACTTGTGCAATATGCCTATACTGGACAAATATAAATTAACAGAGCTGTGGGAGTACGGGACCTGCCATTAATTAATGACACACATTGACAGTGATGAAAAATGCACATATGTATTAGTTCAGGGATTTACCTCAGTACCCATCCCTAATCTAGTCAATGGACTGAGGCATTCAGGCCACGTTTTGTCACTAGAGCCTCATATTGGGCACATGCCAGGACCTGCAGGTCTACAGGGTGTAGGCACAGTGCCACTGTTGCACAGCCACAGCCACAGTAACTCTACCTCAGCCTGGAGTAGGTCCCAGACTGGGAGATATACTTGAGAGGCCCTGGTCTCTGCAGGCTGAGCATACAGAACCTACACAACACTCACATTTCCATCACTTCTATGCATGACAGTACATCATGTGGCTATCATCAATGTGGCTTGTGCAGCACTCTTAAGGACACAGTGAGTCATGATATGCCTCTCATACAATGATTTAACAAGGCCAGATGTGGGCTGAATGATCTGTAGCACAATACCCATTGCTTACAAAACCCTCAAAGTACTCAAACCAGTGCATACACAGCTCATGCTGTCATGCACATACATGTTGTTTGACATTTACAACAATCCTATCCAAATATATGTCATTGTATGGCTGTAAAGTCTCCTTGCCTAGATATATGCATTAAAAACAAGGAGGATCTAGGCCTCAAAACACATCACACAATACAATGTGAATTAGCAGGGCATATAGTACTTTTCTCCAGTACCTGTACCATTTACATCCCATCTATGCCACACAAACTGCGACACAAGAAGTCTAACTGGCACACAGGGGCACATTGTAGAGTGTGAGGAAGGAAAGTATGTTGTTGAGTCAATTGTGCCTATGAGATCCTTACCTGCTCCTCTGGTGAGCCACAGAGATTACCATGCAGGGGAAGGAACTTGTCCATGACCTTCTCCAACTCCTCTGGAGAGAAAACCGGGGCCCTTTCACCTGATGGCTGTGGCATGATTGGTCCCAGAGGCGGCACACAGCAGCTGAAGTGGTGGAGGTGTTGATGGCAACAGTGCAAGGAGTTAAGTGACTGATTTTGCAAAACGCAGCATACATGTATGCCACGTACGTGGTCATCACTGCCAACAGACGCAGCCATTGGCCCGCGACCACCACAGGCTACAACGTTAGCCTGTGGCTGTGTCTGCCATGGTTTTAACCTCCCGCCATGTGGCCGACTTCCACCGGTGGCCGCGGGCGGTTCCTAATGTCCTGTGAGGTAGGTTAGGCATCTGCCATTTCAGCGGGTGGAAATACAGTATTGGGCCCTGTTAAATGTATCACAACACCAATATATCTGTTGAAGCATCACAAACATCCTTAAGCAGTCTTGTTCTGTAGGTTGTACTATACAATCACCATTGTTGTGTGTTGCTGGGCACAGATGGCAGATGACGGTGGCACAATGTCCACCACTGACGGTATTTTTGGCAGTCAGAACAGACTGTTAAATTTCGAGGGGCAATTGAGGATCAGATATTTGGGTGTTGCCCAAATCCATGTTGTGTACATGTGTTGACAACCATGTGGGTCACATTTGATCCTTGTGTAGTTGACATCTGTGATGTGTACTGGGTGCAATGCATTTTCAGTCAGAAATGCTTTGTCACATGATTTTGTTGGTGTACATCATGTATGTTGGTGTGGACACAGTGACTAATGCTCCAAATCATGTATTTTCACACATAGGTACATCCTGGGAGAGGGAGAAGGTGACAACCTCCAGTGTACTGTCCATTGCCAGTCCTTCAAACCATGGAGGAACACCACATCATAAAACCGGACTGTCTGAATAGGCAAACAATAGTGGATTCATGCCGTCAGTTGGAACCAGGTCTGATGCCAGCTAACAGTAATCCAACCTGCATACCACCCATTGTACAAGTCATGTCAGCACTGCACTTCCTGGCCACAGGGTCCTTCAAACATACAGTGGCCCTATCTACTGGTATGTCCCAATCTGTGTTCAGTCTGGTGTTGAAGGATTTCCTCTGAGCAATGTTGAATCATACTGACAGCTATATCATGTTCCCCTGACGTAAGGATTTAGCCAATGCGAAGACTGACTTGTATGGTTTCACTCGCAACCCACATGTGGTGGGAGCCTTTGAATGCACATATGTTGCCTTGGCACCACTGCAGGCCAGTGAACAAGTCTATCGCAACAGGAAAAACGTCTATTTTATCAATGTGCAAGTTTCTGTTTGTTGCATCTCTACATCTAAAATGTCTGTGCCCGGTTCCCTGGTTTAGCCCATGATTTCTTTGTAATGCAGAACCACACCATACCCCAGTTGGTGTTACGACTGTGCCTAGAGAGGGCCTGGCTGGTTGGTATGTCACGTCTGGCCTGATTGTGTGTGAGCAATGTCAGGTGCTACAATCATGAAGTCAGTCACTCAATATTGGACTTATGTCGCACTCCTTAACAGGAGACTAAGCATATCCAACCCGTCCTTGGTTATTGACGCCGCTGAGGAATCCTACTACGCCAGGAGAAGTCTGCTTCAATGAGGCCCATGGAAGAACAGAGCAGCCAGTTGGAGCAGGCTTTTGGGCTCCTGAAGGCCAGATTCTGCCATCTGGACAGGACTGGTGGAGCCCTCCTCTACTCACCCAGAAGAGTGTGTCAGATCACTGTGGAATGCTGTATGTTCCACATCGCACTGCGTAGGAATATCCCTTACATCCCAGAGGAGGGGGAGCCTGCAGTGCCACTGGGTGAGAATCCTGAAATGCCAGCTGAGAATGGAAGTGGTGAAGAGGAAGAAGCTGATTTGTGACAACACCTCATCAACAGCTTCTTTTCATGAGGGTAAATATGTCATGTGATGTAATGACTTGGATTGTACAATGAACTGTAGTTGCGGTAATGTGTGTAGTACATTTTTTTAAATAGGGAGCTGATGCTCAGGCACAGTCAGCCTAAGGCTGTTTGATGAGATCGTTTTTGACACATCCACACCTTGATGATGTTGCTTTGTTTGTGTTAGATATATTGCAATGTACTTTGTTTTCCAGATGTTTGTTATGTGACTTGTGTCATATGTTGGGTTTCATACCTATACTACTTGTTTTGTTCTTTGTTCAGGTACCTTCACCATGACATCTTCATGTGTGGAATTTCAGAGTTGTGACATTGGCAGGTATGTGAAGCTGTTCTGACATACAAAGTGGACATAGAATATAGGTCACAGATTTTGGGTGTACAAGACCTGTGTTACAACAGCTTGCACAGGATGGAAGTTTAGAAGATTCCATTGGACTTGTTCCTTTTGTGTGGTGGTCCTGATACATTATGGGGGTCATTCTAACCCTGGCGGTCGGCGACCGCCAGAGCTAAAATGACGGAAGCACCGCCAACAGGCTGGCGGTGCTAACCTGCCCATTCCGACCGCGGCTGTAAAGCCACGGTCGGAAAACCGGGTCCGGCGGTTTCCCGCCGGATTAACCCCGGTTGGGCGAATCCTCCATGGCGGCGCTGCAAGCAGCGCCGCCATGGGGATTCCGACCCCCTTCCCGCCAGCCTGTTTCTGGCGGTTTTTACCGCCAGGAACAGGATGGCGGGAACGGGTGTCGTGAGGCCCCCTAACAGGGCCCCAGCAGGATTTTCACTGTCTGCATAGCAGACAGTGAAAATCGCGACGGGTGCAACTGCACCCGTCGCACACCTGCAACACCGCCGGCTCCATTCGGAGCCGGCTTCAGTGTTGCAGGCCCTTTCCCGCTGGGCCGGCGGGCGCTCCCTTGGCGGGCGCCCGCCGGCCCAGCGGGAAAGTCAGAATGGCCTCCACGGTCTTTTGACCGCAGAGCGGCCAATTGGCGGTTCCCGCTTGACGGGTGGCAATGACCCCCCATGTGTCATCACGTGGTTAGAAAATACATAGCAAAAACAACAAGTGATGGACGGAATGCTGAACATTGTCAAACACTCACCCCCAGTCATAGATCTGGGTTTAATCCATCGTTTTTTTGCTCACCATGCCACCCCAGCTTGGACCCAGCCATATGCAAATCAGTCTTGACCCTGTTCCTCATGGGAACAGTCCAGACCGAACTGCCAAGCCAGGTCCTCACTGGACCGGAAACAAGCATCCTGGGACCGGTTTCGGGGTTTCACCCCTCATCAGCCAGGCTAGCTTGAATCCAGTGGCATGGGAAGCACGGGACCCACGTCTGGGCATACCCTTCCCACTTAGGGCGACAAAGCAAAAACAACAAGTGATGGACGGAATGCTGAACATTGTCAAACACTCACCCCCAGTCATAGATCTGGGTTTAATCCATCGTTTTTTTGCTCACCATGCCACCCCAGCTTGGACCCAGCCATATGCAAATCAGTCTTGACCCTGTTCCTCATGGGAACAGTCCAGACCGAACTGCCAAGCCAGGTCCTCACTGGACCGGAAACAAGCATCCTGGGACCGGTTTTGGGGTTTCACCCCTCATCAGCCAGGCTAGCTTGAATCCAGTGGCATGGGAAGCACGGGACCCACGTCTGGGCATACCCTTCCCACTTAGGGCGACAAAGCAAAAACAACAAGTGATGGACGGAATGCTGAACATTGTCAAACACTCACCCCCAGTCATAGATCTGGGTTTAATCCATCGTTTTTTTGCTCACCATGCCACCCCAGCTTGGACCCAGCCATATGCAAATCAGTCTTGACCCTGTTCCTCATGGGAACAGTCCAGACCGAACTGCCAAGCCAGGTCCTCACTGGACCGGAAACAAGCATCCTGGGACCGGTTTCGGGGTTTCACCCCTCATCAGCCAGGCTAGCTTGAATCCAGTGGCATGGGAAGCACGGGACCCACGTCTGGGCATACCCTTCCCACTTAGGGCGACAAAGCAAAAACAACAAGTGATGGACGGAATGCTGAACATTGTCAAACACTCACCCCCAGTCATAGATCTGGGTTTAATCCATCGTTTTTTTGCTCACCATGCCACCCCAGCTTGGACCCAGCCATATGCAAATCAGTCTTGACCCTGTTCCTCATGGGAACAGTCCAGACCGAACTGCCAAGCCAGGTCCTCACTGGACCGGAAACAAGCATCCTGGGACCGGTTTTGGGGTTTCACCCCTCATCAGCCAGGCTAGCTTGAATCCAGTGGCATGGGAAGCACGGGACCCACGTCTGGGCATACCCTTCCCACTTAGGGCGACAAAGCAAAAACAACAAGTGATGGACGGAATGCTGAACATTGTCAAACACTCACCCCCAGTCATAGATCTGGGTTTAATCCATCGTTTTTTTGCTCACCATGCCACCCAGCTTGGACCCAGCCATATGCAAATCAGTCTTGACCCTGTTCCTCATGGGAACAGTCCAGACCGAACTGCCAAGCCAGGTCCTCACTGGACCGGAAACAAGCATCCTGGGACCGGTTTTGGGGTTTCACCCCTCATCAGCCAGGCTAGCTTGAATCCAGTGGCATGGGAAGCACGGGACCCACGTCTGGGCATACCCTTCCCACTTAGGGCGACAAAGCAAAAACAACAAGTGATGGACGGAATGCTGAACATTGTCAAACACTCACCCCCAGTCATAGATCTGGGTTTAATCCATCGTTTTTTTGCTCACCATGCCACCCCAGCTTGGACCCAGCCATATGCAAATCAGTCTTGACCCTGTTCCTCATGGGAACAGTCCAGACCGAACTGCCAAGCCAGGTCCTCACTGGACCGGAAACAAGCATCCTGGGACCGGTTTCGGGGTTTCACCCCTCATCAGCCAGGCTAGCTTGAATCCAGTGGCATGGGAAGCACGGGACCCACGTCTGGGCATACCCTTCCCACTTAGGGCGACAAAGCAAAAACAACAAGTGATGGACGGAATGCTGAACATTGTCAAACACTCACCCCCAGTCATAGATCTGGGTTTAATCCATCGTTTTTTTGCTCACCATGCCACCCCAGCTTGGACCCAGCCATATGCAAATCAGTCTTGACCCTGTTCCTCATGGGAACAGTCCAGACCGAACTGCCAAGCCAGGTCCTCACTGGACCGGAAACAAGCATCCTGGGACCGGTTTTGGGGTTTCACCCCTCATCAGCCAGGCTAGCTTGAATCCAGTGGCATGGGAAGCACGGGACCCACGTCTGGGCATACCCTTCCCACTTAGGGCGACAAAGCAAAAACAACAAGTGATGGACGGAATGCTGAACATTGTCAAACACTCACCCCCAGTCATAGATCTGGGTTTAATCCATCGTTTTTTTGCTCACCATGCCACCCCAGCTTGGACCCAGCCATATGCAAATCAGTCTTGACCCTGTTCCTCATGGGAACAGTCCAGACCGAACTGCCAAGCCAGGTCCTCACTGGACCGGAAACAAGCATCCTGGGACCGGTTTCGGGGTTTCACCCCTCATCAGCCAGGCTAGCTTGAATCCAGTGGCATGGGAAGCACGGGACCCACGTCTGGGCATACCCTTCCCACTTAGGGCGACAAAGCAAAAACAACAAGTGATGGACGGAATGCTGAACATTGTCAAACACTCACCCCCAGTCATAGATCTGGGTTTAATCCATCGTTTTTTTGCTCACCATGCCACCCCAGCTTGGACCCAGCCATATGCAAATCAGTCTTGACCCTGTTCCTCATGGGAACAGTCCAGACCGAACTGCCAAGCCAGGTCCTCGCAGGACCGGAAACAAGCATCCTGGGACCGGTTTCGGGGTTTCACCCCTCATCAGCCAGGCTAGCTTGAATCCAGTGGCATGGGAAGCACGGGACCCACGTCTGGGCATACCCTTCCCACTTAGGGCGACAAAGCAAAAACAACAAGTGATGGACGGAATGCTGAACATTGTCAAACACTCACCCCCAGTCATAGATCTGGGTTTAATCCATCGTTTTTTTGCTCACCATGCCACCCCAGCTTGGACCCAGCCATATGCAAATCAGTCTTGACCCTGTTCCTCATGGGAACAGTCCAGACCGAACTGCCAAGCCAGGTCCTCACTGGACCGGAAACAAGCATCCTGGGACCGGTTTCGGGGTTTCACCCCTCATCAGCCAGGCTAGCTTGAATCCAGTGGCATGGGAAGCACGGGACCCACGTCTGGGCATACCCTTCCCACTTAGGGCGACAAAGCAAAAACAACAAGTGATGGACGGAATGCTGAACATTGTCAAACACTCACCCCCAGTCATAGATCTGGGTTTAATCCATTGTTTTTTTGCTCACCATGCCACCCCAGCTTGGACCCAGCCATATGCAAATCAGTCTTGACCCTGTTCCTCATGGGAACAGTCCAGACCGAACTGCCAAGCCAGGTACTCACTGGACCGGAAACAAGCATCCTGGGACCGGTTTCGGGGTTTCACCCCTCATCAGCCAGGCTAGCTTGAATCCAGTGGCATGGGAAGCACGGGACCCACGTCTGGGCATACCCTTCCCACTTAGGGCGACAAAGCAAAAACAACAAGTGATGGACGGAATGCTGAACATTGTCAAACACTCACCCCCAGTCATAGATCTGGGTTTAATCCATCGTTTTTTTGCTCACCATGCCACCCCAGCTTGGACCCAGCCATATGCAAATCAGTCTTGACCCTGTTCCTCATGGGAACAGTCCAGACCGAACTGCCAAGCCAGGTCCTCACTGGACCGGAAACAAGCATCCTGGGACCGGTTTCGGGGTTTCACCCCTCATCAGCCAGGCTAGCTTGAATCCAGTGGCATGGGAAGCACGGGACCCACGTCTGGGCATACCCTTCCCACTTAGGGCGACAAAGCAAAAACAACAAGTGATGGACGGAATGCTGAACATTGTCAAACACTCACCCCCAGTCATAGATCTGGGTTTAATCCATCGTTTTTTTGCTCACCATGCCACCCCAGCTTGGACCCAGCCATATGCAAATCAGTCTTGACCCTGTTCCTCATGGGAACAGTCCAGACCGAACTGCCAAGCCAGGTCCTCACTGGACCGGAAACAAGCATCCTGGGACCGGTTTCGGGGTTTCACCCCTCATCAGCCAGGCTAGCTTGAATCCAGTGGCATGGGAAGCACGGGACCCACGTCTGGGCATACCCTTCCCACTTAGGGCGACAAAGCAAAAACAACAAGTGATGGACGGAATGCTGAACATTGTCAAACACTCACCCCCAGTCATAGATCTGGGTTTAATCCATCGTTTTTTTGCTCACCATGCCACCCCAGCTTGGACCCAGCCATATGCAAATCAGTCTTGACCCTGTTCCTCATGGGAACAGTCCAGACCGAACTGCCAAGCCAGGTCCTCACTGGACCGGAAACAAGCATCCTGGGACCGGTTTCGGGGTTTCACCCCTCATCAGCCAGGCTAGCTTGAATCCAGTGGCATGGGAAGCACGGGACCCACGTCTGGGCATACCCTTCCCACTTAGGGCGACAAAGCAAAAACAACAAGTGATGGACGGAATGCTGAACATTGTCAAACACTCACCCCCAGTCATAGATCTGGGTTTAATCCATCGTTTTTTTGCTCACCATGCCACCCCAGCTTGGACCCAGCCATATGCAAATCAGTCTTGACCCTGTTCCTCATGGGAACAGTCCAGACCGAACTGCCAAGCCAGGTCCTCACTGGACCGGAAACAAGCATCCTGGGACCGGTTTCGGGGTTTCACCCCTCATCAGCCAGGCTAGCTTGAATCCAGTGGCATGGGAAGCACGGGACCCACGTCTGGGCATACCCTTCCCACAAACGATGGATTAAACCCAGATCTGTGACTGGGGGAGAGTGTTTGCATTGTCAGCACTCCGTCCATCATTCTTTTGTGTTGTTAATATTGCCCTAAGTGGGAAGGGTATGCCCAGACGTGGGTCCCGTGCTTCCCATGCCACTGGGTTCAAGCTAGCCTGGCTGATGAGGGGTGAAACCCCGAAACCGGTCCCAGGATGCTTGTTTCCAGTCCAGGGAAGACCTGGCCTGGCAGTTCGGGCTGGACTGTTCCCATGGGGAACAGGGTCAAGGCTGATTTGCATATGGCTGGGTCCAAACTGGAATGGCATGGGCAGCAAAAAAACGATGGATTAAACCCAGATCTGTGACTGGGGGAGAGTGTTTGCATTGTCAGCACTCCGTCCATCATTCTTTTGTGTTGTTAATATTGCCCTAAGTGGGAAGGGTATGCCCAGACGTGGGTCCCGTGCTTCCCATGCCACTGGGTTCAAGCTAGCCTGGCTGATGAGGGGTGAAACCCCGAAACCGGTCCCAGGATGCTTGTTTCCAGTCCAGGGAAGACCTGGCCTGGCAGTTCGGGCTGGACTGTTCCCATGGGGAACAGGGTCAAGGCTGATTTGCATATGGCTGGGTCCAAACTGGAATGGCATGGGCAGCAAAAAAACGATGGATTAAACCCAGATCTGTGACTGGGGGAGAGTGTTTGCATTGTCAGCACTCCGTCCATCATTCTTTTGTGTTGTTAATATTGCCCTAAGTGGGAAGGGTATGCCCAGACGTGGGTCCCGTGCTTCCCATGCCACTGGGTTCAAGCTAGCCTGGCTGATGAGGGGTGAAACCCCGAAACCGGTCCCAGGATGCTTGTTTCCAGTCCAGGGAAGACCTGGCCTGGCAGTTCGGGCTGGACTGTTCCCATGGGGAACAGGGTCAAGGCTGATTTGCATATGGCTGGGTCCAAACTAGAATGGCATGGGCAGCAAAAAAACGATGGATTAAACCCAGATCTGTGACTGGGGGAGAGTGTTTGCATTGTCAGCACTCCGTCCATCATTCTTTTGTGTTGTTAATATTGCCCTAAGTGGGAAGGGTATGCCCAGACGTGGGTCCCGTGCTTCCCATGCCACTGGGTTCAAGCTAGCCTGGCTGATGAGGGGTGAAACCCCGAAACCGGTCCCAGGATGCTTGTTTCCAGTCCAGGGAAGACCTGGCCTGGCAGTTCGGGCTGGACTGTTCCCATGGGGAACAGGGTCAAGGCTGATTTGCATATGGCTGGGTCCAAACTGGAATGGCATGGGCAGCAAAAAAACGATGGATTAAACCCAGATCTGTGACTGGGGGAGAGTGTTTGCATTGTCAGCACTCCGTCCATCATTCTTTTGTGTTGTTAATATTGCCCTAAGTGGGAAGGGTATGCCCAGACGTGGGTCCCGTGCTTCCCATGCCACTGGGTTCAAGCTAGCCTGGCTGATGAGGGGTGAAACCCCGAAACCGGTCCCAGGATGCTTGTTTCCAGTCCAGGGAAGACCTGGCCTGGCAGTTCGGGCTGGACTGTTCCCATGGGGAACAGGGTCAAGGCTGATTTGCATATGGCTGGGTCCAAACTGGAATGGCATGGGCAGCAAAAAAACGATGGATTAAACCCAGATCTGTGACTGGGGGAGAGTGTTTGCATTGTCAGCACTCCGTCCATCATTCTTTTGTGTTGTTAATATTGCCCTAAGTGGGAAGGGTATGCCCAGACGTGGGTCCCGTGCTTCCCATGCCACTGGGTTCAAGCTAGCCTGGCTGATGAGGGGTGAAACCCCGAAACCGGTCCTAGGATGCTTGTTTCCAGTCCAGGGAAGACCTGGCCTGGCAGTTCGGGCTGGACTGTTCCCATGGGGAACAGGGTCAAGGCTGATTTGCATATGGCTGGGTCCAAACTGGAATGGCATGGGCAGCAAAAAAACGATGGATTAAACCCAGATCTGTGACTGGGGGAGAGTGTTTGCATTGTCAGCACTCCGTCCATCATTCTTTTGTGTTGTTAATATTGCCCTAAGTGGGAAGGGTATGCCCAGACGTGGGTCCCGTGCTTCCCATGCCACTGGGTTCAAGCTAGCCTGGCTGATGAGGGGTGAAACCCCGAAACCGGTCCCAGGATGCTTGTTTCCAGTCCAGGGAAGACCTGGCCTGGCAGTTCGGGCTGGACTGTTCCCATGGGGAACAGGGTCAAGGCTGATTTGCATATGGCTGGGTCCAAACTGGAATGGCATGGGCAGCAAAAAAACGATGGATTAAACCCAGATCTGTGACTGGGGGAGAGTGTTTGCATTGTCAGCACTCCGTCCATCATTCTTTTGTGTTGTTAATATTGCCCTAAGTGGGAAGGGTATGCCCAGACGTGGGTCCCGTGCTTCCCATGCCACTGGGTTCAAGCTAGCCTGGCTGATGAGGGGTGAAACCCCGAAACCGGTCCCAGGATGCTTGTTTCCAGTCCAGGGAAGACCTGGCCTGGCAGTTCGGGCTGGACTGTTCCCATGGGGAACAGGGTCAAGGCTGATTTGCATATGGCTGGGTCCAAACTGGAATGGCATGGGCAGCAAAAAAACGATGGATTAAACCCAGATCTGTGACTGGGGGAGAGTGTTTGCATTGTCAGCACTCCGTCCATCATTCTTTTGTGTTGTTAATATTGCCCTAAGTGGGAAGGGTATGCCCAGACGTGGGTCCCGTGCTTCCCATGCCACTGGGTTCAAGCTAGCCTGGCTGATGAGGGGTGAAACCCCGAAACCGGTCCCAGGATGCTTGTTTCCAGTCCAGGGAAGACCTGGCCTGGCAGTTCGGGCTGGACTGTTCCCATGGGGAACAGGGTCAAGGCTGATTTGCATATGGCTGGGTCCAAACTGGAATGGCATGGGCAGCAAAAAAACGATGGATTAAACCCAGATCTGTGACTGGGGGAGAGTGTTTGCATTGTCAGCACTCCGTCCATCATTCTTTTGTGTTGTTAATATTGCCCTAAGTGGGAAGGGTATGCCCAGACGTGGGTCCCGTGCTTCCCATGCCACTGGGTTCAAGCTAGCCTGGCTGATGAGGGGTGAAACCCCGAAACCGGTCCCAGGATGCTTGTTTCCAGTCCAGGGAAGACCTGGCCTGGCAGTTCGGGCTGGACTGTTCCCATGGGGAACAGGGTCAAGGCTGATTTGCATATGGCTGGGTCCAAACTGGAATGGCATGGGCAGCAAAAAAACGATGGATTAAACCCAGATCTGTGACTGGGGGAGAGTGTTTGCATTGTCAGCACTCCGTCCATCATTCTTTTGTGTTGTTAATATTGCCCTAAGTGGGAAGGGTATGCCCAGACGTGGGTCCCGTGCTTCCCATGCCACTGGGTTCAAGCTAGCCTGGCTGATGAGGGGTGAAACCCCGAAACCGGTCCCAGGATGCTTGTTTCCAGTCCAGGGAAGACCTGGCCTGGCAGTTCGGGCTGGACTGTTCCCATGGGGAACAGGGTCAAGGCTGATTTGCATATGGCTGGGTCCAAACTGGAATGGCATGGGCAGCAAAAAAACGATGGATTAAACCCAGATCTGTGACTGGGGGAGAGTGTTTGCATTGTCAGCACTCCGTCCATCATTCTTTTGTGTTGTTAATATTGCCCTAAGTGGGAAGGGTATGCCCAGACGTGGGTCCCGTGCTTCCCATGCCACTGGGTTCAAGCTAGCCTGGCTGATGAGGGGTGAAACCCCGAAACCGGTCCCAGGATGCTTGTTTCCAGTCCAGGGAAGACCTGGCCTGGCAGTTCGGGCTGGACTGTTCCCATGGGGAACAGGGTCAAGGCTGATTTGCATATGGCTGGGTCCAAACTGGAATGGCATGGGCAGCAAAAAAACGATGGATTAAACCCAGATCTGTGACTGGGGGAGAGTGTTTGCATTGTCAGCACTCCGTCCATCATTCTTTTGTGTTGTTAATATTGCCCTAAGTGGGAAGGGTATGCCCAGACGTGGGTCCCGTGCTTCCCATGCCACTGGGTTCAAGCTAGCCTGGCTGATGAGGGGTGAAACCCCGAAACCGGTCCCAGGATGCTTGTTTCCAGTCCAGGGAAGACCTGGCCTGGCAGTTCGGGCTGGACTGTTCCCATGGGGAACAGGGTCAAGGCTGATTTGCATATGGCTGGGTCCAAACTGGAATGGCATGGGCAGCAAAAAAACGATGGATTAAACCCAGATCTGTGACTGGGGGAGAGTGTTTGCATTGTCAGCACTCCGTCCATCATTCTTTTGTGTTGTTAATATTGCCCTAAGTGGGAAGGGTATGCCCAGACGTGGGTCCCGTGCTTCCCATGCCACTGGGTTCAAGCTAGCCTGGCTGATGAGGGGTGAAACCCCGAAACCGGTCCCAGGATGCTTGTTTCCAGTCCAGGGAAGACCTGGCCTGGCAGTTCGGGCTGGACTGTTCCCATGGGGAACAGGGTCAAGGCTGATTTGCATATGGCTGGGTCCAAACTGGAATGGCATGGGCAGCAAAAAAACGATGGATTAAACCCAGATCTGTGACTGGGGGAGAGTGTTTGCATTGTCAGCACTCCGTCCATCATTCTTTTGTGTTGTTAATATTGCCCTAAGTGGGAAGGGTATGCCCAGACGTGGGTCCCGTGCTTCCCATGCCACTGGGTTCAAGCTAGCCTGGCTGATGAGGGGTGAAACCCCGAAACCGGTCCCAGGATGCTTGTTTCCAGTCCAGGGAAGACCTGGCCTGGCAGTTCGGGCTGGACTGTTCCCATGGGGAACAGGGTCAAGGCTGATTTGCATATGGCTGGGTCCAAACTGGAATGGCATGGGCAGCAAAAAAACGATGGATTAAACCCAGATCTGTGACTGGGGGAGAGTGTTTGCATTGTCAGCACTCCGTCCATCATTCTTTTGTGTTGTTAATATTGCCCTAAGTGGGAAGGGTATGCCCAGACGTGGGTCCCGTGCTTCCCATGCCACTGGGTTCAAGCTAGCCTGGCTGATGAGGGGTGAAACCCCGAAACCGGTCCCAGGATGCTTGTTTCCAGTCCAGGGAAGACCTGGCCTGGCAGTTCGGGCTGGACTGTTCCCATGGGGAACAGGGTCAAGGCTGATTTGCATATGGCTGGGTCCAAACTGGAATGGCATGGGCAGCAAAAAAACGATGGATTAAACCCAGATCTGTGACTGGGGGAGAGTGTTTGCATTGTCAGCACTCCGTCCATCATTCTTTTGTGTTGTTAATATTGCCCTAAGTGGAAAGGGTATGCCCAGACGTGGGTCCCGTGCTTCCCATGCCACTGGGTTCAAGCTAGCCTGGCTGATGAGGGGTGAAACCCCGAAACCGGTCCCAGGATGCTTGTTTCCAGTCCAGGGAAGACCTGGCCTGGCAGTTCGGGCTGGACTGTTCCCATGGGGAACAGGGTCAAGGCTGATTTGCATATGGCTGGGTCCAAACTGGAATGGCATGGGCAGCAAAAAAACGATGGATTAAACCCAGATCTGTGACTGGGGGAGAGTGTTTGCATTGTCAGCACTCCGTCCATCATTCTTTTGTGTTGTTAATATTGCCCTAAGTGGGAAGGGTATGCCCAGACGTGGGTCCCGTGCTTCCCATGCCACTGGGTTCAAGCTAGCCTGGCTGATGAGGGGTGAAACCCCGAAACCGGTCCCAGGATGCTTGTTTCCAGTCCAGGGAAGACCTGGCCTGGCAGTTCGGGCTGGACTGTTCCCATGGGGAACAGGGTCAAGGCTGATTTGCATATGGCTGGGTCCAAACTGGAATGGCATGGGCAGCAAAAAAACGATGGATTAAACCCAGATCTGTGACTGGGGGAGAGTGTTTGCATTGTCAGCACTCCGTCCATCATTCTTTTGTGTTGTTAATATTGCCCTAAGTGGGAAGGGTATGCCCAGACGTGGGTCCCGTGCTTCCCATGCCACTGGGTTCAAGCTAGCCTGGCTGATGAGGGGTGAAACCCCGAAACCGGTCCCAGGATGCTTGTTTCCAGTCCAGGGAAGACCTGGCCTGGCAGTTCGGGCTGGACTGTTCCCATGGGGAACAGGGTCAAGGCTGATTTGCATATGGCTGGGTCCAAACTGGAATGGCATGGGCAGCAAAAAAACGATGGATTAAACCCAGATCTGTGACTGGGGGAGAGTGTTTGCATTGTCAGCACTCCGTCCATCATTCTTTTGTGTTGTTAATATTGCCCTAAGTGGGAAGGGTATGCCCAGACGTGGGTCCCGTGCTTCCCATGCCACTGGGTTCAAGCTAGCCTGGCTGATGAGGGGTGAAACCCCGAAACCGGTCCCAGGATGCTTGTTTCCAGTCCAGGGAAGACCTGGCCTGGCAGTTCGGGCTGGACTGTTCCCATGGGGAACAGGGTCAAGGCTGATTTGCATATGGCTGGGTCCAAACTGGAATGGCATGGGCAGCAAAAAAACGATGGATTAAACCCAGATCTGTGACTGGGGGAGAGTGTTTGCATTGTCATCACTCCGTCCATCATTCTTTTGTGTTGTAGAAAATACATAGTGGTAGCCCAAAATAATGTCAGTTACCCTTCACATTGGCTAAACACTCTTTTTGTGTGACATGTATGTAGCTGTTGATGTGTTTCCTCATTGTAGGCCAAAGTGCCTGTGCCACATAACTGACATTTGTTTGTGTCATACCACCAGATGCATAAGCACTGGATTATAATGAACCTGTTATTAGAAGCTTTTGTACTGCCATCTGTCTGAGTCTTGCATGATATGATGTTGGATTACTTTTGTGTGGTAGGTGATATGGCTCCAGCTGATGACATAAATCACTTTAATGTTTGCCTGTTCTACAGGACATCTGACAAATCCCTTCCTTCTATAGTCTGGAAGTCTCTAGCTGTAAATCTGCTCTATTACCCAGTATGATTCAACCATGTATGATTTGCTATGTTTTAGACATATTGACAGCCTATGTGCTGAACAATGTAATAAATTACTTCTTTGACAAGACACTTCTGTGTATGGAAGTTGTTGTGTGAAATGGTTGTAATCCTGAGCTGGACACTGTGTACACTCAACCTATACCATCTTGCACAGGTACCTTGGATCATCATCACATGGTTCACTTGGTCTGACGTATCTACATGGCAAAATGTGAATTTAAAGACAGCAGACAGTGGGTTAGTGACAGGTGAATTTATTGCAATGCTACAACTAACAGAAAATATTTGTGACATAAATTAACAAAAATAGAAATGTGATGAGTTCAGTCATGGTGAATGAAATCATTGGAGTAGATGCCATACCATTGGAAGTCCAAAGTCCAGAGGATTCCTCTCATCGGAAATGGAACGTGGTTCATGATCAGTCCACAGAGTGTATGTGTGTCACACAAAGGAAGTCATTAAGGAAAAGGATTTTTGCTTGCAGAGGTGGATGTCTTGCCATCTATACCTCCTGGATTCTTTGCTGGACATCCCCGCTTGTGATTGGGGGATCAGCTGTTGCAGAGGCAAGGGTGTCTGTGGCTATTTGTGCTCTGGCCGGGCCTCTTTCCTGTGTCTGCTGCACATAGTTTGAGGTGCTGTAGTTGCCATACAGGAAGGGGTAGATGTTGTGAGTAAAGCTCTGCTCATTTAATTATTATGAGCATCATTTTGCCAATCATGATCCTGTGCAGCTGCTTCATTTCCTGGAGTTCTTTTAACACCTAGCTCATCATACCTTGGCACTCCTGATAGACCCCCAAGACGTGGCTGGTGGTGTCCTGACTGACAGGAGCCCCAGTGGACTCACTCTGCTGGCCCACAGCATCCCTCCTATGCACCCTACCCTCACAAGCCTGTGCCATTGCACAGGGTGCCCTCTCCAACTGGGTCCTGGACCCTCAGTGTCCAGAGTGTTGAGTTGCACCTCAGGATCCAAGACTGGGGGTGGCACAAAATGGTAGAAACTGTGCTAGGCACACAGGTTGGGGGCACATTGTTGCCTGGGATGTTGAAGCAACAGGGCTGGGAGATGATGTTGTGGGCACAGTGAGACTCACGGTTGCTGTTTGACCAGGTTGTTCAGATGGGCCAGGACCTTCGTCCACGTGCACAAGTCCAGGAGTGTTGTCATCACTGAGGGCCTAATCCAGGGAGGTAGTGGTTATCTGTTCTGTGGCCTCAATGTGCTCAGTGACAGCTCAACCTGTTAATGAAGAAAGTACAATATTACCTCCAAATGTTTCGTGTTACAGTAAGCAGAGACATTGGACATTCTAATGTTGTAGGTTAGCCTATTGTACCATGTTACCATGATATTAGAGTATTTGACATGACATGTGTGAAACTTGCCTAAACTATTTGACTCAAGCAGCTGATGAGCTGTGCAGATCAGTTGCACTTTGAATGATGGAATTAAAATTACATCTTACTGTAGGAAAGTACCATCTTGCCTGGCATGTTACCCCTATTTTTCACTGTATATATGTTGTTTTAGTGTATGTGTCACTGGGACCCTGCCAGCCAGGGCCCCAGTGCTCATAAGTGTGCCCTGAATGTGTTACCTGTGTTATGACTAACTGTCTCACTGAGGCTCTGCTATCCAGAACCTCAGTGGTTATGCTCTCTCATTTCTTTCAAATTGTCACTAACAGGCTAGTGACCAATTTTACCAATTTACATTGGCATACTGGAACACCCTTATAATTCCCTAGTATATGGTACTGAGGTACCCAGGGTATTGGGGTTCCAGGAGATCCTTATGGGCTGCAGCATTTCTTTTGCCACCCATAGGGAGCTCTGACAATTCTTACACAGGCCTGCCACTGCAGCCTGAGTGAAATAACATCCACGTTATTTCACAGCCATTTACCACTGCACTTAAGTAACTTATAAGTCACCTATATGTCTAACCTTTACCTGGTAAAGGTTAGGTGCAAAGTTACTAAGTGTGTGGGCACCCTGGCACTAGCCAAGGTGCCCCCACATTGTTCAGGGCAAATTCCCCGGACTTTGTGAGTGCGGGGACACCATTACACGCGTGCACTACACATAGGTCACTACCTATGTGTAGCTTCACAATGGTAACTCCGAAAATGGCCATGTAACATGTCTATGATCATGGAATTGCCCCCTCTATGCCATCCTGGCATAGTTGGCACAATCCCATGATCCCACAGGTATGTAGCTCAGACCTGGGCACTGCCAAACTACCTTTCCCGGGGTTTCACTGCAGCTGCTGCCAACCCCTCAGACAGGTTTCTGCCCTCCTGGGGTCCAGCCAGGCTTGGCCCAGGATGGCAGAACAAAGGACTTCCTCAGAGAGAGGGTGTTACACCCTCTCCCTTTGGAAAAAGGTGTCAGGGCTGGGGAGGAGTAGCCTCCCCCAGCTCTGGAAATGCTTTCATGGGCACAGATGGTGCCCATTTCTGCATAAGCCAGTGTACACCGGTTCAGGGACCCCTCAGCCCTGCTCTGGCGCGAAACTGGACAAAGGAAAGGGGAGTGACCTCTCCCCTGACCTGCACCTCCCCTGGGAGGTGCCCAGAGCTCCTCCAGTGTGCTCCAGACCTCTGCCATCTTGGAAACAGAGGTGCTGCTGGCACACTGGACTGCTCTGAGTGGCCAGGGCCAGCAGGTGACGTCAGAGACTCCTTCTGATAGGCTCCTTCAGGTGTTGCTAGCCTATCTTCTCTCCTAAATAGCCAAACCCTCTTTTCTGGCTATTTAGGGTCTCTGCTTTGGGGATTTCCTTAGATAACGAATGCAAGAGCTCATCAGAGTTCCTCTGCATCTCTCTCTTCACCTTCTGCCAAGGAATCGACTGCTGACCGCGCTGGAAGCCTGCAAAACTGCAACAAAGTAGCGAAGACGACTACTGCAACTCTGTAACGCTGATCCTGCCGCCTTCTCGACTGTTTTCCTGGTGGTGCATGCTGTGGGGGTAGTCTGCCTCCTCTCTGCACTAGAAGCTCCGAAGAAATCTCCCGGTGGTCGACGGAACCTTCCCCCTGCTACCGCAGGCACCAAAGAACTGCATCACCGGTACACTGGGTCTCCTCTCAGCACGAAGAGCGAGGTCCCTTGAATCCAGCAACTCTGTCCAAGTGACTCCCACAGTCCAGTGACTCTTCAGTCCAAGTTTGGTGGAGGTAAGTCCTTGCCTCCCCACGCCAGACTGCATTGCTGGGAACCGCGACTTTTGCAGCTACTCCGGCCTCTGTGCACTTCCGGCGGAAATCCTTTGTGCACAGCCAAGCCTGGGTCCACGGCACTCTAACCTGCATTGCACGACTTTCTAAGTTGTCCTCCGGCGGCATGGGACTCCTTTGTGCAACTTCGGGTGAGCACCATTTCACTCCTCTTTGTAGTGCCTGTTCCGGCACTTTTGCGGGTGCTGCCTGCTTTTGAGAGGGCTCCTTGTCTTGCTGGGCGCCCCCTCTGTCCCCTGACGCAATTGGCGACATCTTGGTCCCTCCTGGGCCACAGCAGCATCCAAAAATGCTAACCGCATGACTTGCAGCTAGCAAGGCTTGTTGGTGGTCTTTCTTCAGGAAAATACTTCTGCACAACTCTCCATGGCGTGGGGGATCCATCCTCCAAAGGGGAAGTCTCTAGCCCTTGTCGTTCCTGCAGAATCTTCAGCTTCTACTGTCCAGCAGCAGCTTCTTTGCACCCACAGCTGGCATTTCCTGGGCATCTGCCCATCTCCGACTTGCTTGTGACTTTTGAACTTGGTCCCCTTGTTCCACAGGTACCCTCGACTGGAAATCCATTGTTGTTGCATTGCTGGTTTGTGTCTTTCCTGCAGAATTCCCCTATCACGACTTCTATGTCCTTTGGGGAACTTTAGTGCACTTTGCACTCACTTTTCAGGGTCTTGGGGTGGGCTATTTTTCTAACCCTAACTGTTTTCTTACAGTCCCAGCGACCCTCTACAAGGTCACATAGGTTTGGGGTCCATTCGTGGTTCGCATTCCACTTTTGGAGTATATGGTTTGTGTTGCCCCTATCCCTATGTGTCCCCATTGCATCCTATTGTAACTATACATTGTTTGCACTGTTTTCTAATACTATACTGCATATTTTTGGTATTGTGTACATATATCTTGTGTATATTTGCTATCCTCATACTGAGGGTACTCACTGAGATACTTTTGGCATATTGTCATAAAAATAAAGTACCTTTATTTTTAGTATATCTGTGTATTGTGTTTTCTTATGATATTGTGCATATGACACTAGTGGTACTGTAGGAGCTTCACTCGTCTCCTAGTTCAGCCTAAGCTGCTCTGCTAAGCTACCATTATCTATCAGCCTAAGCTGCTAGACACCCTATACACTAATACGGGATACCTGGGCCTGGTGCAAGGTGTAAGTACCCCTTGGTACTCACTACAAGCCAGTCCAGCCTCCTACATTGGTTGTGCAGCGGTGGGATATGTCCCTTGCAACTGCTTACCACTTTCGTCATTGTACTTTTCATAAGAGAAAAATATGCAAAACAAGTTCAGTGTATGTACACCTAACCAAAAAGTTTTGCATTTCCTCTTTTCACTCTTTTCTAAGTGCTGAAAAGTACCTCTAAACTTCCTAAAAAGTTCTTTAAAAGTTTTAAAAGTTTTTTTTTCTGTCTTTTCAAAAGTTCTGAAAAACTTTTTTCTCACTTTTTCTGTCACTTAAACACTGTCTAAAATGTCTGGCACAGGCCAAACTGTTGATCTGTCCAAACTTGCTTATGATAACCTTAGCTGGAAAGAAGCAAGGAGTCTCTGCATAGATAGAGGTTTAAGTGTAAGGAAGAATCCTTCTAGAGAACTGTTAGTGAATATGCTTGTTGAACAGGATAAGGCCACAGCTGGCACTCCTGTTGAAAAGTTAGCTGATGGTTCCCACTCTGACTCTGGGGCACCCCTAGCTAAAGAAGTGGGAGGGAAACTTCCAAGCCTGCCCCCTAGCAGACAACCTAGCATAGTTGGAACTGATGTTGAGTCACATCATACAGATAGTGTGGTCTCACATCACAGTAAGAGTATTCCTTCTCATCATAGTAGAAGTGCTGTTTCTGTGAGCCAAGCTGTTAGGGTGCCATCTGTTAGGGCCAGGTCTCCTTCTGTCCTTTCTAATCATACTTCTGTTTCTAGACATGTCCCTCCCACCCACCCTGATGACAGATTGTTAGAAAGGGAGCTCAATAGATTGAGAGTGGAACAAACCAGACTGAAGCTCAAGAAGCAACAGCTGGATTTGGATAGACAGTCATTAGAAGTGGAGAAAGAAAGACAGAAATTGGGTTTAGAAACCCATGGTGGCAGCAGCAGTATTCCCAATGGTCATCCTGCAAAAGAGCATGATTCTAGGAATCTGCACAAGATAGTTCCCCCTTATAAGGAGGGGGATGACATTAACAAGTGGTTTGCTGCACTTGAGAGGGCCTGTGTTGTACAGGATGTCCCTCAAAGGCAGTGGGCTGCTATCCTATGGCTATCATTTAGTGGAAAGGGTAGGGATAGGCTCCTTACTGTGAAAGAAAGTGAAGCCAATGATTTCAAAGTTCTTAAGAATGCACTCCTGGATGGTTATGGCTTAACCACTGAACAGTACAGGATGAAGTTCAGAGAAACCAAAAAGGAGTCTTCACAAGACTGGGTTGATTTCATTGACCATTCAGTGAAGGCCTTGGAGGGGTGGTTACATGGCAGTAAAGTTACTGATTATGAAAGCCTGTATAACTTGATCCTGAGAGAGCATATTCTTAATAATTGTGTGTCTGATTTGTTGCACCAGTACTTGGTGGACTCTGATCTGACCTCTCCCCAAGAATTGGGAAAGAAGGCAGACAAATGGGTCAGAACCAGGGTGAACAGAAAGGTTCATACAGGGGGTGACAAAGATGGCAATAAGAAGAAGGATGGTAAGTCTTCTGACAAGGGTGGGGACAAATCTAAAAATGAGTCTTCATCAGGCCCACAAAAACACTCTGGTGGGGGTGGTGGGTCCAAATCCTCTTCAAATCAAAACAAAGAAAAGAAACCATGGTGCTATTTATGTAAAATAAAAGGCCATTGAACAACAGATCCCAGTTGTCCAAAGAAAAGCACCAAGCCTCCTACCACTACAACTCCTACTGCTACACCTAGTGTCCCTACTAATAGCAGTGGTGGTGGGAGCAAACCTACTAATAGCCAATCTAAGGGAGTAGCTGGGCTCACTTTTGGTAACTTAGTTGGGGTTGGTCTTGTTAGGGAGACCACAGACAGAGGCTGTGTTAGTCTCTGAGGGTGCTATTGATTTAGCCACCTTAGTTGCTTGTCCCCTTAACATGGATAAGTACAAGCAACTACCCCTAATAAATGGTGTTGAGGTTCAGGCCTACAGAGACACAGGTGCCAGTGTTACAATGGTAATAGAGAAACTGGTCCACCCTGAACAACACCTACTTGGTCACCAGTACCAAGTAACCGATGCTCATAACAACACCCTTAGCCACCCCATGGCTGTTGTGAATCTCAACTGGAGGGGGTTACTGGCCCAAAGAAAGTTGTGGTTGCCTCAGATTTACCTGTAGACTGTCTATTAGGGAATGATTTAGAGACATCAGCTTGGGCAGAAGTGGAGTTGGAGGCTCATGCAGCAATGCTGGGCATTCCAGGGCATATTTTTGCTTTGACCAGGGCTCAGGCCAAAAAGCAAAAAGGACATGGTGACTTGGATCCTGTAAGAATGGACCAAGTGCTCCCTAAAGCTAGGGCTAGTAGAAGTAAAGCACTACCTACTATCCCTGCCTCTACAGTGGATTCTACTTCTGAGGAAGAAGAATTTCCACCCTGTGCAGAACCTACACCAGAGGAGCTGGAAGCAGACACTGCTGAGCTTTTGGGTGAAGGGGGGCCTGCCAGGGAGGAGCTGAGTGTGGCACAGCAGACCTATCCCACACTAGAGGGTCTAAGACAGCAAGCTGTCAAACAAGCAAATGGGGATGTCAGTGACTCTCACAGAGTTTACTGGGAGGACAACCTCTTGTACACTGAAGCAAGGGATCCAAAACCTGGAGCTGCCAGGAGATTGGTGATTCCTCAGGAGTACAGAAAGTTCCTCCTAACTCTTGCTCACGACATTCCCTTAGCTGGACATTTGGGGCAAATTAAAACTTGGGACAGGCTTGTTCCCCTGTTTCATTGGCCTAGAATGTCTGAGGACACAAAATAATTTTGTAAGTCCTGTGAAACCTGTCAAGCCAGTAGCAAGACAGGTGGCACTCCAAAGGCACCCCTTATTCCACTGCCTGTGGTTGGGGTTCCCTTTGAAAGGGTAGGGGTTGACATAGTTGGCCCCCTTGACCCTCCTACTGCTTCAGGCAATAGGTTTATCTTGGTGGTAGTGGACCATGCCACCAGATATCCTGAAGCAATTCCTCTAAGGACCACTACAGCCCCTGCAGTGGCAAAGGCCCTCCTGGGAATCTTTTCCAGGGTGGGCTTCCCAAAAGAGGTGGTATCAGACAGGGGAAGCAATTTCATGTCTGCTTACTTAAAGGCCATGTGGAAGGAGTGTGGTGTGACACACAAGTTCACCACACCCTATCATCCACAAACAAATGGACTGGTGGAGAGATTTAACAAAACTCTCAAAGGCATGATTATGGGACTCCCTGAAAAACTCCGCAGGAGATGGGATATCCTTTTACCATGCCTCCTTTTTGCTTACAGGGAGGTACCCCAGAAAGAAGTGGGCTTCAGCCCCTTTGAACTTCTTTTTGGACACCCTGTGAGGAGGGTTGGGAACAACCTTTAAAAGCTCCAAAGCAAGACATAGTGGACTATGTACTTGGCCTCAGATCAAGGATGGCTGAGTACATGAAAAAGGCCAGTAAAAACCTTCAGGCCAGCCAAGAGCTCCAAAAGCAATGGCATGACCAGAAGGCTGTTTTGGTTCAGTACCAACCAGGGCAGAAAGTGTGGGTCTTGGAGCCTGTGGCCCCAAGAGCACTCCAAGATAAATGGAGTGGACCCCACATAATTGTTGAGAAAAAGGGTGAAGTCACCTACTTAGTTGACTTAGGCACTGCCAGGAGTCCCCTTAGGGTGCTCCATGTCAACCGCCTGAAACCCTACTATGACAGGGCTGATCTCACCCTGCTCATGGCAACTGATGAGGGACAGGAAGAAGAGAGTGACCCTCACCCTGATCTCTTCTCTTCCACAGAACAAGATGCTCTAGTGGAAGGTGTAGTTTTGGCAGATTGTCTTACTGCTGAGCAGAAAGACCACTGCATAAATCTCCTGGGTCAGTTTTCTGAACTCTTCTCTACTGTGCCAGGTACCACTTCTTGGTGTGAGCACACTATAGATACTGGAGACAGCTTGCCTGTCAAAAGTAAGATCTATAGGCAGCCTGACCATGTCAGAGACTGCATAAAGCAAGAGGTACAGAAAATGTTAGAACTGGGAGTGGTTGAGCACTCTGAAAGTCCATGGGCTTCTCCTGTGGTACTTGTACCAAAACCTCATTCCAAAGATGGAAAGAAGGAAATGCGGTTTTGTGTTGACTACAGAGGTCTCAACCAGGTAACCAAAACTGATGCTCACCCTATACCCAGGGCAGATGAGCTCATAGATACACTGGCATCTGCCAAGTATCTAAGCACTTTTGACTTGACTGCAGGGTATTGGCAGATCAAATTATCAGAAGATGCAAAAGCAAAAACTGCATTTTCAACCATTGGAGGCCATTACCAATTCACAGTAATGCCTTTTGGATTGAAAAATGCACCTGCCACTTTTCAGAGGTTGGTGTACACAGTCCTGCAAGGGCTGGAAGCTTTTAGTGCAGCATATTTGGACAATATAGCTGTCTTTAGCTCCAGCTGGGATGATCACCTGGTCCACCTATGGAAAGATTTGGAGGCCCTGCAAAAGGCAGGCCTCACTATCAAGGCTTCAAAGTGACAGATAGGGCAGGGGAAGGTGGTTTATCTGGGACACCTTTGTGGTGGGGAACAGATTGCACCACTGCAGGGGAAAATCCAAACTATTATAGATTGGGTTCCCCCTACTACTCAGACTCAGGTGAGAGCCTTTTTAGGCCTCACTGGGTACTATAGGAGGTTCATAAAGAACTATGGCTCCATTGCAGCCCCTCTTAATGACCTCACTTCAAAGAAAATGCCTAAGAAGGTATTATGGACAGCAAACTGTCAGAAAGCTTTTGAGGAGCTGAAGCAGGCCATGTGCTCTGCACCTGTCCTGAAAAGCCCTTGTTACTCTAAAAAATTCTATGTCCAAACTGATGCATCTGAATTAGGAGCAGGGGCAGTCCTATCACAACTCAATTCTGAGGGCCAGGATCAACCTGTTGCTTTTATTAGTAGAAGGTTGACCCCTAGAGAAAAGCGTTGGTCTGCCATAGAGAGGGAGGCCTTTGCTGTGGTCTGGGCACTGAAGAAGTTGAGGATATACCTGTTTGGCACTCACTTCATTGTTCAGACAGACCACAAACCTCTACTTTGGCTAAAACAAATGAAAGGTGAAAATCCTAAATTGTTGAGGTGGTCCATATCCCTACAGGGAATGGACTATACAGTGGAACATAGACCTGGGAGTAGCCACTCCAATGCAGATGTACTCTCCAGATATTTCCACTTAGACAATGAAGGCCCATCAGGGAATGACTAGTCTTATTGTCCTTCGTTTGGGGGGGGGGGTTGTGTAGGAAAGTACCATCTTGCCTGGCATGTTACCCCCATTTTTCACTGTATATATGTTGTTTTAGTGTATGTGTCACTGGGACCCTGCCAGCCAGGGCCCCAGTGCTCATAAGTGTGCCCTGAATGTGTTACCTGTGTTAGGACTAACTGTCTCACTGAGGCTCTGCTATCCAGAACCTCAGTGGTTATGCTCTCTCATTTCTTTCAAATTGTCACTAACAGGCTAGTGACCAATTTTACCAATTTACATTGGCATACTGGAACACCCTTATAATTCCCTAGTATATGGTACTGAGGTACCCAGGGTATTGGGGTTCCAGGAGATCCCTATGGGCCGCAGCATTTCTTTTGCCACCAATAGGGAGCTCTGACAATCCTTCACAGGCCTGCCACTGCAGCCTGAGTGAAATCACGTCCACGTTATTTCACAGCCATTTACCACTGCACTTAAGTAACTTATAAGTCACCTATATGTCTAACCTTTACCTGGTAAAGGACAGGTGCAAAGTTACTTAGTGTGTGGGCACCCTGGCACTAGCCATTGTTCAGGGCAAATTCCCCGGACTTTGTGAGTGCGGGGACACCATTACACGCGTGCACTACACATAGGTCACTACCAATGTGTAGCTTCACAATGGTAACTCCGAATATGGCCATGTAACATGTCTATGATCATGGAATTGCCCCCTCTATGCCATCCTGGCATAGTTGGCACAATCCCATGATCCCACAGGTCTGTAGCTCAGACCTGGGTACTACCAAACTACCTTTCCCGGGGTTTCACTGCAGCTGCTGCTGCTGCCAACCCCTCAGACAGGTTTCTGCCCTCCTGGGGTCCAGCCAGGCTTGGCCCAGGATGGCAGAACAAAGGACTTCCTCAGAGACAGGGTGTTCTCCCCCAGCCTCTGGAAATGCTTTCATGGGCACAGATGGTGCCCATTTCTGCATAAGCCAGTCTACACCGGTTCAGGGACCCCTCAGCCCTGCTCTGGTGCGAAACTGGACAAAGGAAAGGGGAGTGACCTCTCCCCTGACCTGCACCTCCCCTGGGAGGTGCCCAGAGCTCCTCCAGTGTGCTCCAGACCTCTGCCATCTTGGAAACAGAGGTGCTGCTGGCACACTGGACTGCTCTGAGTGGCCAGGGCCAGCAGGTGACGTCAGAGACTCCTTCTGATAGGCTCCTTCAGGTGTTGCTAGCCTATCTTCTCTCCTAAATAGCCAAACCCTCTTTTCTGGCTATTTAGGGTCTCTGCTTTGGGGATTTCCTTAGATAACGAATGCAAGAGCTCATCAGAGTTCCTCTGCATCTCTCTCTTCACCTTCTGCCAAGGAATCGACTGCTGACCGCGCTGGAAGCCTGCAAAACTGCAACAAAGTAGCGAAGACGACTACTGCAACTCTGTAACGCTGATCCTGCCGCCTTCTCGACTGTTTTCCTGGTGGTGCATGCTGTGGGGGTAGTCTGCCTCCTCTCTGCACTAGAAGCTCCGAAGAAATCTCCCGTGGGTTGACGGAATCTTCCCCCTGCTACCGCAGGCACCAAAGAACTGCATCACAAGTACCCTGGGTCTCCTCTCAGCACGACGAGCGAGGTCCCTTGAATCCAGCAACTCTGTCCAAGTGACTCCCACAGTCCAGTGACTCTTCAGTCCAAGTTTGGTGGAGGTAAGTCCTTGCTTCCCCACTCCAGACTGCATTGCTGGGAACCGCAACTTTTGCAGCTACTCCGGCCTCTGTGCACTTCCGGCGGAAATCCTTTGTGCACAGCCAAGCCTGGGTCCACAGCACTCTAACCTGCATTGCACGACTTTCTAAGTTGTCCTCAGGCGGCGTGGGACTCCTTTGTGCAACTTCGGGTGAGCACCGTTTCACTCCTCTTTGTAGTGCCTGTTCCGGCACGTCTGCGGGTGCTGCCTGCTTCTGAGAGGGCTCCTTGTCTTGCTGGGCGCCCCCTCTGTCCCCTGACGCAATTGGCGACATCTTGATCCCTCCTGGGCCACAGCAGCATCCAAAAACGCTAACCACACGACTTGCAGCTAGCAAGGCTTGTTGGCAGTCTTTCTTCAGGGAAACACTTCTGCACAACTCTCCACAACGTGGGGGATCCATCCTCCAAAGGGGAAGTCTCTAGCCCTTGTCGTTCCTGCAGAATCCTCAGCTTCTACTGTCCAGTAGCAGCTTCTTTGCACCCACAGCTGGCATTTCCTTGGCATCTGCCCATCTCCGACTTGCTTGTGACTTTTGGACTTGGTCCCCTTGTTCCACAGGTACCCTCGACTGGAAATCTATTGTTGTTGCATTGCTGGTTTGTGTCTTTCCTGCAGAATTCCCCTTTCACGACTTCTATGTCCTTTGGGGAACTTTAGTGCACTTTGCACTCACTTTTCAGGGTCTTGGGGTGGGCTATTTTTCTAACCCTAACTGTTTTCTTACAGTCCCAGTGACCCTCTACAAGGTCTCATAGGTTTGGGGTCCATTTGTGGTTCGCATTCCACTTTTGGAGTATATGGTTTGTGTTGCCCCTATCCCTATGTGTCCCCATTGCATCCTATTGTAACTATACATTGTTTGCACTGTTTTCTAATACTGTACTGCATATTTTTGGTATTGTGTACATATATCTTGTGTATATTTGCTATCCTCATACTGAGGGTACTCACTGAGATACTTTTGGCATATTGTCATAAAAAGAAAGTACCTTTATTTTTAGTATATTGTGCATATGACACTAGTGGTACTGTAGGAGCTTCACTCGTCTCCTAGTTCAGCCTAAGCTGCTCTGCTAAGCTACCATTATCTATCAGCCTAAGCTGCTAGACACCCTATACACTAATAAGGGATACCTGGGCCTGGTGCAAGGTGTAATTACCCCTTGGTACTCACTACAAGCCAGTCCAGCCTCCTACACTTACCAACAGTGTAGACAAAACAGTTGCGAGGCAGCTTATGCCTTTGACCATTTGGAGGCCTAGTTGAGTGAGATACAGGCAATCACAGAACTTTGTTGAATATATGTGATTGCATTTATCATGTGTGCAGTGGTGTGTCAATGTGTATGGTGCCTATACCAATCTGGTGATGCAGCTTGAGGCCTTAGGAACCCTTGGTGAACACACTTGGTAAGGTGTCATTCCTGTCCTCTATAGTTTCATCGTGCTTTAGCAGATCAGGATGGAGCTAGGTAGACAGGCACATATCTGAGTTGAGCATGATCTGTATGTTGCTCACTCCCAGGTGAGTGCACATCAATTGAGAGTTAACAAACAGGGGTGTATGGACAAGTGACTACTAGGCTGCTGGCTGGAATTTCAGATACAGGGCCTCCTTGGAGTTGCAGTCAGGTCACTCCTTCTACTTCCCAACACTAAACAAATGATATCCTCCCAGGTGAGTACACTTCATTTGAGAGTTAACAAACAGGTTATATGTGCAAGTCAACACTGGGCTTGTGGTTGGAGTTTGAGAAACAGGGCCAATTGGGCTTTGAAATCAGGATACTCCTTCTACTTCCCAACACGTGGCAAATGGTATCCTCTGAGTTTAGTACACTTCATTTGAGAGTTAACAAACGGGTATCTGGGGCAGTGAACACTGGGGTGATGGTTGGAGTTGAAGAAACATGGCTTATTGGGCTTTGCAATCAGGTCACTCTTTCTACTTTGCAACACTTAACAAACGGTATCCTCCCAGGTGAGTACACATCATTTGAGAGTTAACAAACAGGGGTATATGGGCAAACAAACTCTGGGCTGGTGATTGGAGTTGGAAAAACAGGTCTTATTGGGCTTTTCAGTCAGGTCACTCCCTCTACTTCCCAACACTTGACAAATGGTATCATCCTAGGTGAGTACACTTCATTTGGAAGTTACCAAATGGGTATATGGGCAAGTGAACACTGGGGCTAGTGGTTGGAATTACAGACACAGGGTCTCCCGGAGTTGCAGTCAGGTCACTCCCTCTAATTCACAACACGTGACAAGTATTGTGTATTACATATCTGTGGGTGGCCTGTATTTAAGTTTGAGCATGCATCTACATGTTGAGACATACCATGAGTCTTGGGATGACTGTTTGATATTGAAAGACTTACAGGCACCATTTCGACTTATGGTATTTGATGGGCCTTGGTAGATGTGATGTTGGATCCAACACTACACATTGACAGTGTTATATCTCAGATACTCTGGGTATTGATTGTCAGTGAAGAACATGAACAGCACAGTGGCAAAAGTGGAGCTGTGAGCATGTAGAACATTGCATTTTTATGACTTTTTTGTGTGGTAACTTACCAGACTCCATTCTCCCAGGTGTTCCTGTCAAGCCTTCAGGAAGCAGTATGGCCACTGCCAGTCTTCTTGGCCTGCAGCTGGTGCCTGTAGACCAGGGAATGTACCTTGCCTCTGAGGTTGCTCCTCCTCTTCTTAATCTCTTTTGTGTACAGGGTGGTGCGTACAGCATTCACTCTGTTGACGATCCTTTGCCACATTTCAATTTTTCTACTGAGAGAAGATTGCTGGACCTGGGCCCTGGACAATGGTGACCCTACTCTTATGATTTCATCCACCATGACTCTCAACTCATCTTCAGAAAAAAGGGGATTTTTGGGATGTGACATACTGGACAACTGAAGTGGGTGACAGGGACTTAATTAACTGGGAAGTGCAATAGGGAGTGAATAGACACAAGTGTGTGCAAGGTGTTCTGTGGGACGGTGAAAAAAGGGGTGTCTAATCTACGAAAACTCCAAGAAATGGTGGTCAGGTTTCTCTGGCTTCCTGTGGAGATGCAAAGGATTGAGGTCTGTGAAGGGGTGTGTTTTATAGTGTGATTTGCAGGTGTGTCTATTGGACCAATGTTGTTTTTAATTTCATCCACTGTTCTCTTATCTGTTACTTTGCTGAATGTGGACCACAGTGGTGGACCGCCATTGGCTAACCGCCGCAAGGAGAAGGCCATGGCAACTGTGTGTTTTTAACCCCTTCGCTGCCAGGCCTTTTCCCCCTCCTGTGCCGAGCCTTTTTTTGGCTATTTGGAGCAGTTCGCGCTTAGGCCCTCATAACTTTTTGTTCACGTAAGCTACCCACGCCAAATTTGCGTCCTTTTTTTCCAACATCCTAGGGATTCTAGAGGTACCCAGACTTTGTGGGTTCCCCAGAAGGAGGCCAAGAAATTAGCCAAAAAACAGTGAAAATTTCTTTTTTTTTAAAAAAATTGGAAAAATGGGCTGCAGAAGAAGGCTTGTGGTTTTTTCTCTGAAAAGGGCATCAACAAAGGGTTTGTGGTGATAAAATCACCAGCTTCCCAGCTTTCAGGAACAGGCAGACTTGAATCAGAAAACCCAATTTTTCAACACAATTTTGGCATTTTACTGGGACATACCCCATTTTTACGATTTTTTGTGCTTTCAGCCTCCTTCCAGTCAGTGACAGAAATGGGCATGAAACCAATGCTGGATCCCAGAAACCGCAACATTTCTGAAAAGTAGACAAAATTCTGAATTCAGCAAGGGGTAATTTGTGTAGATCCTACAAGGGTTTCCTACAGAAAATAACAACTGAAAAAGAAAAATATTGAAATTGAGGTGAAAAAAACATCAATTTTTCTCTAAGTTTTACTCTGTAATTTTTTCCTGCAATGTCAGATTTTCGAAAGCAATATACCGTTACGTCTGCTGGACTCTTCTGGTTGCGGGGATATATAGGGCTTGTAGGTTCATCAAGAACTCTAGGTACCCAGAGCCAATAAATGACCTGCACCCTGCAGTGGGTTTTCATTCTATGCCGGGTATACAGCAATTCATTTGCTGAAATATAAAGAGTAAAAAATAGCTATCAAGAAAACCTTTGTATTTCCAAAATGGGCACAAGATAAGGTGTTGAGAAGCAGTGGTTATTTGCACATCTCTGAATTCCAGGGTGCCCATACTAGCATGTGAATTACAGGGCATTTCTCAAATAGATGTCTTTTTTACACACTGTCTTACATTTGGAAGGGAAAAATGTAGAGAAAGACAAGGGACAATAACACTTGTTTTGCTATTCTATGTTCCCCCAAGTCTCCCGATAAAAATGATACCTCACTTGTGTGGGTAGGCCTAGCGCCCGCGACAGGATACGCCCCAAAACACAACGTGGACACATCGCAGAAAACAGACCTGTTTTTAGCAAAGTGCCTACCTGTAGATTTTGGCCTGTAGCTCAGCCGCCACTTAGGGAAACCTACCAAACCTGTGCATTTCTGAAAACTAGAGACCTAGGGGAATCCAAGATGGGGTGACTTGTGTGGCTGGGACCAGGTTCTGTTACCCAGAATCCTTTGCAAACCTCAAAATTTGGCTAAAAAAACACATGTTCCTCACATTTCTGTGGCAGAAAGTTCTGGAATCTGAGAGGAGCCACACATTTCCTTCCACCCAGCGTTCCCCCACGTCTCCCGATAAAAATGATACCTCACTTGTGTGGGTAGGCCTAGCGCCCGCGACAGGAAACGCCCCAAAGCGCAACGTGGCACATCACAGAAAACAGACCTGTTTTTAGCAAAGTGCCTACCTGTAGATTTTGGCCTGTAGCTCAGCCGCCACCTAGGGAAACCTACCAAACCTGTGCATTTCTGAAAACTAGAGACCTAGGGGAATCCAAGATGGGGTGACTTGTGTGGCTGGGACCAGGTTCTGTTACCCAGAATCCTTTGCAAACCTCAAAATTTGGCTAAAAAAACACATGTTCCTCACATTTCTGTGGCAGAAAGTTCTGGAATCTGAGAGGAGCCACAAATTTCCTTCCACCCAGAGTTCCCCCATGTCTCCCGAAAAAAATGATACCTCACTTGTGTGGGTAGGCCTAGCGCCCACGACAGGAAACGCCCCAAAGCGCAACGTGGACACAACCAAATTTTTGAAGGAAAACAGAGGTGTTTTTTGCAAAGTGCCTACCTGTAGATTTTGGCCTGTAGCTCAGCCGCCACCTAGGGAAACCTACCAAACCTGTGCATTTCTGAAAACTAGAGACCTGGGGGGGGAATCCAAGATGGGGTGACTTGTGTGTCTGCGACCAGGTTCTGTTACCCAGAATCCTCTGCAAACCTCAAAATGTGGCTAAAAAAACACATGTTCCTCACATTTCTGTGGCAGAAAGTTCTGGAATCTGAGAGGAGCCACAAATTTCCTTCCACCCAGCGTTCCCCAACGTCTCCCGATAAAAATGATACCTCACTTGTGTGGGTAGGCCTAGCGCCCGCGACAGGAAACGCCCCAAAGCGCAACGTGGACACATCACAGAAAACAGACCTGTTTTTAGCAAAGTGCCTACCTGTGGATTTTGGCCTGTAGCTCAGCCGCCACCTAGGGAAACCTACCAAACCTGTACATTTCTGAAAACTAGAGACCTAGGGGAATCCAAGATGGGGTGACTTGTGTGGCTGGGACCAGGTTCTGTTACCCAGAATCCTTTGCAAACCTCAAAATTTGGCTAAAAAAACACACGTTCCTCACATTTCTGTGGCAGAAAGTTCTGGAATCTGAGAGGAGCCACAAATTTCCTTCCACCCAGCGTTCCCCCACGTCTCCCGATAAAAATGATACCTCACTTGTGTGGGTAGGCCTAGCACCCACGACAGGAAACGCCCCAAAGCGCAACGTGGACACAACCAAATTTTTGAAGGAAAACAGAGGTGTTTTTTGCAAAGTGCCTACCTGTAGATTTTGGCCTGTAGCTCAGCCGCCACCTAGGGAAACCTACCAAACCTGTGCATTTCTGAAAACTAGAGACCTAGGGGAATCCAAGATGGGGTGACTTGTGTGGCTGGGACCAGGTTCTGTTACCCAGAATCCTTTGCAAACCTCAAAATGTGGCTAAAAAAACACATGTTCCTCACATTTCTGTGGCAGAAAGTTCTGGAATCTGAGAGGAGCCACAAATTTCCTTCCACCCAGCGTTCCCCCACGTCTCCCGATAAAAATGATACCTCACTTGTGTGGGTAGGCCTAGCGCCCGCGACAGGAAACGCCCCAAAGCGCAACGTGGACACATCACAGAAAACAGACCTGTTTTTAGCAAAGTGCCTACCTGTGGATTTTGGCCTGTAGCTCAGCCGCCACCTAGGGAAACCTACCAAACCTGTGCATTTCTGAAAACTAGAGACCTAGGGGAATCCAAGATGGGGTGACTTGTGTGGCTGGGACCAGGTTCTGTTACCCAGAATCCTTTGCAAACCTCAAAATTTGGCTAAAAAAACACATGTTCCTCACATTTCTGTGGCAGAAAGTTCTGGAATCTGAGAGGAGCCACAAATTTCCTTCCACCCAGCGTTCCCCCACGTCTCCCGATAAAAATGATACCTCACTTGTGTGGGTAGGCCTAGCGCCCACGACAGGAAACGCCCCAAAGCGCAACGTGGACACATCACAGAAAACAGACCTGTTTTTAGCAAAGTGCCTACCTGTGGATTTTGGCCTGTAGCTCAGCCGCCACCTAGGGAAACCTACCAAACCTGTGCATTTCTGAAAACTAGAGACCTAGGGGAATCCAAGATGGGGTGACTTGTGTGGCTGGGACCAGGTTCTGTTACCCAGAATCCTTTGCAAACCTCAAAATTTGGCTAAAAAACCACATGTTCCTCACATTTCTGTGGCAGAAAGTTCTGGAATCTGAGAGGAGCCACAAATTTCCTTCCACCCAGCGTTCCCCCATGTCTCCCGATAAAAATGATACCTCACTTGTGTGGGTAGGCCTAGCGCCCACGACAGGAAACGCCCCAAAGCGCAACGTGGACACATCACAGAAAACAGACCTGTTTTTAGCAAAGTGCCTACCTGTGGATTTTGGCCTGTAGCTCAGCCGCCACCTAGGGAAACCTACCAAACCTGTGCATTTCTGAAAACTAGAGACCTAGGGGAATCCAAGATGGGGTGACTTGTGTGGCTGGGACCAGGTTCTGTTACCCAGAATCCTTTGCAAACCTCAAAATTTGGCTAAAAAACCACATGTTCCTCACATTTCTGTGGCAGAAAGTTCTGGAATCTGAGAGGAGCCACAAATTTCCTTCCACCCAGCGTTCCCCCATGTCTCCCGATAAAAATGATACCTCACTTGTGTGGGTAGGCCTAGCGCCCACGACAGGAAACGCCCCAAAGCGCAACGTGGACACAACCAAATTTTTGAAGGAAAACAGAGGTGTTTTTTGCAAAGTGCCTACCTGTAGATTTTGGCCTGTAGCTCAGCCGCCACCTAGGGAAACCTACCAAACCTGTGCATTTCTGAAAACTAGAGACCTAGGGGAATCCAAGATGGGGTGACTTGTGTGGCTTGGACCAGGTTCTGTTACCCAGAATCCTTTGCAAACCTCAAAATTTGGCTAAAAAAAACACATGTTCCTCACATTTCTGTGGCAGAAAGTTCTACAATCTGAGAGGAGCCACAAATTTCCTTCCACCCAGCGTTCCCCCATGTCTCCCGATGAAAATGATACCTCACTTGTGTGGGTAGGCCTAGCGCCCGCGACAGGAAACGCCCCAAAGCGCAACGTGGACACATCACAGAAAATAGACCTGTTTTTAGCAAAGTGCCTACCTGTAGATTTTGGCCTCTAGCTCAGCCGCCACCTAGGGAAACCTACCAAACCTGTGCATTTCTGAAAACTAGAGACCTAGGGGAATCCAAGATGGGGTGATTTGTGTGGCTCGGACCAGGTTCTGTTACCCAGAATCCTTTGCAAACCTCAAAATTTGGCTAAAAAGACACATGTTCCTCACATTTCTGTGGCAGAAAGTTCTGGAATCTGAGAGGAGCCACAAATTTCCTTCCACCCAGCGTTCCCCTAAGTCTCTCCATAAAAATGGTACCTCACTTGTGTGGGTAGGCCTAGCGCCTACGAAAGGAAATGGCCTAAAACACAACGTGGACACAACATATTTTTTCACAGAAAACAGAGGTGTTTTTTGCAAAGTGCCTACATGTGGATTTTGGCCTCTAGCTCAGCCGGCCCCAGGGGGGGGAAATGCCATAAAATACATTTGACCCCCCACCCCCCCAAGCCCCCCCTGCCCAGGTGCGACCCTTGCCTACGGGGTCGCTACCCCTGCGTGACATTGGCGCCAAAAAACAAATTCCCAGTGCCTAGTCGTTTCTGCCCTTTGACCTAAAATCGACCAATCTGCCCCCAAAGGGGGCAGAAATGCTCTAAATACAGTTTGCCCCCCAGGGAAGCGACCCTTGTCTGATGGGTCGCTCCCCATCTCTAAAAAAACAAACAAACAAAAAACAAAAAAAAACAAAAAAACATTTGCCCTGGCGCCTAGGGGTTTCTGCCCCCCCTGGGGGCAGATCGGCCTAATAATAGGCCGATCTGCCCCCAGGGGGGGGCAGAAATGGCCTAAAATAAATTTTCCCCCCCAAACCCCCCCCACCCCCCCACCTCGGAGCGACCCTTGCCTTCTGGGTCGCTCCCCCTGCGTGACATTGGCACCAAAAAACGAATCCCCGGTGCCTAGTGGTTGCAGATTGACCTAAAATCGACCAATCTGCCCCCAAGGGGGGCAGAAATGGTCTAAACACAGTTTGCCCCCCAGGGGAGCGACCCTTGTCTGATGGGTTGCTCCCCATCTCTAAAAAAACAAACAAACAAAAAAAAACACAAAAAAAAAATTTGCTCTGGCAACAAGAGGTTTCTGCCCGCCCTGGGGGCAGATCGGCCTAGCCCCCAGGGGGGGCAGAAATGGCCTAAAATAAATTTGCCCCCTGAACCCCCACCCCCCCCCCCCGGAGCGACCATTGCCTACGGGGTCGCTCCCCCTGCGTGACATTGGCGCCAAAAAACAAATCCCGGTGCCTAGTGGTTTCTGCCCCCTTGGGGCAGATTGACCTAAAATCGACCAATCTGCCCCCAAGGGGGGCAGAAATGGTCTAAACACAGTTTGCCCCCCAGGGGAGCGACCCTTGTCTGATGGGTCGCTCCCCATCTCTAAAAAAACAAACAAACTAAAAAAAAAACACAACATTTTTTTTGCCCTGGCAACAAGAGGTTTCTGCCCCCCCTGGGGGCAGATCGGCCTAATAATAGGCCGATCTGCCCCCAGGTGGGGCAGAAATGGCCTAAAATAAATTTTCCCCCTGAACCCCCACCCCCCCCACCCCCGGAGCGACCATTGCCTACGGGGTCGCTCCCCCTGCGTGACATTGGCGCCAAAAAACAAATCCCGGTGCCTAGTGGTTTCTGCCCCCTTGGGGCAGATTGACCTAAAATCGACCAATCTACCCCCAAGGGGGGCAGAAATGGTCTAAACACAGTTTGCCCCCCAGGGGAGCGACCCTTGTCTGATGGGTCGCTCCCCATCTCTAAAAAAACAAACAAACTAAAAAAAAAACACTAAAAAAAATTTGCCCTGGCAACAAGAGGTTTCTGCCCCCCCTGGGGGCAGATCGGCCTAATAATAGGCCGATCTGCCCCCAGGTGGGGCAGAAATGGCCTAAAATAAATTTGCCCCCCGAACACCCCCCCCCCCCCCGGAGCGACCCTTGCCTACGGGGTCGCTCCCCCTGCGTGACATTGGCGCCAAAAAACAAATCCCCGGTGCCTAGTGGTTTCTGCCCCCTTGGGGCAGATTGACCTAAAATCGACCAATCTGCCCCCAAGGGGGGCAGAAATGGTCTAAACACAATTTGCCCCCCAGGGGAGCGACCCTTGCCTGATGGGTCGCTCCCCATCTCTAAAAAAAAAAAAAAACACAAAAAAAAAAAACACAAAAAAAAAATTTGCTCTGGCAACAAGAGGTTTCTGCCCCCCCTGGGGGCAGATCGGCCTAATAATAGGCCGATCTGCCCCCAGGGGGGGCAGAAATGGCCTAAAATAAATTTGCCCCCTGAACCCCCACCCCCCCACCCCCGGAGCGACCATTGCCTACGGGGTCGCTCCCCCTGCGTGACATTGGCGCCAAAAAACAAATCCCGGTGCCTAGTGGTTTCTGCCCCCTTGGGGCAGATTGACCTAAAATCGACCAATCTACCCCCAAGGGGGGCAGAAATGGTCTAAACACAGTTTGCCCCCCAGGGGAGCGACCCTTGTCTGATGGGTCGCTCCCCATCTCTAAAAAAACAAACAAAAAAAAAAAAATTAAAAATTGCCCTGGCGCCTACAGGTTTCTGCCCCCAGGGGGGGCAGAAATGGCCTAAAATAAATTTGCCCCCGAACACCCACCCCCCCACCCCCGGAGCGACCCTTGCCTACGGGGTCGCTCCCCTTGCGTGACATTGGCGCCAAAAAACAAATCCCCGGTGCCTAGTGGTTTCTGCCCCCTTGGGGCAGATTGACCTAAAATCGACCAATCTGCCCCCAAGGGGGGCAGAAATGGTCTAAATACAATTTGCCCCCCAGGGAAGCGACCCTTGCCTGATGGGTCGCTGCCCATCTCTAAAAAAAAAAAAAAAAACCCAAAAAAAACACACAATTTTTTTTTGCCCTGGCGCCTAGAGGTTTCTGCCCCCCCTGGGGGTAGATCGGCCTAATACCAATAGGGCGATCTGCCCCCAGGGGGGGCAGAGATGGCCTAAAATAATTTGCCCACCCCCCTGGGGAGCGACCCTTGACTACAAGGTCGCTCCCCTTGTGTGACGGCGCAAAAAAAAGATCCCTGGTGCCTAGTGGTTTCTGCCCCCCTTGGGGGCAGATTGACCTAAAATCGGCCGATCTGCCCCCAAAGCGGGCAGAAATGGCCTAAATACATTTTGCCCCTCCAGGGGAGCGACCCTTGTCCAAGGGGGTCGCTCCCCATCTGTAAAACAGAAAAACAAAAAAATCCCTGGTGCCTAGTGGTTTCTGCCCCCCTTGGGGCAGATCAGCCGAATCAAAATAGGCTGATCTACCCCCCCAGGGGGGCAGAAATGGCCTAAAATAATCCCCCCCCCCCAGGGAGCGACCCTTGCCTAAGGGGTCGCTCCCCTTGCGTGAAATTCACACAAAAAAAAAACTCCCTGGTGTCTAATGGTTTCTGCCCCCCTTGGGGGCAGATTGGCCTCATCAAAATAGGCCAATCTGCCCCCAAGGGGGGCAGAAATGGCCTAAATATAATTTGCCCCCTAGGGGAGCGACCCTTGCCTAAGGGGTCGCTCCCCACCTAAAAAAAAAAGAAAACATAACAAAAAGAAAAAAAAAAAAAAAAGATCCCTGGTGCCTAGAGGTTTCTGCCTCCCCTGGGGGCAGATCGGCCTAATAATAGGCTGATCTGTCCCCAGGGGGGGCAGAAAAGGCCTTCCCAAAAAAATGCCCCCCCTGGGAGCGACCCTTGCCAAAGGGGTCGCTCCCGTTGCGTGAAATTCGCGCGCAAAAACAAACTCCCTGGTGTCTAATGGTTTCTGCCCCCCTTGGGGGCAGATTGGCCTCATCAAAATAGGCCAATCTGCCCCCAAGGGGGGCAGAAATGGCCTAAATATTTATTGCCCCGTAGGGGAGCGACCCTTGCCTAAGGGATCGCTCCCCACCTAAAAAAAAAAGAAATCATCAAAAAAAAAAAAAAAAAAAAAAAAAAAAAGGTCCCTGGTGCCTAGAGGTTTCTGCCCCCCCCGGGGGCAGATCGGCCTAATAATAGGCCAATCTGCCCCCAGGGGGGGGCAGAAAAGGCCTTCCTAAAAAAATGCCCCCCCCGGAGCGACCCTTGCCCAAGGGGTCGCTCCCTTTTGCCAATTTCACTGAAAAAAAAAAAAATCCCTGGTGTCTAGTTGGGTTTCAAAAGCCGGATTGCAAGCAATCCGGCTTTTGAAACCTGTGAGAGACTTCAAAGGGAAGGAAATACATTTCCTTCCCTTTGAAGCCTCTCGGGGCCTCCCCCATGGGATTGAAAAAGAAATGCAAAAGCATTTCTTTTTCAATCGCGCTGGAAGCTCTGCTTCCAGCGCGATGGGGGAGACCCTGTGACTAATCAGCGCGCGCTCGCGCGCTGACGTCACAGGGGGGGTTGGGGGGGTCGGGGGTGGGAGGGGAAGGGCTTCCCCTTCCATCCCTGACTTGGGGGGGTGGGGGGGAACCCCACAGAGGGAGCGAGAGCGCTCCCTCTGGGCTCTGTGCACAGGACGTAATGGTTACGTCCTGGGCACAGCAGCACTGTGCCTCAGGACGTAACCATTACGTCCTGGGCACAGAAGGGGTTAAAAGGCTCAGTAGTTGGCTACAGCATTGATGGTGTTGGAGATCAGACTGCCTAGATACAAGACCGCTGTGCTGCTGGCGGTCTGCCTTTTTGCTTGGCAGAGGAAGGTTCTGCCTGTTTCCACCGTAATACGGTGTGCTAGTGCTCTTTCCTTGTCCACTGGGCAACAATAATAGACCATGTAAAAGGTTTTCTTTCAAAAAAAGTAAGAGTATAACATAAAAATGACAAATGTATATTAAACAAAATGAATCAAATACATAAATAAAAATATGTAGAAATATTGACGTACTTATTATTATTCTAACAAAACACACACTGTACACAAGTGCAAGCTACAAACCAATTTGTGGAAGGTGTTTAACACTAAAAGGGTGTAATTTACTATTCCCACTCCAAACTCATTTATTTTGGAGAAAAGTGTTGGTCACCAAAGGAGTTACATTTGTTATTCCCACTCTAATCCAATCCATTGTGAGGAAGGTGCTGGACACTAAAGGGGTAAAATTTACTATTCCTACTCTAATATTAACAATTTTGGGGAAGGTATTGGATAAATTAGGGTTAAAATCTACTTGTCCCACTTTGTGGAAGGTGCTGAACACTAAAGGGGTAGGATTTGCTATACCATTGCAATGTAATCCATTATGGGGAAGCTGTTCTACACTAAAAGGGTAAAATGTACTATTCCTGCAGCACAATGCATTATTTTACAAGTTAATAAATAGCAATAAATGTTATTTAAATTAGATATTTACAATTAAAGCAAGCAAATGTTCAAAAAATAAATGTAACACAATATAAAATAAAACATAAAAACAATATTAAGAACATATAAAAAGACAAAAACAAATATTTAAAAATATATATACAATACAAAATAAAAAATATAAACAATGATATGAGAAAATGATTATTAAAGTACAACATTTTAATTTTCTGAAACTACTAACAATATTTCTATTATAAAAAGTAAAAACTATTTCTTCAAATATATAAAATAATAAAAGTAATTACAAATTATCTCAATGTATACCCAAATAACTACATATAACTACATATATAATTACATAGTTTTAAAAATGTTAATTTAATTTAAATATAAACATATTTATATTTTTAAAATATGTATTAAATTTAAGAATTTTAAAATAAAAATATTTTAATATTCTATGTTAAATTTCAAATTGTATCAGTTTTTAAAAATAACATTTACAAATATAATACTTAAAATGTTAAATGTAAAACATTAACATTACAATTACTAAAAATAGTTTACAAATCACTCAACCTTAATTCCCTCTACTAAATAGTATTATTTTTCAATTAAAAAAATGAAAAAAATGATATAAAATAAAATGTTAACTTAAATATTTAATAAATTCTCATGTTTAATTAAAAAGACACATGTAAAAAAAGTTCAAATGTATAGAGTACAAAGAAAAACTAAACAACAGTTTTTAATAACTCTGTTTTATTGTTTATAATATAGAACAACAAAAAGATAAAAGCAGTGCAGTGCATATCAGTGCAAGATACCAAAATGTCTATTAATCCCCTGACCGGAGACAGATGAGATATACAGACAGAAATATGGAGCAAATCCAATTATTGCATCAGTGGATACTCCCATTCCACCCAACCTAAGTACCTCCCATGTAACCAAATCGTTCATATATAATAACTACCAGTGTTACAAGATCACCACAGTTGGTCGGCACCTTTTATGAACAACATACCATTTCATTAGTCAGCCATCCTCATCAGTACTCCAGTCAGAACTGGACTCCTCCACCCCGTGAAGGTTTCCAATAGTGTACCCCAGACCATTATGTCCGTCAGTGTCCCCTCCTCCCTACATGTCATCCTCATGTATTGCTCTTCAGCAACACCCCATTCCAGTACATCCCGTACCCAATAAGGAATGGATGGGCTTCCTGTACTCATTCAGCCTATAGCCACCCTACGCTTAGCCAGCACCAGAGTGAGCTGTGCGAATCTATATGGGATGCGCCTTCCTTGTGGTCTCTGCAATACACCTAATAAACAAGTCAGAGGTGTTGTTGTGAGGCCCAGACTGGTGACCCCATCCATCTTTCGAACCACCACCCACCAAAATCACTGCACCTCCCTGCAGGACCAAGCCAAGTGAAGAAAGGAGGCACCTATCTCCCCACATCTAGGACACCTGGTCTCTCTTGTCAGGTCAATCTTGTTAAGAGAGGCAGGTGTAAAATAAACACGATGAACAAAGTTAAAACGCAGCAATTTAAATCGGTTGTTACAAGAAACCGTGCACACCAATGACAGCACCACCACCCAATCCGCGTCCTCGAATGGATCCTCCAGGTCTCGATCCCAGGCCCTGTGCGCCACACAATCCACCCCTGATTGATCCCCCCCTGTAGTGCTTTATAAAACAGGGTAATCAAGTGGAACTTCTCACCCCAATTTATCAGTCCATTCAATACCTTTGAAATCAGGGGGGCCACCGGTAATCCAGACCAGACTTCTCGAGCCACGCTCTCCATCTTGGCATACTGCAAGAACTGACCAGTACTCAATCCAAACATAGTTTGCGCCTCCTGAAAGAAGATAAATTCCCAGTTGGGATATCAGTCACCCGCCACTAGACAGCCTCTTAGTCGCCAAGCATCCACTGACATTAGAGTATCCATATTGCTAAAGCTGGCTAAACTCCAAATGTTCAGTTCCCTATCAAATGGGGTGCGGCGAAATACTTTCTTAACAGCTTGCTTCCAGATCCCTGCAGTAGTTTTGACCAAATAGGGGACAGCAGCCTCCGGCCGACTGCCCGTCAAAAATACATGCACCAACCCCTCCCCTCCCAATATGCCCGCAAATAGTCGCTTCTCCCAGTTATCCGACTGATTCATCCACTTTGCAGTGTGTTGTAAGTGTGCCCCATCATAGTAGTGTCGAACATTAGGGATTGCCAAGCCTCTGTCTTCCATGTCCCTCTGCAGCATAGATAACGCCACCCTGCTACGACGCCCAGCCCAAACCAATTAAATCAACAAACTATCCAGACGATTGAAAAGACAACCTGCTAACAGAAACAAGGAATTCAGCACAAGATAAAGACCGTGGCAAGAACACCATATTGGCCACAGCCACCCTTCCCATCACTGAGAGAGGCAGCTGATTCCAGAACGAAACAGAGCACTCCAGATCAGTCACCACCCGCTCTTCATTGTATGTTACATGCACTGCTACCGTGTGAGTGACCCATAAACCCAGGTATCTAATACTTTCGAGCTCCCATCTATACCCCACCACCGGCAAATCCTCCAACATAATGACCCTATAGGAAAGAGGAGCGACTTCTTCCTGTTTACCCGAAGACCAGATGTAGCCCCAAATTCTTCCAGCAACCGTAACAACAAAGGCACCGAAGCACGTGGCTCCCGAAGTTATATCAACGCATCATCAGCGTATAGGGAGACAATATGAGTAACCTGTCCCACCTGAACACCCCAGGATGCCAGTGCCTCACAAAGCCAGACTGCCAGGGGTTCCACCGCTAAGCCAAAAAGAAGCAGTGACACTGGGCAGCCCTGCCTAGTCCCCCTGTCAATCGCCCAGGATTACGAAAGCTCTCCGCCTACCCGAATGCATGCAGTGGGAGCAGTGTACAACAAACGAACCCAAGCACAAAAATTGGGGCCAGATCCCATTCCCTGCAGCACCAACAGCAAGTAGCCCCACTCCACCGTATCAAAAGCCTTCTCTAGGTCCAATCACACCATCACCATTTCGTCCTTTGCCCTCATGGTTTTATACAAAACATGTGCCAAACGACGTAAGTTGTAAGTCATACTACGACCAGGAATAAAATCACATTGATCATCATGTACCAAACCCCGAATCACTCCACGTAGCCGAGTGCCCAAAATTTTACACAGAATCTTGACATCACTATTGAGCAAAGTGATCGGGCGAGATAAGGAGGGGTCATCAGAATCCCCACCAGGCTTAAGCATTAAGCAGACAATGCCTTGATGCATGGTCTCTGGAAGAATACCCTGCTCCCGGGCTTCCTCAAACACCGCCAACAGCTTTTCTCTCACATGAAGAGAAAATGTTTGGTACAACTCAATTGGGAATCCATCCCGACCAGGCGATTTAGATTTTGACAATGCCTCCACCGCTGCACCCACTTCCTCATCTGTTTTCTCAGCATCTAGACTTTCCATACTCTCCAGCTCCAGCCACGGACGTCGCATCTGCTGCAGAAACTCTCCGAAACCAACATCCAGGACTGACGCACCAGTACTGGACACAACCTGCAAATGGTCCACCAAAACCTGAAGGATATCCCATTGATTAGTAACCTGCACACCTTCGGCATTTCTAATGCACAGAATGGGAGGAGATTCCACTTCCCGCTTGAAGACTCACGCCAGTAACTTACCAGACTTGTCTCCCTCCCTATGGAGGCACTGTCTATACGATCTAAATATGACTTTATCTAGGGTGTCCCAGCAGCTACTGACCTTCTTATACAGTCTGAGCTGCTCTTGTTCAACCTCCCTAGTTATTGGTGTCTGGTGCTGCAACACCGCCAGCCCACCCTCCCATTCAGTAAGTTCCTGTTCCATTTGTTTGCGCACCCCACAGGCAGTGCCTAGACAAACTCCCCTTAGTACGGTCTTCATGGCTTCCCACTACAAATCCCTAGAGTTGGTCGTACCCCAGTTTAGGTCCATGTAGTCCTTAAGGGCCACCACCATTTTATCATGGCAGCCAACATCCGTCAGAAAATTCGTAGGCATGCGCCAACCGCGTGTCACCTTGGCATCAGATCCCCACAGCACTTGCATCAATACCGGTGCATGATTAGACAAAACTTCCCCAAATGCTTGATATCATCACCTGTGAACAAGTCAGTCCATCAGGAGGAAACCGTCCAGCCTACTATATGTATTGTGCGTATTAGAATGACAGGTATATTCCCAACTCTCCAGATGCAGTTCCCTCCATCCATCCCAGAGCCCTAAATTGTGCATAACCTCTGTGAGGGATCTTGTCATTAATGGTTTAGTGTCCAATTTAGATGGATAATGATCCTTCTCACCATCCAATATACAATTGTTGTCTCCACCCCTTTTAGTGGAGCAGCAACCCCCTCCCCCAGCACCTCAGGTATATCATCTTAAAAGGAGTGATTGTCTATGTTAGGTGCATAAGTGTTAAGAATAGTAAGGGGCAGTCCATCCAATGTACCCTGTAGAAATATATATCTCCCCTCCACATCCGCCTCACTATAGATATGTGTAAAAGGGACCCCGGGCGCAATCCATATCATCTCTCCCTGTGCATAAGAGGAGAAGCGCAAGGAGAACACCTGACCCCGCCACTTCTTAGCCAATTTTTGTGATTCCTCCTCTGTTATGTGTGTTTCCTGGAGACACGGTATGTGCACCTTATGCTGCCTCAGGAAGGAGTGGACCCTATAGCGCGCAGTATAATTCCTCAGCCCCCTGACATGCTACATCAGTATATTAATCTGTTGACTCATATTGAAGGTTCACCTGTTCCAACCCCCATGCACCTCCTCCCCACCTCCCTCCCAAAGGCGAAGGCAAGTCCTTACTACACATCCCACAGACAACCATGCACTGCTGCTGTAAACTTCAAACATATGCAAACGTGTATGAACTAGATAACCAAAACCCCTATGCCCACCCCGTATAAACAGTAAAACAGACAAATCAAAACATACTGTAGATCCCTATGTGTATGCTGCCAGGACAACAGCCTAAACCCCAACACCCTGAAATCCTACAACCACAGTGGAAGTGTCCCCCCCGTCCTGAATACAGAATATGCTGTGCCTATAGCCCAAACCAATCATTGTCTAGGAAAATCACTTGCCCCCAACTTTGTATAAGACATATGCATGAAGTGCCCCTTCAAATCTATATCCCTATTGTAGAAAGTTGGCTCTGTATGTACTATTTCAAACTAAGAAATAGTGTGCACAGAGTCCAAGGGTTCCCCTTAGAGGTAAGATAGTGGCAAAAAGAGATAATTCTAATGCTCTATTTTGTGGTAGTGTGGTCGAGCAGTAGGCTTATCAGAGGGTAGTGTTAAGCATTTGTTGTACACACACAGTCAATAAATGAGGAACACACACTCAGAGACTTACTCCAGGCCAATAGGTTTTTATATAGAAAAATATATTTTCTTAGTTTATTTTAAGAACCACAGGTTCAAGATTTACAAGTAATACTTCAAATTAAAGGTATTTCACTCGGGCATTCTAGGAACTTTGAATAATCACAGTATCATGTACAGTTTTGACCAAAATGGCAATAAGCTATTTTAAAAGTGGTAAGTAAATGTTAAGTTCACAGGTAAGTAAAACACTTACAGGGTTCAAAGTTGGGTCCAAGGTAGCCCACCGTTGGGGGTTCAAGGCAACCCCAAAGTTACCACACCAGCAGCTCAGGGCCGGTCAGGTGCAGAGGTCAAAGAGGTGCCCAAAACACATAGGCTTCAATAGAGAACAGGGGTGCCCCGGTTCCAGTCTGCCAGCAGGTAAGTACCTGCGTCCTCAGGGGCAGACCAGGGGGGTTTTGTAGGGTACCGGGGGGGACACAAGCAGGCACAGAAAGTACACCCTCAGCGGCACAGGGGCAGCCGGGTGCAGAGTGCAAACAGGCGTCGGGTTTTGTATAGAAAGCAATGGGGAGACCCGGGGGTCTCTTCAACGATGCAGGCAGGCACCTCCTCGGGGTAGCCACCACCTGGGCTAGGCAGAGGGTCGCCTGGGGGTCACTTCTGCACTGGAGTTTGGTTCCTTCAGGTCCTGGGGGCTGCAGGTGCAGTGTTAGTTTCCAGGCGTCGGGTCTCTTGTTACAGGCAGTCACGGTCAGGGGGAGCCTCTGGATTTCCTATGCAGGCGTCGCTGTTGAGGCTCAGGGGGGGTCGTCTCTGGCTACTCACGGGCTCGCAGTCGCTGGGGAGTCCTCCCTGTAGTGTTGGTTTTCCGCAGGTCGAGCCGGGGGCGTCGGATGCAGAGTGGAAAATTCTCAAGCTTCCGGCGGGAAACGTGAAGTCTTTAAAGTTGTTTCTTTGTTGCAAGAAAGTTGCAGGTTGTTGAACAGGGCCGCTGTTCACGGGAGTTTCTTGGTCCTTGGTTGCAGGGCAGTCCTCTGAGGCTTCAGAGGTTGCTGGTCCCTGTTGGATGCGTCGCTGTTGCAGTTTTCTTTGAAGTTGGGAAACAGGCCGGTAGGGCTGGGGCCAAAGCAGTTGTTGTCTCTGTCTTCACTGTAGGGCTTCAGGTCAGCAGTCCTTCTTCTTGTTAAGGTTGCAGGAATCTAGTTTCCTAGGTTCTGGGGGCCCCTAAATTCTGAATTTAGGGGTGTGTTTAGGTCTGGGAGGGCAGTAGCCAATGGCTACTGTCCTTAAGGGTGGCTACACCCTCTTTGTGCCTCCTCCCTGTGGGGAGGGGGGCACATCCCTAATCCTATTGGGGGAATCCTCCATCCACAAGATGGAGGATTTCTAAAAGTAAGGGACATCTCACTCAGGACACCTTAGGGGCTGTCCTGACTGGTGGGTGACTCCTCCTTGTTTTCCTAATTATCTCCTCCAGCCTTGCCGCCAAAAGTGGGGGCAGTGGCCGGAGGGGCGGGCATCTCCACTAGCTGGGTTGCCCTGTGGCACTGTAACAAAGGGGGTGAGCCTTTGAGGCTCACCGCCAGGTGTTACAGTTCCTGCAGGGGGAGGTGAGAAGCACCTCCACCCAGTACAGGCTTTGTTCCTGGCCACAGAGTGACAAAGGCACTCTCCCCATGTGGCCAGCAACATGTCTGGTGTGTGGCAGGCTGGCAAAAACTAGTCAGCCTACACTGGAAGTCGGGTATGCTTTCAGGGGGCATCTCTAAGATGCCCTCTGGGTGTATTTTATAATAAATTGCACACTGGCATTAGTGTGCATTTATTGTGCTGAGAAGTTTGATACCAAACTTCCCAGTTTTCAGTGTAGCCATTATGGAACTGTGGAGTTTGTGTTTGCTGAGTGAGGGGTCTCTAGGGTGGCATAAGACATGCTGCAGACCTTAGAGACCTTCCCTGGCATCAGTGCCCTTGGTACCAGGGGTACCAGTTACAAGGGACCTACCTGGGTGCCAGGGTTGTGCCAATTGTGGAGACAAAGGTACAGTTTAGGGAAAGAACACTGGTGCTGGGGCCTGGTTAGCAGGGTCCCTGCACACTTTCAAGTCATAACTTAGCATCAGCAAAGGCAAAAAGTCAGGGGGTAACCATGCCAAGGAGGCATTTCCTTACACCTATTATTCCCGGTGCCCCCCTCTATGTGAGGCGAGCAAACCAGGCCTAATTACAGGACCCCCCCGTGAGTCCGCAAGAGCAGCATCCACCAAAGACCAACAAGATCAAGTGCCAACAGAGAGCATTTCCACACCCTTATCAGATGGTTCAGTAAGTTTGATGGCCAGCTCAGAATCCACCACAGCCATAGTACCATCCTGTTGGATTTCAATTCTGCTGTCAGATGTGTCACCCCGCTGCGTGGAGACCTGCCTCTGGCCCTCCCCACAGCTCCTCCAGTCCGTTCTATCCAAACCGGAAGTATGAGCAGTCCCAAATCCAGACCGCCCAGAACTTTGTCCCATAGCTTTAACCACCCAAACAACTTTACATTCATTTATACATTAAAATAAAACTTAAATAAGTATTGCTACAATGTCTTTACATGCATATTTAAACATGTTACATTTTCTTACAAATAAACATAAATATACATAGCATAACTTACAATAAATACAATAAATATAAAATTAAATATGATAAGTAAAAACTACATTTAACTTGTTTTTAGAAAAAGTACAAATTAAAACAAACATATACCTTTAAATAAAATAAAAATACTAAAACATTATCAAAAAAAAGAAATGCAAATTTAACAGATATAACCTTTCCTTGCATATATTTGTAAAATTTACATGAAATGAAAATTTACATTTAAAAAAAAAACAATATTCACTCACACAAACGTATGTCCAATAAATACATTTTAACATTAAATGCAATAAACATTACAAAAAATACCTTTTCTATATAAGAATACGAATAACCTATTTGAAAATTAAATGCATATAATAAATACACAAACTAAATCAACAATTTAACAACAATATTGTTAAAATGACATATATAGAAATATTTTAGTAAATAATAAATTTTAAAACGATATTAAACCAAAGACTAACAACAATATAGTTACCTTCGACAATTATGGCCACAATATTTTTTACATTGTGATATTCCTGAGAATTTATATATTTTGTATCACCATATTGCTGTCTAAACAGCCATTTAGCACCAAGCATACATTTGCACTTTACATAATTAGCTTTCAATTGTAAACAGATATCTGGCACAGCAAACAGTGAGTTATGTCTTAATATAAATCTTGAAACCGCTGTACATAGGTGACAAGCACATATTGTCTCACTATATTGAAACAGGTTTCCTAACATGCCTTTATAAAAGCTATTGTAATTTTATATGTTATATAATCAAGATCTTTATTACAAAAGTATTTAAGGTAGATCGACTATAGACTTATTGGGCAAAAATGGGGGACGAACTGAAGGAGGCAAAGGGGAGTTTGATTAAAATTTTTTAGTAAAACATTGTGTGCCGGGGCTAATCCTGAAGTCTAGGGAAACCTTGGTGTGGTATACTTTGCTTTACACACAGTACACTCTACACCCTTAGTTGGTGTGGCTCTCTCGGCTTATGTTTCAGGTCTGTCGAGAATATTTTTTCTTAAATTAGAGTGAATGGTGCTTCTGATTGGGTCCACATACCCAGTAAAACAGTTGTTCTAGTATGTTGTATTTGGTCTTTTTAGATCTGATACGTGGAGGGTGACAGAATTGCACAGTAATTATTCTTTTTCCGATTCTCAGAATTTCAGTTAGTTTGAGCGCCTTAATGCTCAGGAAATTATTTCAGACACCATCCATTTGAGGACACATAAGATGGGAGTTTACTCTAGGTCAGGTTTGTACCAATTCCCTGTTACAATGGAACCAAATCTGTACAAAGTTGAGAGTTGCAACTTTCATATATGGATGTTGAAGGACGTGGGAATGTGGTTTTTGGTCAAAACTTTCTTGATTGGATTTTGCACATATCAAGTAACAACAGAATATGAAATATATATCCCATTATACCACAAACAAGCCATTGTATTGCACAGTATCTATCGCGAAGAGGGACCACTTCTGAAATATTACACTGATATGTATTAAAATTGCTATCAGCAAAACATATCAGGAAACAAACATTTCCCACAAAATCTCCTCCCTCCAATCAAAAAAAACTCCTAAACCCTTCAAACAAAATAGAAAAAAGAAAAAACAGAGGTACATGGATGTTTCACAGTTTGACCCATACCTTTGGCATTCACCAGAGGAGGACCATGGGAGAGTCTTAGGGCCTGATTAGGAGGACAGCCAACTTCGCTGTGATGGTCAGACCACTGCAAACAGCTAGGACCATCTGCTGGTCAGCCCAGTGGAAACCTTGTAATGGTGCCACTCTGTCAGTACTCAATCCTCTTTCAAACCAAGGCTATCTTCGGTTTAACTGCACCTAGGCACAACCACTTTATGAGTTTATTGCCTTTAGTTTGTCATTTAAGGATGTCATTGTGTAGACCTAGTAAGACAAATCCCAGGATGTCTTTGATTTGTGCTGAGATCTCGGCCCAAATTGAACGAATTGTCAGGCAGTCCCACTACATATGGTGACAATTACCTAATAACCCAGACCCACTCCAGCACAATGCGCATGTGTTGGGGAAGATTTTTTTCAGCTTGATGGGATACAGGCACCAGTCAAAGAGTATTTTATAATATGACTCTCTTATGCCTATAGAGTGATTGCATTTTGGAATGTGCCACTTTGCTTCAGGAATTTCCTTCTAGAGAATATGTTCCCAGAAAGTGATGTGGTGTGGCTGCGGGGTACAATAAGGAGTACAAAAAGGATCCTACCCTTCTTACAAAGAGCTCAATAGGGTTACGATTCCTAGTTGTGACTATTCTCATGTGAGGGTGAAGTGCCCAGTGTTTCGATTCTGTATAGCAGTAAGGTTCTGAGTCTGAAAGATGCAAGTTCCGCTGACAGTATTTGAAAGTTAAGATGTCCCAGTTGTAAAAGAGATCAGAGACAGTGAGACATCCTTCCCTCCAACTAGATGTCAAAAGAACTGGGAAAACAGCTGAGGGAAATGCCGGACTGTAGTGTATCAGTGTAAAAGGAGAAAAGAAAGAAGTCCAATCTGTAACTTCATTCACCTCGTCCCAAATTTTACGATTTCTTTTTGTGGGGGTGCTGAAATATGCATTGAATGGATGGTCTGATTTCGGCTTCCATAGCACATCCCATATAGATCTCCCCACTATCGCCCTGTCCATGTGTAACCAATGTTTGTCCGACTCGTGGAGTGACCACTAAGAGATAACTTGTAATTGTGCTGCTTTATAGTAGGGTTGGAAGTCTGGGAGGGCTAAGCCTTCTGCATCTTTTGGTAGTTGAAGCAATCTAAATGGTAAGCGGGCCCTATGGCACTACCATATAAAGCGTGTGGTTAGTGTGTGCAAAGTCTGCAGGAACTCAAGATCCAGCTCTATGGGAAGACCATGAAAAAGATATAGAACCCTGGGTAGGACAGACATTTTGAAGGCTTGTATGTATCGGAGCCCGGAGATATTCATAGGTGCCCATTGTTATAGGTCTGCCTTCAGTTGCTGCAGGAGTGGTGGGTAGTTGGCACGATACAGGTCAGTTTAGGAGTGATTTTAATGCCTAGATAAGTGATGTCCTTTTTAACCCATGTAAAGGGGGCAGAGGCCACTAGGGTCTCCATGATAGTACTGGGCAATGTCAGGTTAAGTAGGAAAGTATAGTCACATTAACAGAGAAGCCTGCCACCTTTTCATACAGGCACAATTCCTCTTGGCTGGTTGTGAGTTAGTGCTGGGGAGAGGTGAGCATCAGTAGAACATCGTCATCAATCACATTTTGTGTTCTACTGACCCAAAACTAAGACCTTTGCTGACGGGTTGGAAGTGGAACATATTTTAGCCACTATGGGTTAAATGCTAAGAGCAAATAAAAGGAGCTCACTCCATTAATCAAAACCCTGGAGCAAGGTGCTGTGTAGTTGGCCTGTATCATTTCTATGAATTGGTTACTAAAACCAAACCGTTTTAAAGTATGAAATAGGAAGGACCAATCCCTCCACTAGAATGCATTCTTGGCGTCTACACCTAGCAGTACTGATTGTATCTTTTTATTGGTGGCTTTTTGGATTCAGTGGAGCACCCTTCGGAGGTTGTTGTGTGTCTGTCTGCCTTTGATGAAGCTGGACTGATCTGGGTAGGTCAAGTCCAGCATAATGTCGTCAAGCATGGAAGCTAACATTGTTGGGTATAGCTTGACTTCTAAATTGAGCAACTGGATGGTCCTATATGCACCACAGGAGCATGGGTCTTTGCTTGGTTTCAGGGTAACTGACACAAGTGCTCCACTCATAGAAGGAGTGACTGCATTAGCTTCGGCCATGTGATTAAAACAGGGTGGTTAGATGGGGAACTAGATCAGAGCTGAATGTTTTATAAAATTGAGTCATGAGGCCCTAGTGACTTATGGGGTTTCAGGTCTGTGATAACCCTCTAGACCTCTTCCTCGCTTATAGACTCCCCCAGAATCTCATCTTGGGCAGTAGTCACCCGTGGAAGATCCACGCCATCTAAGTAATTGAGTTGGGTTTGGGCACTTACATATTCAGCTGTATGGAGCTGTTCATAGAATTATGTCAGGATACTTCAATTCGATTTCCTCAGAAGCAGAAGATAACTCCTCAGTCCCGACCCGAGCTACTCACAACGAATATTAATCCTTCGTGCTGAGTACCCCGGAGGGGGAAAGGGGAATGGGATGGTAGAGAGACTGCCACAGAGATGATGAACGCCAGTACTCAGTCTGCCTCTTCACATCTAAGATTGGATACAGCACCTGCAAGAGTCACAGTCGCAATTACTAGGGACATACAACATCAGTTTTTCACTTTCTACTCTCAACACTTAATTCTCTTTAATTCTATTATTTCTTCACTCACCCTGAGTTCTCTGTAGTGTTGCTTCTCTCTATAAATGATAGCTCTTCTTAAAAAAATGCTTATTACTGATTCTGGAAGAACTTCTCAACCTTTGTTAGAGATTGGTTTTATGTTGCTATATATATATATATATATATAGTTGGTGATAATGCGTTCTTCAAACCAGCTGATGTTATTTAATTTCTCCTGTCTTATTGTGACTTCTGTCAATACTTGTATTTGTAAATGCTTGTTTATTAAAGTTCGTTTCTCCTTTCTTACTTCGACATTTGTTGATAACTTGTATTTGTAAATGCTTGTTTATTACAGTTAGTTTCTCCTTCCTTACTTCGACATCTGTCGATAACTTGTAGTTGTAAATGCTTGTTTATTTAAGTTTGTTTCTCTTTTAAACTCTATTTTGGTTTATTACCATTGAATTTGTAAATGCTTATTTGTTAACAGTTCGTTTCTCCTTTAAACTTGGCCTTTGTTTATAACCTTGACATTTGTAGATACTTGCTCTTTTAAAGTTCGTTTTTTTCTTTGACTTTAATATCTTAAACAAGAACCTTGTAAACATAAGGTTAATTCATACATTAACTCTGTAGCCTTGCCGACTTCCACGGGAACGGTCTACTATCAAACTCTTCGAATAAACCTTGACAATATTTATCCGTTTTCTGTAATATAATCTTCAAATGTAATTTTACCTCATAGGAGTTTCTGTTCTGAAGCGCGCTCTCTCTCCACACAGCTGATTCCTGTCAGACCTCAGTTGAAGTGCAAGGTTTCCAGCTGGAGAGCTCGTAACCTAGCAACCAACCGATTGCAAGACTAGAACTGTAACTAACCTTCAGGACTCAAAGCGGCCATCTTGGATCTTCTCTTCTTGATTCTTCCTTTGAAATAAGCGCAAGATTACTCTGCAAACCTTCTTCCAGTTTGGGCTTTGCTGTCTCCACTGAGGATATCTCTTTGCTTTTCTCATGCACTTCTTTGATTTGACTTGGCAAGTTTGTGTGGTCATGACAAATTAGCAGAATATTTGGGCTTTCGTAGTGTTGGAGCTCTCTAATTCACCCATCTCCTGGAGAATTTCCCCAATGTATTCCAAATGTGAACCCACTTTATTACCCTGTTCATAGGACGTGCGTGTGAGACATAAGAGCATGAGATCTGCCCTGTTAGAATATATGGCATTGAAGTTCCTCCGTGGTGCAGTGACTTTCTGTTGCAGGGTTAGCTTTGGGGTAGCCTTGTGGGCCTGCTCAAGAGTTTTCAGCTCTGTTTGAAGCTTCCCTCTTTGTTCATTAAGTGACTAAACCAATGCAATGCATTTTCCTCAGAGTACCACTTTAAATGTGTTCCAGTTGTTAGAAGATGTAGTATCTTGGGGGTTGTTTAATTGAAAATACTTCCTAATGGCTTTCTGCAGGTCATCTCTGAAGAGGCGATCTCTGATAGTGGAGCTAGGGAAAAACCATTGACATTCTCTTGGTGGTGGGTTGCCCCAGTCTAGCGTTAACAACACAGGAGCATGATCAGAGATGGAGATTGGGTAAAATGTCACCATCCTCAGATCTTGGATAAGGGATTGGCTAATGACTACATAATCTAGTTGGGAGTGTGTACAATGTGATTGTGAGAAGAATGTGTAATCACTGGAGTTGGGATGGAGTGTTCTCCAGGCATCCATAAGTCCCAACGCATGTACAGCCTGTTACAGCTCTTTGGGAAAGCTTCCAGGAGGTGATCTATGGGGGTGTGTGCTACCTATTCCGGAATTCCAGGTGAGATCTCTTATCAAGTATATCTCACCCTCTGCGAATCCCCCCAATAGGGACAAAAGTGAGCATATACATTGGGCTTAGCTAGAGTTAAGGGCTTAAACAGAAGCTGAGGTACACAGTACAACCCTTCATGATAATAATCCTCCCTCCTTTATCAGGTTTGTACCCCTCAGGCTGAAACTTTGGGATGAATGGTAAAAAGGTGCCAGACCATTGTTTTTAGTAGAAGCTGAGGACATCATGGGGTAGGCTTTATTTCTTAATCTATGGTCTTCATCGCATTTGAGATATGTCTCTTGTAACACCACTACATCGTGATGTTGATCAAGTAGATATTTTCAAATTTGTGGTGCTTGGCTGATTAATTCAGGCCCTTAATATTCTATGTGAGTGTAGTAATTACATAGTTCATTAAGTACAATGAACCTCTACGTGTTGCTCCCTGGATGACCTCACACCTGACCTTCCCTTCCAGCTTGTCCAACCTGTCCAACCCCCCACGCCTCCTGCCTTTTAGCCCCATGTTTTCTTTTCTTCACCTACCCCGGCCACCACCAAAGACTGCTGTCCATGGAACCAGAAACATAAAAAGCAAAACCGCACAACAGTAACAAATGGGTCCCAAATCACACACAGTATGGGGGTCATTCTAACTTTGGCCAAAAGGCCGCCCGCCCGCCCAGCGGGAAAGCACCAGCAACGAGGAAGCCGGCTCCGAATGGAGCCGGCGGAGTTGCTGGTGTGCGACGGGTGCAGTTGCACCCGTCGCGATTTTCAGTGTCTGCTAGGCAGACACTGAAAATCAATGTGGGGCCCTGTTAGGGGGCCCCTGCAGTGCTCATGCCATTGGCATGGGCACTGCAGGGGCCCCCAGGAGCCCCACGATACCCGTTCCCGCCAGCCTGGTTCTGGCGGGGAAAACCGCCAGAACCAGGCTGGCGGGAATGGGGTCGGAATCCCCATGGCGGCGCTGCTTGCAGCGCCGCCGTGGAGGATTCACAGGGGCAGGGGAAAACCGGCAGGAAACCGCCGGGTTCCCTTTTCTGACCGCGGCTTTACTTTACTTTCAGAATTGCCCTTGATGCACCGCCAGCCTGTTGGCGGTGCATCCTCCAACCCCGGCCCTGGCGGTCCATGACCGCCAGGGTTGGAATGACCCCCTATGTGAGTAGAGATACATCATAACAGGCGAATAGCTTGAATACTGCTAATGCAGCTCTAGAGAAGCATATTTAGTCAAAGCACTTAGAGAACATTAAAAAGAAAACTGGGTAGGGGTGGTTCTTGCTCCGTGTAGATCACAGTTTCACACTGCAGCAGCCCCCAATTCTCTCAAGGCTGACCATGTATTGTGCTGTCTCTGTGAAACTGCTAGATCATTGGTTTTGCCCTCTTCGGGAGAGTAATCTTGAAAGGTCACCACTTCCTATGCTGTTGTGGCTGATGCTGGGAAAGCCAGAGGCCCACGTTCTGAGTTCCATTGGTGCTGCTTCTTGGGTCTCCTAAGTATTCCTTGTGCTATTGAGCTTCCAAGTCTGTAATATCTAGCAGACACAAGACCTCTGCAAGTTCTGTGACATGGTGTGTTTGGTGTGGAGATTAAATGCTAACCCAAATGGGTATTGTAGGAGGCTGGACTGGCTTGTAGTGAGTACCAAGGGGTACTTGCACCTTGCACCAGGCCCAGTTATCCCTTATTAGTGTATAGGGTGTCTAGCAGCTTAGGCTGATAGATAATGGTAGCTTAGCAGAGCAGCTTAGGCTGAACTAGGAGATGTGTGAAGCTACTACAGTACCACTTAGTGTCATATGCACAATATCATAAGAAAACACAATACACAGTTATACTAAAAATAAAGGTACTTTATTTTTATGACTGTAAGGAAATGCCTCCTTGGCATGGTTGCCCCCTGACTTTTTGCCTTTGCTGATGCTATGTTTACAATTGAAAGTGTGCTGAGGCCTGCTAACCAGGCCCCAGCACCAGTGTTCTTTCCCTAACCTGTACTTTTGTATCCACAATTGGCAGACCCTGGCATCCAGATAAGTCCCTTGTAACTGGTACTTCTAGTATCAAGGGCCCTGATGCCAAGGAAGGTCTCTAAGGGCTGCAGCATGTCTTATGCCACCCTGGAGACCTCTCACTCAGCACAGACACACTGCTTGCCAGCTTGTGTGTGCTAGTGAGGACAAAACGAGTAAGTCGACATGGCACTCCCCTCAGGGTGCCATGCCAGCCTCTCACTGCCTATGCAGTATAGGTAAGACACCCCTCTAGCAGGCCTTACAGCCCTAAGGCAGGGTGCACTATACCATAGGTGAGGGTACCAGTGCATGAGCATGGTACCCCTACAGTGTCTAAACAAAACCTTAGACATTGTAAGTGCAGGGTAGCCATAAGAGTATATGGTCTGGGAGTCTGTCAAACACGAACTCCACAGCACCATAATGGCTACACTGAAAACTGGGAAGTTTGGTATCAAACTTCTCAGCACAATAAATGCACACTGATGCCAGTGTACATTTTATTGTAAAATACACCACAGAGGGCACCTTAGAGGTGCCCCCTGAAACTTAACCGACTGTCTGTGTAGGCTGACTAGTTCCAGCAGCCTGCCACACCAGAGACATGTTGCTGGCCCCATGGGGAGAGTGCCTTTGTCACTCTGAGACCAGTAACAAAGCCTGCACTGGGTGGAGATGCTAACACCTCCCCCAGGCAGGAGCTGTAACACCTGGCGGTGAGCCTCAAAGGCTCACCCCTTTGTCACAGCCCAGCAGGGCACTCCAGCTTAGTGGAGTTGCCCGCCCCCTCCGGCCACGGCCCCCACTTTTGGCGGCAAGGCTGGAGGGAACAAAGAAAGCAACAAGGAGGAGTCACTGGCCAGTCAGGACAGCCCCTAAGGTGTCCTGAGCTGAGGTGACTCTGACTTTTAGAAATCCTCCATCTTGCAGATGGAGGATTCCCCCAATAGGGTTAGGATTGTGACCCCCTCCCCTTGGGAGGAGGCACAAAGAGGGTGTACCCACCCTCAGGGCTAGTAGCCATTGGCTACTAACCCCCCAGACCTAAACACGCCCTTAAATTTAGTATTTAAGGGCTACCCTGAACCCTAGAAAATTAGATTCCTGCAACTACAAGAAGAAGGACTGCCTAGCTGAAAACCCCTGCAGAGGAAGACCAGAAGACGACAACTGCCTTGGCTCCAGAAACTCACCGGCCTGTCTCCTGCCTTCCAAAGATCCTGCTCCAGCGACGCCTTCCAAAGGGACCAGCGACCTCGACATCCTCTGAGGACTGCCCCTGCTTCGAAAAGACAAGAAACTCCTGAGGACAGCGGACCTGCTCCAAGAAAGGCTGCAACTTTGTTTCCAGCAGCCTTGAAAGAACCCTGCAAGCTCCCCGCAAGAAGCGTGAGACTTGCAACACTGCACCCGGCGACCCCGACTCGGCTGGTGGAGATCCAACACCTCAGGAGGGACCCCAGGACTACTCTGATACTGTGAGTACCAAAACCTGTCCCCCCTGAGCCCCCACAGCGCCGCCTGCAGAGGGAATCCCGAGGCTTCCCCTGACCGCGACTCTTTGAATCCTAGGTCCCGACGCCTGGGAGAGACCCTGCACCCGCAGCCCCCAGGACCTGAAGGACCGGACTTTCACTGGAGAAGTGACCCCCAGGAGTCCCTCTCCCTTGCCCAAGTGGAGGTTTCCCCGAGGAACCCCCCCCTTGCCTGCCTGCAGCGCTGAAGAGATCCCGAGATCTCTCATAGACTAACATTGCGAACCCGACGCTTGTTTCTACATTGCACCCGGCCGCCCCCGCGCTGCTGAGGGTGAAATTTCTGTGTGGGCTTGTGCCCCCCCCGGTGCCCTACAAAACCCCCCTGGTCTGCCCTCCGAAGACGCGGGTACTTACCTGCAGGCAGACCGGAACCGGGGCACCCCCTTCTCTCCATTCTAGCCTATGTGTTTTGGGCACCACTTTGAACTCTGCACCTGACCGGCCCTGAGCTGCTGGTGTGGTGACTTTGGGGTTGCTCTGAACCCCCAACGGTGGGCTACCTTGGAACAAGAACTGAACCCTGTAAGTGTCTTACTTACCTGGTAAAACTAACAAAAACTTACCTCCCCCAGGAACTGTGAAAATTGCACTGTGTCCACTTTTAAAACAGCTATTTGTCAATAACTTGAAAAGTATACATGCAATTGAAATGATTCAAAGTTCCTAATGTACTTACCTGCAATACCTTTCAAACAAGATATTACATGTTAAATTCGAACCTGTGGTTCTTAAAATAAACTAAGAAAATATATTTTTCTATAACAAAACCTATTGGCTGGATTTGTCTCTGAGTGTGTGTACCTCATTTATTGTCTATGTGTATGTACAACAAATGCTTAACACTACTCCTTGGATAAGCCTACTGCTCGACCACACTACCACAAAATAGAGCATTAGTATTATCTATTTTTACCACTATTTTACCTCTAAGGGGAACCCTTGGACTCTGTGCATGCTATTCCTTACTTTGAAATAGCACATACAGAGCCAACTTCCTACATTGGTGGATCAGCGGTGGGGTACAAGACTTTGCATTTGCTGGACTACTCAGCCAATACCTGATCACACGACAAATTCCAAAATTGTCATTAGAAATTGATTTTTGCAATTTGAAAAGTTTTCTAAATTCTTAAAAGACCTGCTAGGGCCTTGTGTTAGATCCTGTTTAGCATTTCTTTTAGAGTTTAAAAGTTTGTAAAAGTTTGAATTAGATTCTAGAACCAGTTGTAGATTCTTAAAAAGTATTCCAACTTTTAGAAGCAAAATGTCTAGCACAGATGTGACTGTGGTGGAACTCGACACCACACCTTACCTCCATCTTAAGATGAGGGAGCTAAGGTCACTCTGTAAAATAAAGAAAATAACAATGGGCCCCAAACCTACCAAAATACAGCTCCAGGAGCTTTTGGCAGAGTTTGAAAAGGCCAACCCCTCTGAGGGTGGCAACTCAGAGGAAGAGGATAGTGACTTGGAGGAAAATTCCCCCCTACCAGTCCTATCTAGGGAGAACAGGGTCCCTCAAACCCTGACTCCAAAAATAATAGTCAGAGATGCTGGTTCCCTCACAGGAGAGACCAACACCTCTGAAATCACTGAGGATAACCCCAGTGAAGAGGACATCCAGTTAGCCAGGATGGCCAAAAGATTGGCTTTGGAAAGACAGATCCTAGCCATAGAGAGGGAAAGACAAGAGATGGGCCTAGGACCCATCAATGGTGGCAGCAACATAAATAGGGTCAGAGATTCTCCTGACATGTTGAAAATCCCTAAAGGGATTGTAACTAAATATGAAGATGGTGATGACATCACCAAATGGTTCACAGCTTTTGAGAGGGCTTGTGTAACCAGAAAAGTGAACAGATCTCACTGGGGTGCTCTCCTTTGGGAAATGTTCACAGGAAAGTGTAGGGATAGACTCCTCACACTCTCTGGACAAGATGCAGAATCTTATGACCTCATGAAGGGTACCCTGATTGAGGGCTTTGGATTCTCCACTGAGGAGTATAGGATTAGATTCAGGGGGGCTCAAAAATCCTCGAGCCAGACCTGGGTTGACTTTGTAGACTACTCAGTGAAAACACTAGATGGTTGGATTCAAGGCAGTGGTGTAAGTAATTATGATGGGCTGTACAATTTATTTGTGAAAGAACACCTATTGAGTAATTGTTTCAATGATAAACTGCATCAGCATCTGGTAGACCTAGGACCAATTTCTCCCCAAGAATTGGGAAAGAAGGCGGACCATTGGGTCAAGACAAGGGTGTCCAAGACTTCAACAGGGGGTGACCAAAAGAAAGGGGTCACAAAGACTCCCCAGGGGAAGGGTGATGAGACAACCAAAACTAAAAATAGTAAAGAGTCTTCTACAGGCCCCCAAAAACCTGCACAGGAGGGTGGGCCCAGAGCCTCTTCACAAAACAATGGGTACAAGGGTAAAAACTTTGATCCCAAAAAGGCCTGGTGTCATAGCTGTAAACAGCATGGACACCAAACTGGAGACAAGGCCTGTCCCAAGAAAGGTTCCACTCCAAACTCCCATCCAGGTAACACTGGTATGGCTAGTCTCCAGGTGGGATCAACAGTGTGCCCAGAGCAAATCAGGGTCCACACTGAAGCTACTCTAGTTTCTGAGGGTGGGATGGATTTAGCCACACTAGCTGTCTGGCCGCCTAACATGCAAAAATACAGACAGCAACTCTTAATTAATGGGACTAGAATAGAGGGCCTGAGGGATACAGGTGCCAGTGTCACCATGGTGACAGAGAAACTGGTTTCCCCTGGCCAATACCTGACTGGAAAAACTTACACAGTCACCAACGCTGACAATCAGAGAAAAGTATATCCCATGGCAATGGTTACTTTAGAATGGGGAGGGGTCAATGGCCTGAAACAGGTGGTGGTCTCCTCAAATATCCCAGTGGACTGTCTGCTTGGAAATGACCTGGAGTCCTCAGCATGGGCTGAGGTAGAACTAAAAACCCATGCAGCAATGCTGGGTATCCCTGAACTGGTGTGTGTGAAAACAAGAGCACAATGCAAGGCACAGGGTGAACAAGTAGAGCTGGAGTCTGGAAGAATGGCCCAGCCTACCAAGAGAACAGGAAAGTCAGTTGGGAAACCAACTGCAACACAGCAAAAGAAAGGGAACCTCTCTTCTCAGGAAGAAGTTCTGCCCTCTGAGGGAACTGAGCCTTTGGGGCTTGAACCTTATCAGGTTGAGCTCTTAGGCCCAGGGGGACCCTCAAGGGAGGAGCTGTGTAAGGGACAAGAAACCTGTCCCTCTCTTGAAGGCCTTAGGCAGCAAGCTGCTGAAGAGTCCAAGGGCAAGAAAAATGGAACACATAGGGTCTATTGGGAAGATGGACTCCTGTACACTGAGGCCAGAGACCCCAAACCTGGTGCCACTAGGAGAGTGGTAGTGCCTCAGCTGTTCAGAGAGTTCATCCTAACATTGGCCCATGACATTCCCCTTGCTGGACATTTGGGACAAACCAAGACGTGGGAGAGGCTAGTCAACCACTTCTACTGGCCCAATATGTCCAACATGGTTAAGGAGTTTTGCCTCTCCTGCCCCACCTGTCAAGCCAGTGGTAAGACAGGTGGGCACCCAAAGGCCCCCCTCATTCCACTTCCAGTGGTGGGGGTCCCCTTTGAAAGAGTGGGTGTGGACATAGTTGGTCCACTGGAACCTCCCACAGCCTCAGGAAATATGTATATCCTGGTAGTAGTGGATCATGCTACCAGGTATCCTGAAGCTATTCCCCTTAGGTCGACTACTGCCCCTGCAGTAGCCAAGGCCCTCATTGGTATCTTTACCAGAGTGGGTTTCCCTAAGGAGGTGGTGTCTGACAGAGGTACCAACTTCATGTCAGCATACCTGAAACACATGTGGAATGAGTGTGGAGTGACTTACAAATTCACTACACCATACCATCCACAAACTAATGGCTTGGTTGAGAGATTCAACAAGACATTAAAAGGCATGATCATGGGGCTCCCAGAAAGACTCAAAAGGAGATGGGATGTCCTCTTGCCATGTCTGCTTTTCGCTTACAGAGAGGTGCCACAGAAGGGAGTAGGATTCTCACCCTTTGAACTTCTGTTTGGTCATCCTGTAAGGGGACCACTTGCTCTTGTTAAAGAAGGCTGGGAGAGACCTCTTCATGAGCCTAAACAAGACATAGTGGACTATGTACTTGGCCTTCGCTCTAGAATGGCAGAGTACATGGAAAAGGCAACCAAAAACCTTGAGGCCAGCCAACAGCTCCAGAAGTTTTGGTATGACCAAAAGGCTGCACTGGTTGAGTTCCAACCAGGGCAGAAAGTCTGGGTTCTGGAGCCTGTGGCTCCCAGGGCACTCCAGGACAAATGGAGTGGCCCTTACCCAGTGCTAGAAAGGAAGAGTCAGGTCACCTACCTGGTGGACCTGGGCACAAGCAGGAGCCCCAAGAGGGTGATCCATGTGAACCGCCTTAAGCTCTTCCATGACAGGGCTGATGTGAATCTGTTGATGGTAACAGATGAGGATCAGGAGGCAGAGAGTGAACCTCTCCCTGATCTTCTGTCATCAGACCCAAAAGATGGCACAGTAGATGGAGTGATCTACTCAGACACCCTCTCTGGCCAACAGCAAGCTGATTGTAGGAGAGTCCTACAACAGTTTCCTGAACTCTTCTCCTTAACCCCTGGTCAGACACACCTGTGTACCCATGATGTGGACACAGGAGACAGCATGCCTGTCAAGAACAAAATCTTTAGACAGTCTGACCATGTTAAGGAAAGCATCAAGGTGGAAGTCCACAAGATGCTGGAATTGGGAGTAATTGAGCGCTCTGACAGCCCCTGGGCTAGCCCAGTGGTCTTAGTCCCCAAACCTCACACCAAAGATGGAAAGAAAGAGATGAGGTTTTGTGTGGACTACAGAGGGCTCAATTCTGTCACCAAGACAGATGCTCATCCAATTCCAAGAGCTGATGAGCTCATAGATAAATTAGGTGCTGCCAAATTCTTAAGTACCTTTGACTTGACAGCAGGGTACTGGCAAATAAAAATGGCACCTGGAGCAAAAGAGAAAACAGCATTCTCCACACCTGATGGGCATTATCAGTTTACTGTTATGCCCTTTGGTTTAAAGAATGCCCCTGCCACCTTCCAAAGGTTGGTGAATCAAGTCCTTGCTGGCTTGGAGTCCTTTAGCACAGCTTATCTTGATGATATTGCTGTCTTTAGCTCCACCTGGCAGGATCACCTGGTCCACCTGAGGAAGGTTTTGAAGGCTCTGCAATCTGCAGGCCTCTCTATCAAGGCATCCAAATGCCAGATAGGGCAGGGAACTGTGGTTTACTTGGGCCACCTTGTAGGTGGAGGCCAAGTTCAGCCACTCCAACCCAAGATCCAGACTATTCTGGACTGGGTAGCTCCAAAAACCCAGACTCAAGTCAGGGCATTCCTTGGCTTGACTGGGTATTACAGGAGGTTTGTGAAGGGATATGGATCCATTGTGACAGCCCTCACTGAACTCACCTCCAAGAAAATGCCCAAGAAAGTGAACTGGACTGTGGAATGCCAACAGGCCTTTGACACCCTGAAACAAGCAATGTGCTCAGCACCAGTTCTAAAAGCTCCAGATTATTCTAAGCAGTTCATTGTGCAGACTGATGCCTCTGAACATGGGATAGGGGCAGTTTTGTCCCAAACAAATGATGATGGCCTTGACCAGCCTGTTGCTTTCATTAGCAGGAGGTTACTCCCCAGGGAGCAGCGTTGGAGTGCCATTGAGAGGGAGGCCTTTGCTGTGGTTTGGTCCCTGAAGAAGCTGAGACCATACCTCTTTGGGACTCACTTCCTAGTTCAAACTGACCACAGACCTCTCAAATGGCTGATGCAAATGAAAGGTGAAAATCCTAAACTGTTGAGGTGGTCCATCTCCCTACAGGGAATGGACTTTATAGTGGAACACAGACCTGGGACTGCCCATGCCAATGCAGATGGCCTTTCCAGGTTCTTCCACTTAGAAAATGAAGACTCTCTTGGGAAAGGTTAGTCTCATCCTCTTTCGTTTGGGGGGGGGTTGTGTAAGGAAATGCCTCCTTGGCATGGTTGCCCCCTGACTTTTTGCCTTTGCTGATGCTATGTTTACAATTGAAAGTGTGCTGAGGCCTGCTAACCAGGCCCCAGCACCAGTGTTCTTTCCCTAACCTGTACTTTTGTATCCACAATTGGCAGACCCTGGCATCCAGATAAGTCCCTTGTAACTGGTACTTCTAGTACCAAGGGCCCTGATGCCAAGGAAGGTCTCTAAGGGCTGCAGCATGTCTTATGCCACCCTGGAGACCTCTCACTCAGCACAGACACACTGCTTGCCAGCTTGTGTGTGCTAGTGAGGACAAAACGAGTAAGTCGACATGGCACTCCCCTCAGGGTGCCATGCCAGCCTCTCACTGCCTATGCAGTATAGGTAAGACACCCCTCTAGCAGGCCTTACAGCCCTAAGGCAGGGTGCACTATACCATAGGTGAGGGTACCAGTGCATGAGCATGGTACCCCTACAGTGTCTAAACAAAACCTTAGACATTGTAAGTGCAGGGTAGCCATAAGAGTATATGGTCTGGGAGTCTGTCAAACACGAACTCCACAGCACCATAATGGCTACACTGAAAACTGGGAAGTTTGGTATCAAACTTCTCAGCACAATAAATGCACACTGATGCCAGTGTACATTTTATTGTAAAATACACCACAGAGGGCACCTTAGAGGTGCCCCCTGAAACTTAACCGACTGTCTGTGTAGGCTGACTAGTTCCAGCAGCCTGCCACACCAGAGACATGTTGCTGGCCCCATGGGGAGAGTGCCTTTGTCACTCTGAGGCCAGTAACAAAGCCTGCACTGGGTGGAGATGCTAACACCTCCCCCAGGCAGGAGCTGTAACACCTGGCGGTGAGCCTCAAAGGCTCACCCCTTTGTCACAGCCCAGCAGGGCACTCCAGCTTAGTGGAGTTGCCCGCCCCCTCCGGCCACGGCCCCCACTTTTGGTGGCAAGGCTGGAGGGAACAAAGAAAGCAACAAGGAGGAGTCACTGGCCAGTCAGGACAGCCCCTAAGGTGTCCTGAGCTGAGGTGACTCTGACTTTTAGAAATCCTCCATCTTGCAGATGGAGGATTCCCCCAATAGGGTTAGGATTGTGACCCCCTCCCCTTGGGAGGAGGCACAAAGAGGGTGTACCCACCCTCAGGGCTAGTAGCCATTGGCTACTAACCCCCCAGACCTAAACACGCCCTTAAATTTAGTATTTAAGGGCTACCCTGAACCCTAGAAAATTAGATTCCTGCAACTACAAGAAGAAGGACTGCCTAGCTGAAAACCCCTGCAGAGGAAGACCAGAAGACGACAACTGCCTTGGCTCCAGAAACTCACCGGCCTGTCTCCTGCCTTCCAAAGATCCTGCTCCAGCGACGCCTTCCAAAGGGACCAGCGACCTCGACATCCTCTGAGGACTGCCCCTGCTTCGAAAAGACAAGAAACTCCCGAGGACAGCGGACCTGCTCCAAGAAAGGCTGCAACTTTGTTTCCAGCAGCCTTGAAAGAACCCTGCAAGCTCCCCGCAAGAAGCGTGAGACTTGCAACACTGCACCCGGCGACCCCGACTCGGCTGGTGGAGATCCAACACCTCAGGAGGGACCCCAGGACTACTCTGATACTGTGAGTACCAAAACCTGTCCCCCCTGAGCCCCCACAGCGCCGCCTGCAGAGGGAATCCCGAGGCTTCCCCTGACCGCGACTCTTTGAATCCTAAGTCCCGACGCCTGGGAGAGACCCTGCACCCGCAGCCCCCAGGACCTGAAGGACCGGACTTTCACTGGAGAAGTGACCCCCAGGAGTCCCTCTCCCTTGCCCAAGTGGAGGTTTCCCCGAGGAACCCCCCCCTTGCCTGCCTGCAGCGCTGAAGAGATCCCGAGATCTCTCATAGACTAACATTGCGAACCCGACGCTTGTTTCTACATTGCACCCGGCCGCCCCCGCGCTGCTGAGGGTGAAATTTCTGTGTGGGCTTGTGCCCCCCCCGGTGCCCTACAAAACCCCCCTGGTCTGCCCTCCGAAGACGCGGGTACTTACCTGCAGGCAGACCGGAACCGGGGCACCCCCTTCTCTCCATTCTAGCCTATGTGTTTTGGGCACCACTTTGAACTCTGCACCTGACCGGCCCTGAGCTGCTGGTGTGGTGACTTTGGGGTTGCTCTGAACCCCCAACGGTGGGCTACCTTGGAACAAGAACTGAACCCTGTAAGTGTCTTACTTACCTGGTAAAACTAACAAAAACTTACCTCCCCCAGGAACTGTGAAAATTTCACTGTGTCCACTTTTAAAACAGCTATTTGTCAATAACTTGAAAAGTATACATGCAATTGAAATGATTCAAAGTTCCTAATGTACTTACCTGCAATACCTTTCAAACAAGATATTACATGTTAAATTCGAACCTGTGGTTCTTAAAATAAACTAAGAAAAGATATTTTTCTATAACAAAACCTATTGGCTGGATTTGTCTCTGAGTGTGTGTACCTCATTTATTGTCTATGTGTATGTACAACAAATGCTTAACACTACTCCTTGGATAAGCCTACTGCTCGACCACACTACCACAAAATAGAGCATTAGTATTATCTATTTTTACCACTATTTTACCTCTAAGGGGAACCCTTGGACTCTGTGCATGCTATTCCTTACTTTGAAATAGCACATACAGAGCCAACTTCCTACAATGACAATATGCCAAAGTATCTTAGAGTGTACCCTCAGTGAGAGGATAGGAAATATACACAAGATATATATACACAATAGCAAAAATATGCAGTATAGTCTTAGAAAACAGTGCAAACAATGTATAGTTACAATAGGATGCAATGGGGAAACATAGGGATAGGGGCAACACAAACCATATACTCCAGAAGTGGAATGCGAACCACGAATGGACCCCAAACCTATGTGACCTTGTAGAGGGTCGCTGGGACTATTAGAAAATAGTGAGAGTTAGCAAAATAACCCTCCCCAAGACCCTGAAAAGTGAGTGCAAAGTGCACCAAAGTTCCCCTAAGGACAAAATAGTCGTGTTAGAGGGAAAATGCAAGGAAAACACAAATCAGCAATGTAACAACGATGGATTCCTGACTGAGGGTACCTGTGGAACAAGGGGACCAAGTCCAAAAGTCACAAGCAGCTCGGAGATGGGCAGATGCCCAAGAAATGCCAGCGGTTGGTGCAAAGAAGCTCTTACTAGGCTGAAGAACTGTGAATACTGCAGGAACGACAAGGGCTAGAGACTTCCCCTTTGGAGGATGGATCCCCCACGCCTTGGAGAGTCGTGCAGAAGTGTTTTCCCGCCGGATGGACGCCAACAAGCCTTGCTACATGCAAATCGTGCGTTTGGCGTTTTTGGACGCTGCTGGGGCCCAGGAGGGACCAGGAGGTCGCAAATTGGACCTGCAGAGAGAGGAGACGTCGAGCAAGACAAAGAGCCCTCACTGAAGCAGGTAGCACCCGGAGAAGTGCCAGAAACAGGCACTACAAGGATGCGTGAAACGGTGCTCGCCGAAGTTGCACAAAGGAGTCCCACGTCGCCGGAGACCAACTTAGAAAGTCGTGCAATGCAGGTTAGAGTGCCGTGGACCCAGGCTTGGCTGTGCACACAGGATTTCCGCCGGAAGTGCACAGGGGCCGGAGTAGCTTGCAAAGTCGCGGTTCCCAGCAATGCAGCCCAGCGAGGTGAGGCAAGGACTTACCTCCACCAAACTTGGGCTGAAGAGTCACTGGACTGTGGGGGTCACTTGGACGGTGTCGCTGGATTCGAGGGACCTCGCTCGTCGTGCTGAGAGGAGACCCAAGGGACCGGTAATGCAGCTTTTTGGTGCCTGCGGTTTCAGGGGGAAGATTCCGTCGACCCACGGGAGATTTCTTCGGAGCTTCTGGTGCAGAGAGGAGGCAGACTACCCCCACAGCATGCACAAGCAGGAAAACAGTCGAGAAGGCGGCAGGATCAGCGTTACAGAGTTGCAGTAGTCGTCTTTGCTACTATGTTGCAGGTTTGCAGGCTTCCAGCGCGGTCAGCGGTCGATTCCTTATCAGAAGGTGAAGAGAGAGATGCAGAGGAACTCGGCTGAGCTCATGCATTCGTTATCTAAAGTTTCCCCAGAGACAGAGACCCTAAATAGCCAGAAAAGAGGGTTTGGCTACCTAGGAGAGAGGAAAGGCTACTAACACCTGAAGGAGCCTATCAGCAGGAGTCTCTGACGTCACCTGGTGGCACTGGCCACTCAGAGCAGTCCAGTGTGCCAGCAGCACCTCTGTTTCCAAGATGGCAGAGGTCTGGAGCACACTGGAGGAGCTCTGGACACCTCCCAGGGGAGGTGCAGGTCAGGGGAGTGGTCACTCCCCTTTCCTTTGTCCAGTTTCGCGCCAGAGCAGGGGCTAAGGGGTCCCTGAACCGGTGTAGACTGGCTTATGCAGAATTGGGCACATCTGTGCCCAACAAAGCATTTCCAGAGGCTGGGGGAGGCTACTCCTCCCCTGCCTTCACACCATTTTCCAAAGTGAGAGGGTGTCACACCCTCCCTCAGAGGAAGTTCTTTGTTCTGCCATCCTGGGCCAGGCCTGGCTGGACCCCAGGAGGGCAGCTGCCTGTCTGAGGGGTTGGCAGCAGCAGCAGCTGCAGTGAAACCCCAGGAAGGGCAGTCTGGCAGTACCAGGGTCTGTGCTACAGACCACTGGGATCATGGAATTGTACCAACAATGCCAGGATGGCATAGAGGGGGCAATTCCATGATCATAGACATGTTACATGGCCATATTCGGAGTTACCATGGTGAAGCTACATATAGGTAGTGACCTATATGTAGTGCACGCGTGTAATGGTGTCCCCGCACTCACAAAGTTCAGTGAATTGGCTCTGAACAATGTGGGGGCACCTTGGCTAGTGCCAGGGTGCCCTCACACTAAGTAACTTTGCACCTAACCTTTACCAGGTAAAGGTTAGACATATAGGTGACTTATAAGTTACTTAAGTGCAGTGTAAAATGGCTGTGAAATAACGTGGACGTTATTTCACTCAGGCTGCAGTGGCAGGCCTGTGTAAGAATTGTCAGAGCTCCCTATGGGTGGCAAAAGGAATGCTGCAGCCCATAGGGATCTCCTGGAACCCCAATACCCTGGGTACCTCAGTACCATATACTAGGGAATTATAAGGGTGTTCCAGTAAGCCAATGTAAATTGGTAAAAATGGTCACTAGCCTGTTAGTGACAATTTGAAAGTAATGAGAGAGCATAACCACTGAGGTTCTGGTTAGCAGAGCCTCAGTGAGACAGTTAGGCACCACACAGGGAACATATACATGCACACCTATGAGCACTGGGGCCCTGTGTGACAGGGTCCCAGTGACACATACATATAGGCCACAAACCTATGAGCACTGGGGTCCTGACCAGCAGGATCCCAGTGACACATAACAACCATACTGAAAACATGGTGTTTTCACTATGAGCACTGAGGCCTGGCTATCAGGATCCCAGTGAGACAGTGAAAACAGTGACAAACACCCTGCCATACACTCACAAACAGGCCAAAAGTGGGGGTAACAAGGCTAGAAAGAGGCTACCTTCTTACACAACCCCCCCCCCCAAACGAAGGACAATAAGGCTAACCTTGGCCAGTTGAGACTTTATTGTCTAAGTGGTGATAAGTAGAGAGTAGCTCTGCAATAGACTGGTTACTCCCTTTATCATCCACTATATGGTTACTTCCCTGTGGGGATGTAAACCACCCTGTTTGAAGTTTTTTAGCTAAGCAACAATGTGAAGATGTATTTTCAGAGTTTCTATCAGTAAGTTTTAGTTTAGAGCAGTGGGAATTGTCCACTGAACCTATTTGTAGTGATGGAAATGCCAGACAGGGATGCTGTCTCAGAAAAGCCATAGCTGGGCAAAAACTTTGTCCATCTGGCTGGAAGAGAGAACAGGGATGCTGTTTCTCTTGAGTTGGAGCAGGGCAGGGATGCTGTCCTATGAGCTCCACACTAGGGCAGGGATGCTGTCCTAAGTGTTGTGAGGTAGTGCAGGGTTTCTGCACTAAAGTTTCTCTGGGAGGGTCGGAGGGATGCTCCATGTTAACTAAAATGGTGCTGTTTTTCTCACCAATGTTAGTTATCCCACAGAGAGGTACTTCCACCTCAGGGAGTCCAGCTTTGCCAGCTGATGATTCCCTTGGAACAGGTGCCACCCCAGGAGAGGTTTCTCCCACCACAGGAATAGTATCCTGAATGGTAGGGTGGTTAGGGGATACTGTGATACCCTTTTTACCTGTTGATGGAGAGGGATCCTGAGTTTTCAGGCCTTCTCTCCTTTGCTTTTTCATTTCACTTGAAATGAGAGGGAACAATTCCTCAGGGATGCCCAGCATGGCTGCATGGGCATAAAACTCTACATCAGCCCAACCTGAGGCCTCTAGGTCATTACCTAAGAGACAGTCTACAGGTAAGCTAGGTGATACCACCACCTGCTTAGGGCCAGTAACTCCACCCCAACTAAACTGAATTATAGCTAAGGGAAGAAACTTAGTGGAGTTATGGACATCAATAATCTTATACTGTTGTCCAATGATGTGTTGTTCAGGAGGCACTAGGTTTTCAGTCACCAAAGTGAAACTGGCACCTGTGTCCCTGTAGGCCAAGGCCTCAACACCATTTATTGAAACTGTCTGCCTGTACTTATCCATTGTAAGGGGACAAGCAGCCAGTGTGGCAAGGCCAATGCCACTAGGTGTGACAGAAACTGTCTTGGGACTGATTACATCAGTTTCCACTATGGACCCATAAGTGAACCCAACTACACCCTTTGCTTGACTGTTGCCAGCAGTCCCACCACTAGTACCACTACTGCTAGGGGCACTAGAGCTTGATGTATTAGTGGTGGTAGGCTCAGGGGGTTTACCTGGACAGGACTTATCCCCTGGCCTATGGCCTCTGTTTTTACACACAAAGCACCAAGACTTTTTAATGTGTGCAGGTTGGGAAGAAGAGGAAGAATTTGTTTTATCCCCACCCTCTGAAGAGTGTTTAAGATTTGAAGTGGGATCTTTGGTTTTACCCTTATCCCCATGCTTATCTTGAGATTTTTCACCATCTTTCTTCTTATTGCCATCTTTGTCACCCCCTGTATGAACTTTTCTGTTCACCCTTGTTCTGACCCATTTGTCTGCCTTCTTTCCCAATTCTTGGGGAGAGGTCAGATCAGAGTCTACCAGGTACTGGTGCAACAAATCAGACACACAATTATTAAGTATATGCTCTCTCAGGATTGTGTTATACAGGCTTTCATAATCAGTAACTTTACTGCCATGTAATCACCCCTCCAAGGCCTTCACTGCCTGGTCAATGAAATCAACCCAGTCTTGTGAAGACTCCTTTTTGGTCTCTCTGAACTTTATCCTGTACTGTTCAGTGGTTAAGCCATAACCATCCAGGAGTGCATTCTTAAGAACTTGGAAATTATTAGCATCATTTTCTTTTACAGTAAGGAGCCTATCCCTACCTTTTCCAGTAAATGATAGCCATAGGATAGCAGCCCACTGCTTTTGAGGGACATCCTGTACAGCACAGGCCCTCTCAAGTGCAGCAAACCACTTGTTAATGTCATCCCCCTCCTTATAAGGGGGAACTATCTTGTGCAGATTCCTGGAATCATGCTCTTTTGCAGGATGACTATGGGGAATACTGCTGCTGCCACCATGGGTATCTAAACCCAACTTCTGTCTTTCCTTCTCTAATTCTAAAGACTGTCTATCCAAATCCAGCTGTTGCTTCTTGAGCTTCAGTCTGGTTTGTTCCACTCTCAATCTATTGAGCTCCCTTTCTAACAATCTGTCATCAGGGTGGGTGGGAGGGACATTTCTAGATACAGAGGTGTGATGGGAATGAACAGAAGGAGACCTGTCCCTTACAGAGGGCACCCTAACAGCTTGGCTACCAGTATAATGTGAGAGCACACCATTAGTATGGTGTGATTCAACCTCTGTACCAACTATGCTAGACTGTCTAGTAATGGGCAGGCTGAGAAGTTTCTTTCCTGAACCTTTTCCTGGGGGAGTCCCTGGATCAGATTGAGAACCATTAGCTACTTTTTCTACAGATTGGGCACTTATGGCCTTATCCTGTACTCTAAGCATATTAATTAACAGTTCTAAGGAAGGATTCTTCCCTACACTCAAACCTCTCTCTATGCAGAGACTCCGTGCTCCTTTCCAGCTAAGGTGATCATATGCAAGTTTGGACAGTTCAACATTTTGGCCTGTGCCAGACATTTTTTTAGAGAGAGTTGAAGTGATAGAAAAAGAGAAAAAAAAGTTTTCAGAACTTTTTGGAAAGACAGAAAAAACTTTTTAAACTTTTAAGAACTTTTTGAAAGTTTAGAAGTACTTTTCAGCACTTAGAAAAGAGTGAAAAGAGGAAATGCAAAACTTTTTGGCTATGTGTATATACACTGACCTTGTTTTGTATATTTTTCTCTCATGAAAAGTACAATGACAAGAGTGGTAAGTAGTCTCAAGCACTTATCCCACCGCTGCACAACCAATGTAGGAGGCTGGACTGGCTTGTAGTGAGTACCAAGGGGTACTTGCACCTTGCACCAGGCCCAGTTATCCCTTATTAGTGTATAGGGTGTCTAGCAGCTTAGGCTGATAGATAATGGTAGCTTAGCAGAGCAGCTTAGGCTGAACTAGGAGACGTGTGAAGCTACTACAGTACCACTTAGTGTCATATGCACAATATCATAAGAAAACACAATACACAGTTATACTAAAAATAAAGGTACTTTATTTTTATGACAATATGCCAAAGTATCTTAGAGTGTACCCTCAGTGAGAGGATAGGAAATATACACAAGATATATATACACAATAGCAAAAATATGCAGTATAGTCTTAGAAAACAGTGCAAACAATGTATAGTTACAATAGGATGCAATGGGGAAACATAGGGATAGGGGCAACACAAACCATATAGTCCAGAAGTGGAATGCGAACCACGAATGGACCCCAAACCTATGTGACCTTGTAGAGGGTCGCTGGGACTATTAGAAAATAGTGAGAGTTAGCAAAATAACCCTCCCCAAGACCCTGAAAAGTGAGTGCAAAGTGCACCAAAGTTCCCCTAAGGACAAAATAGTCGTGTTAGAGGGAAAATGCAAGGAAAACACAAATCAGCAATGCAACAACGATGGATTCCTGACTGAGGGTACCTGTGGAACAAGGGGACCAAGTCCAAAAGTCACAAGCAGCTCGGAGATGGGCAGATGCCCAAGAAATGCCAGCGGTTGGTGCAAAGAAGCTCTTACTAGGCTGAAGAACTGTGAATACTGCAGGAACGACAAGGGCTAGAGACTTCCCCTTTGGAGGATGGATCCCCCACGCCTTGGAGAGTCGTGCAGAAGTGTTTTCCCGCCGGATGGACGCCAACAAGCCTTGCTACATGCAAATCGTGCGTTCGGCATTTTTGGACGCTGCTGGGGCCCAGGAGGGACCAGGAGGTCGCAAATTGGACCTGCAGAGAGAGGGGACGTCGAGCAAGACAAAGAGCCCTCACTGAAGCAGGTAGCACCCGGAGAAGTGCCAGAAACAGGCACTACGAGGATGCGTGAAACAGTGCTCACCGAAGTTGCACAAAGGAGTCCCACGTCGCCGGAGACCAACTTAGAAAGTCGTGCAATGCAGGTTAGAGTGCCGTGGACCCAGGCTTGGCTGTGCACACAGGATTTCCGCCGGAAGTGCACAGGGGCCGGAGTAGCTTGCAAAGTCGCGGTTCCCAGCAATGCAGCCCAGCGAGGTGAGGCAAGGACTTACCTCCACCAAACTTGGGCTGAAGAGTCACTGGACTGTGGGGGTCACTTGGACGGTGTCGCTGGATTCGAGGGACCTCGCTCGTCGTGCTGAGAGGAGACCCAAGGGACCGGTAATGCAGCTTTTTGGTGCCTGCGGTTGCAGGGGGAAGATTCCGTCGACCCACGGGAGATTTCTTCGGAGCTTCTGGTGCAGAGAGGAGGCAGACTACCCCCACAGCATGCACAAGCAGGAAAACAGTCGAGAAGGCGGCAGGATCAGCGTTACAGAGTTGCAGTAGTCGTCTTTGCTACTATGTTGCAGGTTTGCAGGCTTCCAGCGCGGTCAGCGGTCGATTCCTTATCAGAAGGTGAAGAGAGAGATGCAGAGGAACTCGGCTGAGCTCATGCATTCGTTATCTAAAGTTTCCCCAGAGACAGAGACCCTAAATAGCCAGAAAAGAGGGTTTGGCTACCTAGGAGAGAGGAAAGGCTACTAACACCTGAAGGAGCCTATCAGCAGGAGTCTCTGACATCACCTGGTGGCACTGGCCACTCAGAGCAGTCCAGTGTGCCAGCAGCACCTCTGTTTCCAAGATGGCAGAGGTCTGGAGCACACTGGAGGAGCTCTGGACACCTCCCAGGGGAGGTGCAGGTCAGGGGAGTGGTCACTCCCCTTTCCTTTGTCCAGTTTCGCGCCAGAGCAGGGGCTAAGGGGTCCCTGAACCGGTGTAGACTGGCTTATGCAGAATTGGGCACATCTGTGCCCAACAAAGCATTTCCAGAGGCTGGGGGAGGCTACTCCTCCCCTGCCTTCACACCATTTTCCAAAGTGAGAGGGTGTCACACCCTCCCTCAGAGGAAGTTCTTTGTTCTGCCATCCTGGGCCAGGCCTGGCTGGACCCCAGGAGGGCAGCTGCCTGTCTGAGGGGTTGGCAGCAGCAGCAGCTGCAGTGAAACCCCAGGAAGGGCAGTCTGGCAGTACCAGGGTCTGTGCTACAGACCACTGGGATCATGGAATTGTACCAACAATGCCAGGATGGCATAGAGGGGGCAATTCCATGATCATAGACATGTTACATGGCCATATTCGGAGTTACCATGGTGAAGCTACATATAGGTAGTGACCTATATGTAGTGCACGCGTGTAATGGTGTCCCCGCACTCACAAAGTTCAGTGAATTGGCTCTGAACAATGTGGGGGCACCTTGGCTAGTGCCAGGGTGCCCTCACACTAAGTAACTTTGCACCTAACCTTTACCAGGTAAAGGTTAGACATATAGGTGACTTATAAGTTACTTAAGTGCAGTGTAAAATGGCTGTGAAATAACGTGGACGTTATTTCACTCAGGCTGCAGTGGCAGGCCTGTGTAAGAATTGTCAGAGCTCCCTATGGGTGGCAAAAGGAATGCTGCAGCCCATAGGGATCTCCTGGAACCCCAATACCCTGGGTACCTCAGTACCATATACTAGGGAATTATAAGGGTGTTCCAGTAAGCCAATGTAAATTGGTAAAAATGGTCACTAGCCTGTTAGTGACAATTTGAAAGTAATGAGAGAGCATAACCACTGAGGTTCTGGTTAGCAGAGCCTCAGTGAGACAGTTAGGCACCACACAGGGAACATATACATGCACACCTATGAGCACTGGGGCCCTGTGTGACAGGGTCCCAGTGACACATACATATAGGCCACAAACCTATGAGCACTGGGGTCCTGACCAGCAGGATCCCAGTGACACATAACAACCATAGTGAAAACATGGTGTTTTCACTATGAGCACTGAGGCCTGGCTATCAGGATCCCAGTGAGACAGTGAAAACAGTGACAAACACCCTGCCATACACTCACAAACAGGCCAAAAGTGGGGGTAACAAGGCTAGAAAGAGGCTACCTTCTCACAGGTATGTCCAGTAATATTTGATGTGTTCTCCTCTCAATTTATCTGTCACTGGACTGAACTGTTGGCATTGGGCTAACGTTGCAGGGACTATATCTTGAAAGCGAGAGCATGTAACCCATTGAAACGTGATTGTTTCTGTCTTTTGGGCTGCTTGTAGGATGGCCTCCTTTACCTCAACCCCTTTGCTGCCAGGCCTTTTCCCCCCTCCTGTGCTAAGCCTTTTTTTGGCTATTTGGGGTAGTTCGCACTTAGGCCTCCAAACCTTTTCATCCACTCCAAATTTGTGTCCTTTTTCTCCTTCATCCTGACGATTCTAAAGGTATCCAGAGTTTGTGGGTTCTCCTGGAGAAGACCAAGAAATTAGCAAAATAAGCAAAAATGTGGGTTTTTTGGGGGAAAATTGGAAAAAGTGCTGCAGAAGAAAGCATCTGTTTTTTCCCTGCAAATAACTCAATTCACTATCTTCCCAGCTTTCAGGAACAGGCAGACTTGAATCAGAAAATCACATTGTTCAACACAGTTATGACATTTCACTGGGGCATACCCCAATTTTACTATTTGTTGTGCTTTCAGCCACTTTCTAGTGACAGAAATGAATGTGAAACCAATGGTGGATCCTGGACAACTAAACATTTCTGAGAATTAGACAAATCTGAATTCAGAAAGGGGTCATTTGTGTAGATCTTTCAAGGTTTCAATAGTTGAATTAAAATAAATATTGAAATTGAGTTGAAGAAAACAGCCATTTCTGTCTAGGCCAGCTATGGCAGATTTTTTAAAGCAATATTCGGTTACGTCTGCTGGACCCTTCTGGTTGTGGGGATATATAGGGATTGTAGGTTCATCAAGAACCTAAGGTACCCAGAGCGAATAAATGAGCTGCACCTTGCAATGGGTTTTCATTGTATACCGGGTATACAGCAATTCATTTGGTAAAATGTAAAGAGTGAAAAATAGGTGTCAAGGAAACCTATGTATTTCCGAAATGGGCACAAGATATGGAGTTTAGAAGCAGTGGTTATTTGCACATCTCTGAATTTGGGGGTCCCCCTACTACCATGTGAATTACAGGGCATTTCTCAAAAATGTATTTTTCTTACACAGTGTCTTACATTTGGAAGGCACAAATGTAGAGAAAGACAATTGGACTGAGGAATGCCCACAGTTTAGTCCTAGGTCCCAGCTCCAAAAGGATGAGCACACCAGTTTGAAACACATGGCCTGTCTATACCAATTTGATCCCAGATGATCTGTGACACATGACACATCCCACATTGTCAGGGGGAGCAGTCAGTCCCTCACTCAATCACCTGGCAAAGGGTCATGCATGAATTTGCCTTGTATTCACCCCCTTGTGGCTGCCCTCAAACGCCCATCGAAGGCGGATAGACCACTGCCAAAATGTGGGCCACGAGCTTCTCCAACTCCTCTGCAGTGAAGGCAGGGGCCCTTTCCCCAGACGCACGAGCCATTGTCTCTTCCAGACCGAGGTCACAGCAGCACTTGCAGTGTAGGTCCTCTCCTGTCGAAGATCAGGTATCGAGTGATTGAACAGATAGAAAATGGCGGTCACGTCTGCGGCGGTCACGTCCGCGGCGGTGCGTACTATCACCGCCGGCGTACATCGTCATTGGCTCCTGGGCCCCACAGGGTCCAATGTTAACCAATGCATCATTGCGCCGCGGTCTTTGACCGCCTACCGTGACGGTGTACAACGCCAGCGCAGTTACCTCACATCCCATTGTCCCACTTTAGAGGTCAGGCAGCCGCCATTTCAGGGGCCCACATGGCCTAATTACCAACTGCGTCACACATACCTAGGCCTTGTCTCACAACACAAATACAGGCCACATTTTGTGTATAAATGGTGTTCTGTGTAGACTGTGGGTACATACCTCTGAGTTGTTTGACTCTGTGGTCGCTGTTTTCCTTCCTAGGCACCGTCCGCTGGGACATGTGAGGAGATGGCGGAATCCTCCGGTGTACCGACCGCTGGTGGACCTGTCGACAATGGAGGAAAGAAGTTTGATCATCACCTACAGGTTTGACCGTGCCACAATCCAAGAACTGTGTGCCCAGTTGGAGCCTGACCTGATTTCAGCAATCCGCCATCCCACAGGAATCCCCCCTCAAGTGCAGGTGCTATCAGTGCTCCATTTCCTTGCAAGTGGGTCATTTCAAACAACAGTGGCCATGGCATCAGGGATGTCCCAGCCTATGTTTTCCAACGTGTTGTCCAGAGTGTTGTCTGCCCTGCTGAAACACATGCAGAGCTACATCGTTTTCCATCAGGTGGAGGATTTTCCTACAGTTAAAGGTGACTTCTATGCCCTTGGATATATCCCCAACATCATAGGTGCCATTGATGCGACCCATGTGGCTCTGGTCCACCCCCACAGGAGTGAACAGGTGTACAGGAACCGGAAGAGTTATCATTCCATGAATGTACAGATGGTATGTTTGGCAGACCAGTACATCTCCCAGGTAAATGCTATGTTCCCTGGCTCTGTGCATGACGCCTACATCCTGCGGAATAGCAGCATCCCTTATGTGATGGGTCAACTCCAGAGGCACCTTGTGTGGCTATTAGGGGACTCTGGTTACCCCAACCTGTCATAGCTACTGACCCCAGTGAGGAATCCCAGGACCAGGCAGAGGAACGCTACAATGAGGCCCATGGGCGGATTAGGAGGGTGATCGAACAGACCTTCGGCCTCCTGAAGGCCAGGTTCAGGTGCCTCCATATGACAGGTGGTTCCCTATTCTACTCACCAAAGAAGGTGTGCCAGATCATCGTGGCCTGCTGTATGCTTCACAACTTGGCTTTGCGACCACAGGTGCCTTTTCTGCAGGAGGATGGTCCAGATGACGTTGTTGTGGCAGCTGTGGAGCCTGTGGACAGTGATGAGGAGGAAGCAGATGAAGAAGACATTGACAACAGGGACTCAGTTATCCAGCAATATTTCCAGTGACATACAGGTGAGAAAACATTCCTGCCTACTACAAGTACTTTCACACTTCTACCTCTATCCTGTCTGTCGATTTCAACCTGTATATGGTCACTGAGTTGTACATTTCCCTTACTGTTTCACAGGTGTGGTTTCCAACATGTGTCATGTGCTTAGATTCCTCATGGACTTGAGATGTGTGACATAGGTATGTTGACATTACATTTGAAAACGCATTTTGTCACTGTCATTGCTAATACACATTTTCGAAATCACAGACTGACTCCAGATTGTTTTGTGCTTCAAGGGTGTTTATTGAAGTGCTAAATATTGGATGGGGGTTGTAAAATGGTGAGGGGTGATGGTGGAGGAATGTCCATGGCAGAGTCCAGTCTATTAGTCTCACAGGTGCATTGCCCATATGGGCATAGGAAGTGGAGCTGGGGCAGTTCCAATATGGACAGGGTTACAAAGTGGGACAGTAGGATGACAATCAGGGTGGTCTAATTTCTTGGCGGGGGTCTTGGCATCGTGCTTTGTCTTGTTCCTGGATCTCAGGGACCGCTTGCGGGGTGGTTCTCCATCTGCAGGGGGTGGGGTGCTGGTGTGGTGGTCCTGTGGCGGTGCCTCCTGTCCACTAGCGCCGGCGGAGGTGATGGGCAGTTCATCGTCCATGCTAGTGTCAGGGGCCCCTTGGAGTGCCACAGTGTCCCTCCTGGTATTAAGTATTTCCTTCAGCCCCCCTACGATGGTGCCCAGGGTGGAGCTGATGGTTCTGAGTTCCTCCCTGAACCCCAAATACTGTTCCTCCTGCATGCGCTGGGTCTCCTGAAACTTGGCCAGGACCGTTGCCATTGTCTCTTGGGAGTGGTGGTATGCTCCCATGATGGAGGAGAGGGCCTCGTGGAGAGTGGGTTCCCTTGGCCTGTCCACCCCCTGTCGCACAGCAGCCCTCCCAGTTCCCCTGTGTTCCTGTGCCTCCGTCCCCTGGACCGTGTGCCCACTGCCACTGCCCCCAGGTCCCTGTTGTTGTTGGGGTGGTGGGTTATCCTGGGTTCCCTGTAGTGGTGGACACACAGCTGATTGATGTGTCCTGGGCACGGAGGTATGGGCCCGCTGGGTGGGTGCTGTGCTGGTGTTACCAGAGGGTGGATGGTCTGTGGTGGGCTGTGCCTGTGTGAGGGGAACCGACTGTCCCGAGGCCCACGATGGTCCGGGCTGGTCATCTGTATCCAGTTGGACAGAGCTGCTGTCATCACTGTGGGCCTCTTCTGTGGGTGGGGTGGAGATGTCTGGACCCTCCTGTCTGGTGACGTTGGGTAGTGGTCCTGCAGGGGTGTAAAAGCATGATTATTGCATCTGTGTGTGTCATGGTGTGCAATGGGTGGGTGACCGTGTACCCCAGTGCTAGCATTCCTGTGTGGGGGCTTGTGTGATGATGGTTGAGCGGATTGTTATGGGTATGTGCAGTGGGCATGCTTTAGTGATGGGTGTCCATGATGGGTGAGCGACCCTTGACCCAAGGGTAGGTCGCTCCCCCTGCCGCTGCAGCCCCTCCAGGTTCCTGAGTTCCTGAGACCCACCTCACAGTAAGTACCCCCCCACCTCCCAGCCCCTCGCTCTGCCCCGCGCTACTCACCCTCTCTCCTGCTCCTGCTTCTTTTCTTCTTTTCTTCTTCTCTGTTCTTCTGTTCTTCCTCCTCGCTCCTCGTCTGGAATCTTCTTCTGTACTCTTCTTTTCCCCGTCTTCACTCTTCTTCTCTTCTTCCTCATCTTCTTCTGTGGTCTTCTGCCCTCTGTTCTTCGTTTTCTGTATCTTCTTCTGTGTTCTTCTGTGTTCTTCTGTGTTCTTCTGTTCTTCCGGTCTTCCTTTCTTCTCTCCTTCCGGTCTTCCGGTCTTCTGGTCTTCTGTTCTTCTGCTCTTCTGTTCTTCCGGTCTTCTGGTCTTCTGTCTTCTATCTTCTGCCTTCGGCTCTTCTGCCTCCTCCGTCCTCTTCTCCCCGCGCCTGCCCTCCTGCTCCTGCCCCATCCCCCTCCCTCACTCGCATCCCCCTCTCTATCTCCCCTATCTAACCCGTTCACTATCTACCTCCCTCACTCCTCCTATCTACCTATCTCTCTATCTCTCTATCCCACTATCTAACTCCCTCACTCTCCACCTCCTCCTATCTTCCTATCTCTCTATCTATTTCCCTATCTATCGATTTCCCTATCTATCTATTTTCTCTATCTATTTCTCTATCTCTCCCCCCCTCCCACCACCCCCTCTATTACCTATCTTCCTATCCTCTCACTCTACCTCTCACCCTCACCCACCTCTACAACCCCCCCTCCCCTATCTTCACAACCCTACTCCTATCTTTCTCCCTAATCTCCTAAACCTCCTAACACTCACCAGCCTCCACCCTTAAACCTCCCTCCCCAGCTCTTCTCACTCTACCTGTCCCCCCCTCCCTCGCGCTTTCCCGCCGCGACCTCCTGCACGCCCCCACCCCCCAGCTCCCATTCGCCCCCAGCTGACCCCTCCCCCCCTCCTACCTCATATGGCGGCCGCTGCGCGACAGTGGTAGCGACCCTTGACCCAAGGGTAGGTCGCTCCCCCTGCCGCTGCAGCCCCTCCAGGTTCCTGAGTTCCTGAGTTCCTGAGACCCACCTCACAGTAAGTACCCCCACACCTCCCAGCCCCTCGCTCTGCCCCGCGCTACTCACCCTCTCTCCTGCTTCTTTTCTTCTTTTCTTCTTCTCTGTTCTTCTGTTCTTCCTCCTCGCTCCTCGTCTGTAATCTTCTTCTCTTCTTTTCCCCGTCTTCACTCTTCTTCTCTTCTTCCTCATCTTCTTCTGTGGTCTTCTGCCCTCTGTTCTTCGTTTTCTGTATCTTCTTCTGTGTTCTTCTGTGTTCTTCTGTGTTCTTCTGTTCTTCCGGTCTTCCTTTCTTCTCTCCTTCCGGTCTTCCGGTCTTCTGGTCTTCTGTTCTTCTGTTCTTCTGTTCTTCTGCTCTTCTGTTCTTCCGGTCTTCTGGTCTTCTGTCTTCTATCTTCTGCCTTCGGCTCTTCTGCCTCCTCCGTCCTCTTCTCCCCGCGCCTGCCCTCCTGCTCCTGCCCCATCCCCCTCCCTCACTCGCATCCCCCTCTCTATCTCCCCTATCTAACCCGTTCACTATCTACCTCCCTCACTCCTCCTATCTACCTATCTCTCTATCTCTCTATCCCACTATCTAACTCCCTCACTCTCCACCTCCTCCTATCTTCCTATCTCTCTATCTATTTCCCTATCTATCGATTTCCCTATCTATCTATTTTCTCTATCTATTCCTCTATCTCTCCCCCCCACCACCCCCTCTATTACCTATCTTCCTATCCTCTCACTCTACCTCTCACCCTCACCCTCACCCACCTCTACAACCCCCCCTCCCCTATCTTCACAACCCTACTCCTATCTTTCTCCCTAATCTCCTAAACCTCCTAACACTCACCCCCCTCCACCCTTAAACCCCCCTCCCCCACCTCTTCTCACTCTACCTGTCCCCCCCTCCCTCGCGCTTTCCCACCGCGACCTCCTGCACGCCCCGCCCCCCAGCTCCCATTCGCCCCCAGCTGACCCCTCCCCCCCCTCCTACCTCATATGGCGGCCGCTGCGCGACAGTGGTAGCGACCCTTGACCCAAGGGTAGGTCGCTCCCCCTGCCGCTGCAGCCCCTCCAGGTTCCTGAGTTCCTGAGACCCACCTCACAGTAAGTACCCCCCACCTCCCAGCCCCTCGCTCTGCCCCGCGCTACTCACCCTCTCTCCTGCTCCTGCTTCTTTTCTTCTTTTCTTCTTCTCTGTTCTTCTGTTCTTCCTCCTCGCTCCTCGTCTGTAATCTTCTTCTGTACTCTTCTTTTCCCCGTATTCACTCTTCTTCCTCATCTTCTTCTGTGGTCTTCTACCCTCTGTTCTTCGTTTTCTGTATCTTCTTCTGTGTTCTTCTGTTCTTCCGGTCTTCCTTTCTTCTCTCCTTCCGGTCTTCCGGTCTTCCGGTCTTCTGTTCTTCTGTTCTTCTGTTCTTCTGTTCTTCCTGTCTTCTGGTCTTCTGTCTTCTATCTTCTGCCTTCGGCTCTTCTTCCTCCTCCGTCCTCTTCTCCCCGCGCCTGCCCTCCTGCTCCTGCCCCATCCCCCTCCCTCACTTGCATCCCCCTCTCTATCTCCCCTATCTAACCCGTTCACTATCTACCTCCCTCACTCCTCCTATCTACCTATCTCTCTATCCCACTATCTAACTCCCTCACTCTCCACCTCCTCCTATCTTCCTATCTCTCTATCTATTTCCCTATCTATCTATTTTCTCTATCTATTTCTCTATCTCTCCCCCCTCCCACCACCACCTCTATTACCTATCTTCCTATCCTCTCACTCTACCTCTCACCCTCACCCACCTCTACAACCCCCCTCACCTATCTTCACAACCCTACTAATATCTTTCTCCCTAATCTCCTAAACCTCCTAACACTCACCCCCCTCCACCCTTAAACCCCCCTCCACCAGCTCTTCTCACTCTACCTGTCCCCCCCCTCCCTCGCGCTTTCCCGCCGCGACCTCCTGCACGCCCCTGCCCCCCAGCTCCCATTCGCCCCCAGCTGACCCCTCCCCCCCCTCCTACCTCATATGGCGGCCGCTGCGCGACAGTGGTAGCGACCCTTGACCCAAGGGTAGGTCGCTCCCCCTGCCGCTGCAGCCCCTCCAGGTTCCTGAGTTCCTGAGTTCCTGAGACCCACCTCACAGTAAGTACCCCCCCCACCTCCCAGCCCCTCGCTCTGCCCCGCGCTACTCACCCTCTCTCCTGCTCCTGCTTCTTTTCTTCTTTTCTTCTTCTCTGTTCTTCTGTTCTTCCTCCTCGCTCCTCGTCTGTAATCTTCTTCTGTACTCTTCTTTTCCCCGTCTTCACTCTTCTTCTCTTCTTCCTCATCTTCTTCTGTGGTCTTCTGCCCTCTGTTCTTCGTTTTCTGTATCTTCTTCTGTGTTCTTCTGTGTTCTTCTGTGTTCTTCTGTTCTTCCGGTCTTCCTTTCTTCTCTCCTTCTGGTCTTCCGGTCTTCCGGTCTTCTGTTCTTCTGTTCTTCTGTTCTTCTATTCTTCCGGTCTTCTGGTCTTCTGTCTTCTATCTTCTGCCTTCGGCTCTTCTGCCTCCTCCGTCCTCTTCTCCCCGCGCCTGCCCTCCTGCTCCTGCCCCATCCCCCTCCCTCACTCGCATCCCCCTCTCTATCTCCCCTATCTAACCCGTTCACTATCTACCTCCCTCACTCCTCCTATCTACCTATCTCTCTATCTCTCTATCCCACTATCTAACTCCCTCACTCTCCACCTCCTCCTATCTTCCTATCTCTCTATCTATTTCCCTATCTATCGATTTCCCTATCTATCTATTTTCTCTATCTATTTCTCTATCTCTCCCCCCTCCCACCACCCCCTCTATTACCTATCTTCCTATCCTCTCACTCTACCTCTCACCCTCACCCACCTCTACAACCCCCCTCCCCTATCTTCACAACCCTACTCCTATCTTTCTCCCTAATCTCCTAAACCTCCTAACACTCACCCCCCTCCACCCTTAAACCCCCCTCCCCCAGCTCTTCTCACTCTACCTGTCCCCCCCCTCGCGATTTCCCGCCGCGACCTCCTGCACGCCCCCGCCCCCCAGCTCCCATTCGCCCCAAGCTGACCCCTCCCCCCCCCCCTACCTCATATGGCGGCCGCTGTGCGACAGTGGTAGCGACCCTTGACCCAAGGGTAGGTCGCTCCCCCTGCCGCTGCAGCTCCTCCAGCTCCTCCAGGTTCCTGAGTTCCTGAGACCCACCTCACAGTAAGTACCCCCCACCTCCCAGCCCCTCGCTCTGCCCCGTGCTACTCACCCTCTCTCCTGCTCCTGCTTCTTTTCTTCTTTTCTTCTTTTCTCCTTCTCTGTTCTTCCTCCTCGCTCCTCGTCTGTAATCTTCTTCTGTACTCTTCTTTTCCCCGTCTTCTCTCTTCTTCTCTTCTTCCTCATCTTCTTCTGTGGTCTTCTGCCTTCTGTTCTTCGTTTTCTGTATCTTCTTCTGTGTTCTTCTGTGTTCTTCTGTGTTCTTCTGTTCTTCTGGTCTCCTGTTCTTCCGGTCTTCCTTTCTTCTGTTCTTCTGTTCTTCTGTTCTTCCGGTCTTCTATTCTTCCGGTCTTCTGTTCTTCTGTTCTTCTATCTTCTGCCTTCGGCTCTTCTGCCTCCTCCGTCTTCTTCTCCCCGCGTCTGCCCTCCTGCTCCTGCCTCATCCCCCTCCCTCACTCGCTTCCCCCTCTCTATCACCCCTATCTAACCCTTTCGCTATCTACCTCCCTCACTCCTCCTATCTACCTATCTCTCTATCTCCCTATCCCACTATCTAACTCCCTCACTATCCACCTCCTCCTATCTACCTATCTCTCTATCTATCTATTTCTCTATCTATCGATTTCTCTATCTATCGATTTTCTCTATCTATTTCTCTATCTCTCCCCCCTTCCCGCCACCCCCTCTATTACCTATCTTCCTATCCTCTCACTCTACCTCTCACCCTCACCCACCTCTACAACCCCCTCCCCTATCTTCACAACCCTACTCCTATCTTTCTCCCTAATCTCCTAAACTTCCTAACACTCACCACCCTCCACCCTTAAACCCCCCTCCCCCAGCTCTTCTCACTCTACCTGTCCCCCCTCCCTCGCGCTTTCCCGCCGCGACCTCCTGCACGCCCCCGTCCCCCAGCTCCCATTCGCCCCCAGCTGACCCCTCCCCCCCTCCTGCCTCATATGGCGGCCGCTGCACGACTGCGCAGCGTGCGCGCCGCTGATGCGCCATAGGCGTGCCACAGGCAAGCCCGTCTGCGCCCGTCCGCGCCTGGCCCGCGCCCAGCGCCACGACCCCTTGTCCCCAGCTCTCCCAAGCCCCGCTGATCCGCTACGACCCCACCACCCTCCACGCCCTCAACCCAGGACGCTCCAACACCTGCTTCCAAGCTCACCCCAAACGCACCCATGGACCCTTCGCCTGCAACTCCTGCAAACGCATCTTCCACCACGCAACTACCACGACCACAAGCCCACGCGCCATCAACCACCTCAAGTGCATCCTGGTCAACGCTCGTTCCGTCCACAAGCACGCCGTTGAACTCTGGGACCTCCTGGACTCCACAGCCCCGGACATCGCCTTCATCACGGAGACCTGGATGAACGCCTCCTCTGCTCCAGACATCGCCACCGCCATCCCCGAAGGCTACAAGATCTCCAGAAAAGACCGCACCAACCAAGTAGGAGGAGGTATCGCCATCGTCTTCAAAGACTCCATCAGCGTCACCACCTCCACCGAAGACACCCCTCTCGCCGCTGAACACCTGCATTTTTAGATTCGCACCGACCCGAGGACCACCCTCAGAGGATCCCTCGTCTACCGCATTCCCGGACCGCGCGCCCCATTCAGCGACGCCATCGCCGACTTCCTCTCCCCGCACGCCCTCGCCTCACCGGACTACATCCTCCTAGGCGACCTCAACTTTCATCTGGAACAAAACAACGACCCCAACACCACCACCCTGCTCGACAACCTCGCCAACCTCGGCCTCAAACAACTGGTGAACACCACCACCCACAACCCCGGACACACGCTCGACCCTATCTTCTCCGCCAGCAAACACATCTTCTTCAGCCACACCTCCGCTCTACACTGGACCGACCACAGCTGTGTCCACTTCACATTCCGACGCGAGACCCGCCACCTCCGCACTCAACCCATCCCTCGTCGACAGTGGAACAAGATCCCCGAAGAGCAACTCTTCTCCGCACTCGCCGCCAACCAACCCACCCTCACCACCGACCCCAACGACGCAGCCCTCAGCCTCACAAACTGGATCTCCAACTGCGCAGACAACCTTGCTCCCCTCAAACGCACGCATCGACAGACCAACACCAAAAAACCTCTCTGGTTCTCTGACACCCTCAAAGAATCATAGAAAACTTGTCGCGCTCTCGAGAAGGCCTGGCGCAAGGACCACACCGCTGACAACATGACCGCCCTCAAGAACGCTATCCGCGAACACCACCACCTGATCTGTGCTGCTAAAAGGAACTTTTTCACCGACAGACTGGACAAAAACAGCCACAACAGCAGAGAACTCTTCAGCATCGTCAAGGAGTTCCCCAACCCCAACGCCGTCACGCCCTCACAGGATTTGTGCGAATCCCTCGCCACCTTCTTCCACCGCAAGATCAGCAACCTCCACGACAGCTTCGGACACCAGACCCAACCAAACACCACCGAACCCGCACCCCCGACCATCACCCTCAACAACTGGACCCACATCAACACTGAAGAAACCAAATCCACCATGAACTCTATCCACTCCGGCGCCCCTTCGGACCCCTGCCCTCACTTCATCTTTAACAAAGCCGACGACATCATCGCCCCGCACCTCCAGGCCCTCATCAACTCTTCTTTTTCTTCTGCTACCTTCCCCGAATGCTGGAAACACGCCGAAGTCAACGCCCTACTAAAGAAACCTACGGCTGACCCGAGCGACCTGAAAAACTTCCGCCCCATCTCTCTCCTGCCTTTCCCAGCCAAGGTAATAGAGAAGACCGTCAACAAACAGCTGACCACCTTCCTGGAAAACAACAACCTGCTCGACCCTTCACAAACCGGATTCCGAACCAACCACAGCACGGAAACTGCCCTCATCTCAGTCACAGACGACATCAGAACCCTGATGGACAACGGTGAAACAGTCGCCCTCATTCTCCTCGACCTTTCGGCTGCCTTCGACACGTCTGTCACCGCACCCTAATCACCCGCCTCCGCTCCACCGGGATCCAAGGCCAGGCCCTGGACTGGATCGCCTCCTTCCTCTCAAACCGTTCCCAAAGAGTTTACCTCCCTCCGTTTCACTCAGTACCCACCGAGATCATCTGCGGCGTACCCCAAGGCTCATCACTCAGCCCGACACTCTTCAATGTCTACATGAGCCCCCACCGCCAACATCGTACGCAAGCACGACATCATCATCACCTCCTACGCTGACGACACCCAACTAATACTCTCCCTCACTAAGGACCCCGCCAGAGCCAAGATCAACCTACAAGAGGGTATGAAGGACGTCGCAGATTGGATGAGGCTCAGCCGCCTAAAGCTGAACTCTGAAAAAACAGAAGTCCTCATCCTCGGCAACACCCCGTCCGCCTGGGACGACTCCTGGTGGCCCTCGGCACCGCACCGGCCCCCGCAGACCACGCCTGCAACCTCGGCTTCATCTGGGACCCTCTTCTCACCATGACCAAGCAAGTCAACGCCGTGTCCTCCGCCTGCTTCCTCACCCTCTGCATGCTCCGCAAGATCTTCCGCTGGATCCTCGCCGACACTAGAAAAACCGTGACCCACACCCTCGTCACGAGCCGCCTGGACTACGGCAACACCCTCTACGCTGGGACCACAGCCAAACTCCAAAATCGCCTGCAACGCATTCAAAACGCCTCGGCCCGCCTCATCCTCGACATACCTCGCAACAGCCACATCTCCGCACACCTGAGACACCTGCATTGGCTCCCAGTCAGCAAAAGGATCACCTTTCGACTTCTCACCCACGCACACAAAGCCCTCCACGACAAGGGACCGGAATACCTCAACCGACGCCTCAGCTTCTACGTCCCCACCCGCCTCCTCCGTTCCTCTGGCCTCGCACTCGCTTCCGTCCCTCGCATCCGCCGCTCCACGGCAGGTGGGAGATCTTTCTCCTTCCTGGCGGCCAGGACCTGGAACTGCCTCCCCACCAGCCTCAGGACCACCCAGGACCACTCCGCTTTCTGGAGACTCCTAAAGACCTGGCTTTTCGAGCAGCAGTAACCCCCTCTTTCCCCTAGCGCCTTGAGACCCGCACGGGTGAGTAGCGCGCTTTATAAATGTTAATGATTTGATTTGATTTGATTTGACTGCATGAGGACAGGATTTGTTGAGAAGGATACCCCTGTCTCCATTAGAGAGAGCATCTCATGCTAGGCATCAGACAGCCAAGGTTTGCTGGCTACCTCAGACTTAAAGATGTGACTCTCTTTTAGTGAAACAGCTGAATTTTGAAATCAATCAATCCCAGTCTTGTAAAGTGCACTACTCACTCACAGTTTCTCAAGGCACCGAAGGGTGACCTCAGGGAAGAGCCATGGCTCGAGGTCCTTCCTGAACTGAGGCAGCGATGGTGACTGTCTGTAAGGTTTTCCAGCTTTTTGCTGCCAGGTATGAAAATGATCTTCCTCCAGCCGAGGACTTCTTTATTCGGGGTACGTTGGCGAGTGGCTATTGGGATGAGCAGAGGGGTCTGGTAGGGGAGTACCAGTTGAAGAGGTTGTTGAGGTAGTTGGGTCAGTCGTCATGGAGGGTTCTGTATGCGTGTATGAGGAGTTTGAATCCTCTTCTCAATGGTGAGCCAATGGAGGTTCCTCAGGTGTTCTGTGATGTGTTCTCAGAAAGGGATGGCTAGGTCAAGTCTGGCAGCAGCGTTCTGAATCTGTTGTAGCTTGTTCAGGTTCCTCTTGGAGGCTCCAACATAGAGAGCGTTGCAGTAGTCAAACCTGGTTGTGATAAGGGCGTGTGTCACGGTTTCTGGCAGTCGGGTGATATCCATCTGGTCCTCTTTCGTAGGAGTCAGAGGAGTCAGAAGGTGTAGAAGCAGGTAGATGCAACGGAGTTGGCCTGCCTGGTCATGGTGAGTGCTGAATTGAGGATGACGTTGAGGTTGCGTGTGTGGTCTGTAGGAGTGGGGCCTAATCTCCTTGTGTGTCATTTTTTCCTTCCAGGTGCCTTCACCATGCCATCCTCATGTGGGCATTTCAGAGTTTTGCCATTGGCAGGTGGCTGTTGCTGGTCTGACATGTGAAGTGGACATGAATTGACCCAAGGAATGTTGGTAGCAGAAATGGGGTGTATGAGTCCTATGCCCAGGCTGCCTGGACAGTGGGAGGGAAGGCAGGAATCTGAGCTACATAATAGACCTGTTTGCTGTGGTGTGTTGGTCCAGTGGTCTCATGTGTGTGATCATGTGGTCTTGCAACATTTCTTCCTGTGCAATCCATGCATTCTAACTTAACATTCCTTTGACATTGATCCTGTATGACCTGTTAGTGGCTGTCAATGTGTTTCCTCATTGCAGGCCAGTGTGTCTCTGCCACAACACTGAAAAAGGTTTGTGACATTCTACCAGATGCTTGCTCATTGTTATGTGAAGGGCCTGGGTTCATGGTTTGTTTTACTGCCCTCTGTGTGTACCATGGCATATGGTAAGTTGCAGGCCTGGTTTTGGTAAATGATAAGGGTCAAACTGGAGACACCATCCCATACTCTGTTGGCCTAATCTACAGGACAAGGTCTTACATGCCCTTTCTGGTGTCGTCTGGGGCACAGTAGTAATAGGATATCTGGCCTCACTCCGTATGGCTAGGACATTCTTGGCTATGACTGTGCAGACATTCTTAACACCTTATGTTCAATACAGTACAAAAAAAGTTTGCTGTGACCAGACACTCGTGACTTTGTGTTGCTAGTCATCCTCAGCATGACACTAACTGAGACATCTCCCTCCATTCATTGACTTCTTATGTCTTAATCGTCTACATTATATTTGATAAGCATTCTACATTCAAGACAGTTATAAAAGAGAGTTAGTAGGCACTGTTTTAGTGATGGGTGTGCTTATTTACAATACAACAGAAGTCAATAGTGATAATGGAAAAAAACAAACATTGATAAGGTGAAGGGATCTGTCATGATGGATACAATCAATAGAGTGGAGGCCACAACATTTGAGGTCCAGAGTCCAGTGTCCTACTACCATGGAAAATGGAAAGTGGTTAAGGAACAGTCAACAGAGTGAGCCTGCGGCAACAAAGGAGTGACATCAGGAAGTGGTCACTTGCTGGCAGTGGTTGGTGTCTTGACATTCGCATCTCCTGGATACTTGGCTGGATGTCCCTGCTTACAAGGGGGTCATAAAGTAGAGAGGCAGGGGTGTCTGTGGCAGGTGCTTCCCCTGGCAGGGCCTCCCTTCCATTTGTTGCCACTGATGTAGGGCCTGATGTGGATGCACCCTGCTCAGGATGCTGTTAATGTCCCTCAGCATCCCTGTTAGGGAGGCCATGTTGTAATTGTGGACCTCCCACTGTTCCCAAATCTCTTCTCATGACATCTCATGATGGAAATCCCTCTCTAGCTCCTTGATTTCCCTGAGTTCAGTCAGTGCCTGGCCCACCACGCCTTGTGACTTTTGGTACACTCCCAAGACCTGGCTGATGCTATCCTGGCCAGGGGCATCACCAGCAGCCTCTTGCTGCTATGCCACACCATCCTTCCCACACACCCTACCCCCACACGCGTGCACCCTTGGTGCAGCCTGTCCCCTTCCACTGGTTCCAGGTCTATCAATGTCAGGGTTGGCAAGTTGTGACTCTGGAACCTGTTCTGAGGAGCACAAGATGTTGGTGACTGTTGTAGAGATGCAGGTCTGGGTGTGACTGGCTGCCTACAATTTAGAAGCCACAGGGTTGGGAGGAGTTGATGTGGTCAGGCTGAGGCTGACCGGTGTCATCTGGCCAGGTTGCCCGGATGGCCCAGAGTGGTCCTCAATGTCCAGCGGTCCAGGAATGTTCTTCTCACTGAGGGCTTCGTCCATGGGGGTAGCGGCAGTCTCCTCTGTGGTGTCAGTAGTAGCAGTAGCAGTTGCAGTGGCAGCACAACCTGTTGATGTGGAGACAATGTAAGTGGTTGTATTGTTTATCAACCTCCAGTAGTTGATTGTGATATTGGCCTGAGGCCATGTTCACATTGTATTTGCTGATCTCCCTTATATGACAGGTACACATATTGACATTTGTAGTGCACTGACATTGTTGCCACATACCAATTCATGTTCAGTGACCTAGGCTCAGACTGTCTGGAATCATTAGCTGTTGGAGGGATGGTAATAGACTCATATCTTGCCAGCAGACAGGACACTGGCTTGGCAGGATGTTGTTTGAGCCATCTTGAAAGCTATTTGTGTGTCATGCAGGCATTGTCAGGACCTTGGATGATATGTAATATTTTTCATCCTGTGGTCAGTGCATTGTGGATGAGACTGCTGCCAATGCCATACACCAGGCACAATTTGGGGCATTTGTTCTGTGTAGGAAGTTATTTCCAGACATTTTGAGCTGTCCTTCCTGTCTACACTATTTTCATCTTGGTACAGCAGCTGTAGATGGATCTGGGTGTGTTGCCACATCACAGGGTGTACCATTGTCTGTATCCTTGACCCTCCCAGGTGTGTCACATTCCTTAGTGGGTTTAGGGACTGTGGCACAATGTCATATGGACAGTGGAGTTGTGCTTGAGGGCCGCATGGCCTGGACCTCTTTGAATTTTTTCAGACCTTACTCTCCTCACAACTCACAGTTCACATTGTCGGCCCTCTGAGGTGAGTGGACTTTCATAAAAAGTATACCAACAGAGATATTTGACCATATGCAGAGTGGGCTTGGAAATTGGATTAAGAAGACAGAGCCTCCTGGCCTTAGCAGTCATGTGACTCCCTGTACTACATGCAGTTTGTAAGTCAAACATACGCAAGTGCTGCTTTACTGACATGATGGTATCTATGTGGGCTTATAACCATGCACACCTAATGCCCATTACTTTCCCTTATTCTTGGGCTTGCCTTTCAAAAATCATTTCTTATCATTGGTAAATCCTTTATGCCTGTCCCTCCTTGGGGCAGTTATGTTATCGCCTTGGCCATCGACCCTTTCACATGGATAATTGCACATTTGCTGATATGTTTGACCGTGAGCAAACTTCTTTTTCTTTTGTGTCTCTCCTTCGTGCTCATGCTCATGACTGCTATGGCGCTTTTAATTGACTTGCTTATGTCAACTGTTTCATTTTTCATTTTTTCCCCTTGCTAGCTGCCCCTGCATTTATTTGTGTAGGGTACGTGCTGCTGCCTCCAAATGCAATACTTTGGCCAATAAAAGAGGAAGGTCACGTTATTATATGGAGCGAAGAGGTAAATAACAAAGGAACAAAAACAAAAACCCAGATCCCATACAAGTCAAATACTGATGGCAATCACTAGCAGAAACCTTTGAGAGTATGGTCAATCAAGAGGTATTACCCACTCCTAGGGCTTAGATATTTTTGGACAATGACAAATACATCGCTTTAAGTACCAAAAAGAGCAAAGCTCACCTGTGACTGTTGGAACTCTGTCAGAGGTGTCTTTCTTTCTTGACAAAGTTGTGCTTAAAGTGACACTGCTTGTAGAATGTGATTATTTTTCCTGAACTTTTACTTGCATTTACTGAAGCTATAATTGCACATCTCTGAAAGAGAGTTTGTATTTCCACTTGTTTGATGGGAGGAGACGCATTGACGAGCTGATGAGCCGCGAGCGGCTGAACTGCTGAACGAATTCGGCATATCGACGGTATATCGATGCGCATTGTGAGCGTGAGTGTAGCAGGGAGCATGGGAGCACAGGAGCGTGAGTGCGGACGAGACAGCGGCCGCGGGTGGGCCCGACAACGCTGCAGTAGAGTTTACAGGCAAGGCCGCGGGGTGCCAGGGGTACCAGGAGTGAAACCAGGAGAGCCAGGAGAACCAGGTGAGAGTGGAGGGAGGGGGGAGGGGTTGTGGCTGACAGTAAATACCATCCCCTACCGACCTGTGAGGCCCGACGAATCTAGAGCTACCAGGAGAGGCCAGTGGAGGCTGGAACACAGAACACCTAGGAGAGGTACGGCGCTAACTCAGTAAGGGTCGCAGTACTCCTCCCTCCCCACCAATGGCTATTAGGTGAATTTCAAGGCCAGGGAGAAGGGGAGGTGGGAAACTGCTGCCTGAGCCACTCGAACCTGCTATTAGCCTGCCACCAACCGTCTACTACTTGTTTTACATGTGTCTTGATTTCGGTTCGGTGATCCTTTGGTGTGGGGCTGCACATGCCTTTGGGTTTTGTTTTTGCTTTTTTCCTCTGCAACGTCTGTTACCCATTTCCCTCAGTAATAGTGCTTTGTTTCGAATTTGATGGCTTTGGGAAAAAAAACGTTCTTAAATAACAAGACGGACAAGGAAGTTAAAAAAATAGTAAAACAATTGATTTTTTTCAAAATGTTGTCAGATTGCACACCCAGTTACTGTAAAGTCCACTTTGAGTAGGTGCTTCAAGAATAGGCCTTTTTTTGAAAAATGGTTTTAGAATAAAAAAAACAGATACATTGAATCAACCAAAGTGTTTCGTTCCTATTTTGGAAGGTTGTCAAGATTGACAGTTCTATGTAAGGCCATCATCAGTATGTATTCCAGAAGTACACACACCAACTGTATATAGAAAAAGTTTAGAGAGCTAAGGACATGGGCTTGGAGTGACTTTTAAGGATAATATATAAGGTCCAAGGTTTGCTGAAGGATGTTTGGAGAATACAGGAGCTTTCCGATTTAAGGAAAATATAAAAATAACTCCTGACCATCTGAATTTTCAAGGCCATTAAGCCTTCCACTATTTGATCTGAAACGTTATTATTTTAGAATACTTTCAAATTATACTGACTGGATTTTTTTCACTGCACTTAATATGCCAGAACAGAAACAGTCTGACATTGGCTTGATGGCCGTAGGGTACAGTTGACACGTGGGGCCGGCTATCAGCATTAGGTACATAATGCCGTCGTCGTCTCATTTGTAACTCTCGCTCAAGGAACCTGGGAGGCCAAGAGAGCACGATTCTGAAACCTTGGGGACATGGAATTTGGTGTTGAACTAGTCTAGGAGCAGGGGTGTAGGAGACAATACATTTCTGGGGGGGACAGGGACAGCCTTGGGGGACTTTCAATCAACCCTATACAAATCGCTTGTTGTTTACGAACTGCAGGCTCCGATAAATATAAACAATCATATATATATATATATATATATATATATATATTGGAAGTGAAATAGGGAGAAAGGAAGGCATGTTTTCACAGTCTGAAAGTATATTTTATTGTTATTTACATTCACAAAGTAATTAGCTCAAATGTGAAAATAACATGTTGATTAACCTTGCATCTTCATGCACCAAGCAAATAAAGGTAGGAGGGTAAAAAGGCAGAACATACTCTTTGCGCCCCACACCCACCATGCCCTTCGCCTCATGCCAATTTGAACCGCACTGGAGAGATCAAAAGCGATTAGTTACAACAGTTGTAAACTGTGCTCGGAAACCATAGTTTTAATAAAATTTCTGCTCCTTTGTGTGATCTTGGGAAGCTCAGATCCACATCAATCATAACTAGGAGCATTTCAACTGAAGAAGCTCTTGGAGTTACAGGCTATATAAACATGGATTCTCTAATCTCTGTATAAACTACAATCACTAATTTCTTTAGAAACGGCTGTTTGTGATGCACCAAGTCACTGCGTGTAAAGAAAAGACATTCACTGATTATAAAGAAAAGACATCAGAAAATGACTATGATAGGGTTATTACAGTGGAATTCTGACATTACATTGTCTTCTGCCAGAGCTAGCAGCCAAGGTAAAAGGCAGATCAGGTCACAGAGCATAATTAATGCAGCTGTTTAAAGCAAAAAAATTGAATGTTGCTTTTCTTTCTTCTGCTGTACTTTAATAGCTTGGAATGACAGAAGCTATGCACTAGGGTTTTAAGTGGTTTGTGGGAAAGTTGGTGGTGTGACCATGTATTATATGGGGTAAAATACCCCCTGTGTACATAAGGATATTGCAAGTCACCTTAAAGTTCATACCTTATAAACAAGCATTGGCATAGCCAATAGGTCTCGCCTATGCAAGTTATATTGCCTTTGCCAATGTGTTTTAGCCATGCTGTACACTAGTGAGACTACTATTCAGCATGGCTTAAAGTTAATGGCATAAAGGAGAATGATGTGTCATCGACTGGTGTGGCATAGTATCATGGAGTAAGTAGAGTGTTCTAGAATGGAGCAGTAAACTAACTTTAAAGGCACAGGGGTCCCTTGAATAAAATGCAATACCACTCCCATAAACAATGATATTAAAGTAGTATGCAAATGGAATGTTTTATGCATTTATTCAATCAAAATATAAAAGATCAAATGTAGTGGGAAAACATCAACAGGGGAAATCGAGAAAGACTGGTATTCGGGCATTACACAAGTTATCTGAATGACCCAATGTCACCAATTACAAGAAAAATGTAAAAGGTAACCTATATAGTACAGTGGTTTGGAGGAGGCTGGCCTGGTTTGTAGTGGGTACCTATGGTACTTACACCTTATACCATGTCCATTTATCCCTTATTAGTGACATGTAGGCAGTGTCTAGACGCCAGGCTCTCTAGGGGTAGCTGTAGCCAAGGCTTATCTAGGAGACATGCAAAGCTCATGCAATACCACTGTAGTCACACAGTACTCACACACATGAAAGAAAATACTAAGTGTTACAAAAATAAAGGTACTTTATTTTAGTGACACAAATGCCAAAAATACCATAGAGACTATACTCCCTTAGAAGGTAAGTAATACACCAATTATATACACTAGTATGCAGCAATAGCAATACAAACAGTTAGAAAACAGTGCAATTAGTGAAAATCACAATGGTTAGAAATGGGCCTTGGGGAAACACAAACCATATACTAAGAAAGTGGAATGCGAATGTCGGTTTCCCACCTAGGCAAGTGTGGTGTGTACAGGGGCGCTGGGAGTATTAGAAAACACCAAAGGTAAGTAATAGAACCCACCTCAGAGCCCAGGAAAGCAGAAGTAAATCACAGTAACTTTCCTAGAACACACAAGAACACGAGAAAGAAGATAATGCAAGAACCAGAAGATACTTCAAGACACAAAGGGTGGATTCCTGGACCTAAAGACCTGTGGAAGAATGGGACTAAGTCCAAGAAGCACAGAAGAGTCCAGGGAGGACAGGAGCCCCTGCTAACCCGAATCAAGGTGCAAAAGAAGAACCACTGGTGAAGAACAACAGTCAGTACTGCACCCAAGAAGATGGATGCGGGTTCGTGGTTGGTGCAGATGATATCCCACACCGGATAGGTGATTGCAGTCTGGTTTGCATCGCTGGATTCCACAACAAGCCTTGGCACAGGCAAAGCTCATGGTCAGCGGAAAATGGCCACCCAGGAGGAGGAGTCAGAGGGGGCTCTCAGCAACTCAGAGAGCCCACGGCATACCAGGCAGCGCACATAGGAGTCCCCAACATGGGGACAAAGGAGTTGCAAAAGGAGGCCCACGCAGCACAAAAACAAAGGATCCCACGCCGCCAGAGAACCACTCAGGAAGCGGTGCATCTCAGGAAGGAGTGCTGGGGGCCGAAGATACATGGTACACAAAGAATTTCATAGAAGGATGCCACCAAGCTTTGGCAACTGAAAAACACATGGTGCACAGGAGTACTGTCTTGCGTGGGAAGGCAAGCTCTTACATCCACCAAAGTTGGACAGTAGGACGTCAGGACCATCAGGACCACTTCAGTCCACCACCCGTGATGCAGGATCCATGCAACTCGTCAGGAGAGGGGACCCATGAAGATAGTCATCGTTGCAGAGAGGTGCCTGCTGAAGCAGGGGAGTGACTCCTTCACTCCAAGGGAGATTCGTTCATTCTTCTGGTGCAGACTGAAGACAGGCTGTCCTCTGAGGATGCAAAACCGGGAAACAGTTGCATTTTCTGGCAAGAGCTGGAGATACAATGTTGCAGAAGTCGTCTTTGCTTCGTTGTTGCAGTTTGTGGAGTTCCTGGAGGGTCCAGATGCAGTTTCTTAGGTGAGAAAGTGAAGTAAAGGATGCAGAGTCTTGCAATCTGAATCTGAAGAACCTCTCAAAGGAGAGACCCTAAATAGCCCTAAAAGGGGGATTGGTCAGCTAAACAGGTAAGCACCTATCAGGGGACGGCTCTGACACCCACCTGCTGGCACTGGCCACTCAGATGCTCCCAGAGTTTGCTGCCAACTTGGAATCCAAGATGGCAAAACCCAGGGACCCTCTGGAGGAGCTCTGAACAGCACACCTGGGGTGGTGGTCCAGTTTCGTGCCAGAGCAGGGACTGGGGGTACCTGAACCGGTGTAGACTGGATTATGTAAGGAGGACACCAAATGTGCCCTTCAAAGCATTTCCAGTGGCCTGGGGAAGGAAGCTAAGCCTTCCAAACCTATTTCCAAAGGGAGAGGGTGTAACACCCCTCTATCAAAGGAAATCCTTTATTCTGCCTTCCTGGGCTTGAGCTTCTCAACCAACAGGGGGGCAGAAACCTGTCTGAGAGGTGGCAGCAGCTGGAGCTGCCTGGAAAACCTCAGAAGGCTGGAATGGCAATACTGGGGGTCCTCTAAGGAGCCCCCAGAGTGCATGGAATCATACAACCAATGCTTGCAAAAGCCTCGGGGTATGATTCCAACATGTTTGATACCAAACATACCGATGTTCGGAGTTACCATTATGTAGCTGGGAATAGGTAGTGACCTATTTCCAGTACACGTGTAAAATGGCATCCCCACACTCCTGAAGTCTGGGAAAATGGTCCTGGAGGTCGTGGGGGCACCTCTGCTATTACCGGGGTGCCCTCACACACAGGTACTCTGCACCCTTCCCTCAGGGCTGGAGGGCCTGCTATAGGGGTGACTTATAAGTAACCTGGTGCGGTGTAACTGGCAGTGAAAGGGTTCATGCACCTTTTCACGCAGGCTGCAATGGCAGTTCTGTAGAAGCCATTGCATGGGCTCCCTATGGGTGGCAAAAAAAATGCTGCAGCCCCTAGGGATCTCCTGGAACCCCAATGCCCTGGGTACCTAAGTACCATATACTAGGGACTTATAAGGGGGCACCAGTATGCCAATCTTGGGTGAAATACTGGGTTACCAGTATGCAACAACCATAATTTAAGGGAGAGAGCATAACTACGGGGGTCCTGATTAGCAGGATCCCAGTAGACACACTCAAACACACTGGCAAACAGGCCAAATATGGGGGTAACCAAGCTAGAAAGAGGCTACTTTCATACAAGGTTAGCATCCACAATAGTGATTTACACGCTGTTATACACCCACTTTTACATGAATGACTCAAATAGTGAATCAAGAAGTCATTAGCTCATAGTACCTATGCTTATGCCAACTTATGTACAATATCCCAAATTCAAGTCAAGGTACTTTGGCCGACGATATTTCGATCCCCTAGACAGGTATCAGGATCATCCTAAGCCTTCGTTAAGCTTGAGTTAAAAGGGTTACATAGTGCTTGTAACCAAAACGGCGAAGATAAATCTGACTCACGTCTCATATGAGTGACAAGGCAATCAATGGAGATCTGAATCTCTAACCAAGCGCCAATGCCATAAAGTAGTAGTAGAGTGGAGTAGTGTCACAGTGTAATAGAGTGGAGTGGCAGAGTGTCGTAGAGTGGAAAGGCATAAATAAGAGTGAACTGGAGTAGAGTGAAGTAAAGTAACATGAACTAGTATAGAGAAAGTGGGGTAGAGTGTTGTTGAGCATAGTACATTGTTGAATAGTGGAGTGGCATAGAGGGCTGTGCAGTGGCATTGAGTAGAGTATCGTAGATTGAAGTGGCATAGAGTGGTGAGGAGTGGCATAGAGTGGAGTAAAGTGGAATGGAGTGGCGTACAGGGAGTTGTGTAGGGAGTTACAGAGTGGAGAAAGTGTTAGAGTTTAATGAAATAGAGTGTCAGAGTCTAGTATCATGGAGTGTAATGTCAGAGTAAAGTGTCATAGAGTGGTGTTGGGTGGTCTAGAGTGAAATGGCATAGAGTACAGTGGTGCAAAGTAGATTGGCGTAGAGTGTGGTGGTATAGAGTGCGTTGGTTTTGAGTAAAGTGGTGTAGAGTGCATTGACGAAGACAGCACTGGTTTAGCGTACAGTGCAGTAGCGTAGAGTGGTGAAGAGTAGAGGGGAGTAGAGGGGAGCAGAGTGGAGTGGCACTGCATAGATTGCAGTTGTTCAGAGTGCTGTGTCATAGAGTGATGCGGTGCATGGTAGAGTGGAGTGGTGCAAGGTAGAGTAGACTGGTGTAGAGTGCAATGGCAGGGTGCAGTGATGCAGAGTAGATTGGCATAGTGTATTGGCATATAGTACATTTGTTTAGAGTGCAGTAGAGTGGCATATAGTTGAGTGGTGCAGAGTAGAGTGCAGTGGTGCAGAGTAGAGAGGAGTATAGTTCAGTGGCAGAGTGCAGTGTTGCAGAGTAGAGTGTCTTAAAGGGCAGTGGTGTAGAGTAGAGTGTCATAGAATCCATTGGTGTAGAGTAGAGTGGCATAGAGTGCATTGGTGTAGAGTGCAGTCATGTATAGTGATACAGAGTAGAGAAGAGTGGCTTAGAGTACAGTGGTGGTGAGTAGAATAGAGTGGCATAGAGTGCAGTGGCATGGAGTAGATTGCTGCAGAGTACAGTATAGTGGTGAAGAGTAGATTGTTGCAGAGTGGAGCATAGTGATGTAGAGTGCAGTAGCATAGAGCGGTGCAGAGCAGATTGGAGTGGCGCAAGGTACATTGGAGTGGTGCAGGGTAGATTAGTCTGTCATAGCATAGAGTGGAGCTGCGTAGATTATAGTCGCATAGAGGAGATGATTTCAAAGTAGAGTGAAGGGCCTACAGTGGAGTAGTGTAGAGTAGAGTAGATTAGAGTGCAGTGGTGCAGAAAAGAGTGCAGTAGGACAGAGTACAGTGTCATTGAATGCATGCAGTGGTGCAGAGTAGAGTGGCGTGGAATTCAGTGGCAGAGTGCAATGTTGCAGATTAGAGGGTTGCAGAGTACAGTGGTGAATTGTAGAGTGGCATAGAGTGCAGTCGCAGAGTACAGTGGCATTGAAAGCAGTGGAATAGAGTGCTGCGTTGCAGAGTAGATTGGCATAGAGTGCAGTGGCATAGAGTGCATTGGATTTGAGTAAAGTGGTGAAGAGTGTAGGGGTGTATTGTGCAATGGTTAGAGTAGAATAGCATAGATTGCAGTGGCGTAGTGTAGAGTGCTGCAGAGTAGAGTGGTGTAGAGTAGAGTGGTACAGCATAGATTGCAGTGGCGTAGAGTAGCACAGAGTGGAGAAAAGTGGTGTAGGGTGCAGTGGCATAGGGTAGATTGTTTCAGAGTACAGTGAAGAAAAGATAGAGAAAAGATAATATACTTCAATATGCTGAAGTATGTAATGATAACAACATAAATAATAACGCTAGACATAACGGCCCAAAATGAAATATGGCTTCTCCCTGTTAGCCACTCTATAATCAAGCCCTTCATTACCTAGATAACAAAACATTAAACATAAATGTTAGAAAAATATTCCCTTCTAATAGCTAAATTGTTGTGTGAAAAGGTAAAATCTGGGCCCAATCTTGACTTCACTGTTTCACCAACTGGTGTGATCCTAGGCAAATACAAACATTGTGTTTCACAGAGTCTCCTTTCTAGCCTGCAGGTGTCAGGCTGAGTGGGACTCTGTTATCTCTTTAGATCTTGCTCAATGTCTTGCAGCTCCTCTTGAAGGCATCCTGCAGTGCTCCTCTTCAAGGCAGCAGGTGATGCAGACAGTAATCATCCAAAACTCTTTTCTCCTCCTCGTGCCCTTTGTTCTTATGAGCACCCTTAATGCCCACAGGTGTGAACAGGACAAACAAAAGAGCAGAGGGCGCAGGGGGCCTCCTGACTCACCTTCATTCTGTTAGCATCAGATTGGAGGATGGTCGGTACAGGGCTGTTATAAGTAGCACTTTTGTGCGCTAATGGCCCTCTGAATAATAGATGTGAGAGGGGAAATTGTGTCCCCTTGTCCCCCCCACCTTCGTCCCCCATGTCCCCCACCCTCCAAAATCTGGAGGGGATACATCCCCCGTGTCCCCCACACTTCCTACGCCCATGTCTAGGAGTATCCCTGGGAAAGGCTCTTGATTATTTAGCCAGTAAATTACAAAAACATTTGCTAGGGAGTGGTGCAGCTAAGGAGAAAACGTTCAGTTAGTGACTACCAGCCCACGTCTTAAACGGCAGCTCTATCGGCCGGCCAAGGGAAGACCTATATTTTAAAGGGCAGCTCCGTCAACCAGCCAAGGCACTGGTGTTTGCTTTGTATATAGGGCGTCAGCCAGTGCATTACCGACTGGACATAAGGTGTCACTATTGGACCAGTAGCTCTGTGGTCTATTTCTGTTCCAGTGCAGTATGATCAACCAGAGCAACAACTGTGCTCAAGGATTAGACAGGCAGCACTAGGTGTGCTATCTTTACTAATCTCACACTGATGCCACTAGGTATTTCAGTTGTCAGTGAGTCCCTCACCACCACCTCTTCTGCATGGAGCTAGAACAAAGATCTGTACAGTGTGCAGTACTCTTAATATTGCCCCAAAAACTCCATCCCAGTTCTATATTTTGTACATTTATTGTCTCCATTATGTTTGTTATCCTGTCTCACCTTCTTTAACCCTTCCTGTAATGCAAAACCCTAGCCAGCCACAGCAGCATCTATGTCAGCCTACGAGTTTTGTTCTGTCTATATATCTGGGTCTATCTGTATCTCTGTGTGCATGCCCTTCTTTTTGTGAGGCTCACTCTTGGAGGCAAAGGTACCTTGGGAGGTGCTTTTATTGGTGACTTTTTGTACTTCAAAAAGCTCTTGCCAGGCTTGTTCAATTTGACTCTTCCAGGTGTGTGCACATCATGTGCGTGTTCCCAGGTAAAGGTCTTTTGGCAGGTGTAGAGTGTACTGTTGCTTGGCGTGTGAGTATTGGATCCTCCTATAGATACTAACCATTTCACTCCCTGTATCCCACATACTCCTGTCAGGTGAGTGCAGTTAAGTGGGTGGGGTGATGTTTTCTATGATGTACTCTGTATTGGCAGGGGTGGGTAACACTACATTTGCCCCCTGGCCTTGAAATTCCTGTCAGTTCCTATCCTACTCCCAAACACTGTGCACTCCTCTCATGTGAATACAGTGCAGTGGGTAAGTAGAGGGAGAAGGGTGTTTTGTACCTGGGTACACTGTGTTGGCTGGGGGTGGGTAACACTACATTTGCCCCTTGACCTTGACATTCCTGTCAGTGCCTGCCTACACCATAGAGTTGTCCTCCTCTCAGGTGAGTAGTGTTCACTTGGGAATTGCAGGGTATGGTAATCTTAAGTGTGGTACGCAGTTCTGGTCTTATTAATCCTAGTACAGTGCCTTCTGGGAATTGTGGTGCAGTCATCTCCCTGTGCAACACCCAGTATACAGAGACGTGGTTCACCCAGGTGTGTCTAGTTCCCTTGTGAGGTACCAGACAGTGGTCTTTGGACAGGTGGTGACTGGGCTGGTGGGTGAGTTGACAGCGAAGGCGGCCAAAGGTGATCAGTGAGCATGTATGCCAATACATTTTGGTGCCATTTTTATAGTGATGACTTACAAGCCCTCAGGATGCAGGATGGCCGAGACCTCTTCCCATGATGTGAGCTGTAGCGGAGGAGGTAGGGGAGAGCAACCAGTCTTCAGGACTGCAAGCTGGTGCCTGGATGCAATGGGATGGACCTTGTCCCTGAGGTTGTTCCACCTTTTCCTGATGTCGTCCCTTGTGAGCAGGAAGTCGCCTACAGAGTTCACTCTGTTGACTATCCTTTGCCACATTTCCATTTTCCTAGCGATAGTTTTTTGCTGGACTTGGGCTCCAAATAGTTGTGGCATTACTCTGATCATTCAATCCACCATGACTTTTAACTCATCATCTGTGAAACAGGGATTTTTCTGGGGTGACATGGTGGTGATGGAAAAAAAACAGGTGGATGCTGGGTGCTAAATAGGTAACGGGGAGTATGTACAGTGGAGATGTGCAAATGCGTGTGATGTGAGTGTGTTGAGGATGTGGAATGTGTGCTGAGTGAGAAATGGAGGGATGCCTACTTAATAGGAACGTTTGTACTGGTGAGAACTCTGGATGGTGTATTTTGCGTGGGTGTTGCAAAGGATTGTTGTGTGTGAAGGGGTATGTTTTATAGTGTCCTTTGCAGGTGTGTTGAGTGTGTGAATGTGTGTCAGCTCTGTTGTTTTCAAATGCATCTAATGTGTTGTTGTGTATTACTGATGTGACCGTCGACTGCTGCGGTTCCGACCGCCATGGCAAAACCTTCACTGCGATTTTTGACTTGTAATAGGTTTGGTGGTTGTTTGACGGGCTGGCCGTTCTGGTGGTCAGACAGCCTATTTCCCACCTTACAGAGTCCTGGCATGGTCGGGTTTTTGGCAGGCTTTTGTCGGTCCTGCCTGTTTAACTCGTAATACAGCAGTCTGTAAAACCATCAACATGGCGGTCTTTTGGCGACCTCCACTATGGCGGTCTGGCAGTTTGACCGCCAAACTAAGAATGAGGCCCTAAATTCTTCCTGGTTCCTATAACCCCTCATAATCCTATTGTCTACTGCCTTTTTTGCCTTTTTTACTCACATGCTTCCCACCCAAAGTACTCACTTTTATCCCCTACCCTGAGTTACCCGCCCTCCTTTCTTGGGATATTATCCACCATTTGAGAGCACCTCATCAGGGGTGTCCACCTAAACCCATACCTGAGAAGAAAGAAGAAAAGGAAAAAAACCAAAAGGAAAATCATCTATGACAACATCTATTACATTTACACTTATGTATATATGACCGCCGTCTAGCTTGAACCTTATTGAACAGCTCTCATTTCCAATAACAAAGCATCCACCTCCCCAGGATCGCAAAAGTTATACATTTTGTTTCACCACATGATTAATAATGTTGCAGGAAACTTCATTTGGACCTTAGCTTCCAGTTTCTGCAGCTCTTCCTTCCTCGATCCAAGCTCCCACTGTTGCAGTGCCGCCCCTTTTCCCACATCTGAACAAACCTTATACTATTTACCCTCGTAAGTCAGGTCCTTTGCTTTTAAAGCACAAGTCAAAATTATCTCCTTAATTGCATATGTCTGAAAGTTTACCAGGATTTTCTGCTGGACTTTTCAATTTGAAGGCAGCTTGAAGGGATTCCTGTGGACTCTGAATCTCCTTCTCTAGATCAATATCTAGAATTTCCTGTAGGAGCTGAATCTTCAGAAGGCCTATGATAGATTCCCTGCCTCCCCCCTTTCTGGAATATGCAATATTTTAAGATTATTTCAACTAGAATGGTTCTTTCACCTCTCTAAGTCATCCAGTAGTGCTTTTTTTTTTTCATTTGAGTCTCCATTATGTCCGGAGTATTGGTATGCAAAGCCCGACTCATTTTCTCCAGATTTTCCTCTAAAGTGGAGGTTCTTCCTGCCAACTCATCAAACTACTTCTCTAATGTGTTACACTTGCCTTTGCTGTCCTTTTGATTATTTTCAGAAATGCTAAACTTTTCTATCATATCTACTCTAAGACTCAAAAGAATACGCTCCAATGATTCATGAGTCTCACGGGGTTCAAGAGGCTCTTCTCCATAGCCTTTCTGAGCCTCTGTTCTACTTCCTTTATCCACACTTGCCTCTTCCAAGTTTTTTTAGTGATTGTCCAAGCCTCTGTCATCTGTGGGAAGATCAAAATTGTTCACACCCTGACTTAGTAATCCCCCTGCCACAAGGAGTGGCACAATCTGTTAGAGGCAGAGCTACAGTTAGCATCTCAGCTCCTGAAGTAGCATTCTGAGATTGGCCTTCTAAGGGATCTGGGGGGTCTGGAGGGTCTCTTGCTGCCCCAATAAGCGATTTTTCCCTTTTTATCTGCTTTATAATTCTAAAAAAGGAGTTGAGAGATGGGGTAGATTTTTTAGCTGTTACTGCACTCTTTGTGGTATATTATGGTGTTTTTTCCTCTGGTTAACAATGTGTTCTTGGCTGCTTCTACTTGATAGTTGATATATCCGGCCTACAGGGGCCGCTGTTTCTGCATACAGGGCCAGATCAAAGTGAGTACCTATTCCTGCTCTCCCCTCTAGATAAACTAGCTGTTTTACTGGAACTGAAACTAGCTATAGCAGTTTCAGTCGCAGGACAGAGCAGGCCTCGACTAATTACATCCTTTGTTTTTGTTGCTGGCAAGTTTAGTGTTAATTTGCAGGCCTCCGCCCCCTCTGGCCTGCACACCAAAGTTTATGTCCTCCCTTAGTTATTTCTGCTGCAGCCTCCTTACTGATTGAAAAAAACATTTTCATTACCTCAAGGAGCCACACTCCAGACATCAGCACCAGATCCCTGTTATCCTCCTTCCTGAGCACACAGGTCCGTTGCTGACCATCACACAAGCAACTGCACCCAGCAATTCTTCCTCCTTGGTGGGAAGCAGTTTGCAAGGCCCTCCTTCTGCCTCTACTGAATTGGAAGCAGACATGGGTCATAACTGCACGAGTGCAGTGCAGCATGAGAGATGTGATGACCCACAGAGACCTCAGGCTGCCAACTGAGCTGTCGTCTGTATCTGCACCCAGCAGCATCCACTAACAAGTGAGCCGTTTTAAGACTCACTATTGAAAAGATAAGAAGAATAAGGACAGAAATAAAGCATTTTATCCCCAAGGGCAAGAACGAGGGTGAGACAGCAGTCAAGAAATGTGCAGTGCTGCCCATCTCAGGATAACGTTAGGCAGATGTTTATCCAATGGAATGCTCTTGTGATATTTCTCCGTGATCCACTGCCATAATGTATGCATTTCTCTTAGATTTTGGACTGCCCAATTTAGGTATTTGATCTAAGTAATCTCATTTCACACCCATCACTACCACACCCATTTATGGGCTTATATCAAAGTGAAGTGAATTTGAAGTAGCACCCCCAAAGGCATGACACAGTGTGCTAAGAGTAAAGAAAATTCTATACTACAGGCAAGGAAATATCATATATATTTGGTAGGATTATATAAAGTCCATAACTCTATGAGGGATGATCTAGTTCCCTTTAGGATTGGGTGTTATATAGAATAGGACTTTGAAGAATTGGTCTATATCACATAGTGACTCCCCATCAGTTGTGACTGTCTAGTCAGATACCAAGACATTTTATCTAAGTAAATGGGTATTTATCCAAAGACAGACTATCCACCTGAAACTTGACTTCTACATCAAATGACCTATCACCCTATGCATGACCTTTAATTACAAGTGTAAAAGTTTTCTCAGGGTTTGTAATTAACTAACAGAGGAGAATAAGTACCAGTGAGGCACTCTCTCAACAACATAAATATAATGTGGTTTCAATCTCCTGGGTATCAAATAATTCTCTGTCAGGTCAGGAGGCTCAGATTATCCTTCTCTTTCTTTTACTGGAATTTTTAGCAGCTAATAAAATTAAGTCAACAATTCAAACTACAGTACCCATGAACAAGTATAATCACATCACATGCCCCAATTACCAGGCAGTATCCTCTAGTATAAATATAGACTGTCCCCAACTCTGGTCCTCATTCTTTGCTGCTGCACAGCCAGATAAGTACTCTCCATTACTCTTTATTGGTGAAGATTGTTATTGTACACTAACACCTTCTGAGGAATAGCGATGCAATTCAGCGTGCTCCTCTTGCCTAGCGTGTTTCTTGTGCTGATCATTTAAACGCTCGGCTCACATTATAATACGCGTTGTTGCCTCGGTGGAGTGAGAGCAGATGCGCTCACTCCTGTGAGCACAGTACTCTTTCGCATGCCATTGTTCTCACACACATGTTTCATGGCGAGCCGGCAGACGCAAGTCCTTTACATTCTGCGCTCACCTCTGCCATGTGCTTGTTGGGAATACAGGCTTCTATCTATTTTATCTCCCCTCGTGACGCCCTGTTGCTGAAAAGGCTTAGGGTTGTAAAATTGAATAAGGTGTCAGCCTAGAGTGTTCCAGGCAGCTCCCTCCACACCCTATTTGAGGCTCTTGATTAGCCTGACAAGGGCTTCACTCCCCCTTATATCTCTTGCTCATCTTCAGACTAAATACTTCAGCAGGAGAATGGGCGAGTGAGACCCTTATGGCGCAGATGGGGAATACTACCCTGATGAAACCAACATTCAGTTGAAATTGAAACTGGTGGAGGCATTGGATTGAACAGTCCAGCAGTCTGTGAATGATGCACTTGTCAGGTCTCTGGGCTCATTTACGGGGCAATTACTTTGATTATACACGCACTCAAGGATGGATGCCTGGTCGCCCAGTTGCTGGGAAAGATTCTACCCACTCGAGTAAAGGTAATGCTGTCACAAAAACCCATCCGAGGTTCACTCAGAAGCCTTTGAGAAATAACCCCGCAAAAGAGCTACTCAACATGACTATGATGGTCATTATGACCCTGGAAGTCTTCCAACAGCCCGGGTTAATGTGTTGGATTCACCACCAACAGGCTGGCATTGAATACCGTCACATTATGAGTGTGTCGGGTTGGCCGCTGCCAACCCACCTCATCACCACTCATACCACCATGGCGGTATAAACCTCCGGGCCAGAGATGTTCATCCCCGACCCGGCAGTCCACAGAAGACCGGCGGCATTATGAGCTGGCTAACCACCATGATTTCTGCTGCGGTAGCACCGCCATGTAAATCACTGGTAGATGGCATCCCATCCCCAAAGAAGCACCTGACCCCTCCACCCCCCTACACACATAGCGCCCCCACACCCCTACAGTCACAGCGTCCCCCACCCCCTACAGTCACAGCACCCCCACCCCTCTACGTACATAACACCCCCTCCCTGCATACATGCACACATACACCTGCACGCACTATGCATACACCTATTCACTAACATTTCCATACACGCATCCACTCACAGTCATCCATACACGCATTCACTCACACATACTCATACAAATTCAGGCATATATTCACTCAATCCCAAAAAAATCAATCAAAAATATTTATAGAGCGTGCTACTCACCCGTGAGGGTCTCAAGGTGCTAGTGGGGGGGGGGTTACTGTTCGAACAGCCATGTTTTGAGGTTTTTTCTGAAGAGTAGGAGGTCTTTGGTTTTGCGGAGGTTGGTGGGGAGGGAGTTCCAGGTTGTGGGGGCGAAGTAGGAGAAGGCCTTGCCTCCTGTGGTGGTTCGATGGATGCGGGGGACTGTAGCTAGTGCTAGGTCACTCACAGGTACTCTCATGCATTCAGGCCCGCATACACACAAACATCCAAACACTCATACTCACATGCATACACACTGACATGCAGACACGCACTCACTTCAACATTCGTACATGCATTCACTCACACGCATACACCACAACACTCACAATTGCATTCACACCCACACGCAGACATCACAAACTCACACACAACACCCCCCACCCTCCCACCCCCCTCCCTTGTCAGACGCCCGACTTACCTTGTCAGGCGAGGAGGTCGTCCGGCAGGGAATGGGAAGGGAAGCTGCCACCGCCAGCAGTGCCCCGCCAGCAGGACACCACCAGGCCGTATTAATGGTCTCAATATGGGGGCGGTGTCCTTCTGGTGGGGCGGTGCAGGTGGTAGCAACGCCAGTGTGCTGACGTCCGTCAGTGTGGCTACTGCCGGATATCCGCCAAAAGTGCGGTGGAAATCTGGCAGTACTGTATGAGGGCCTATATCTCTTCCCTACTGTTGTAATTTATAACACCTACCACCTGGGGAGTTTCATCTTATACTTCTGAAGGGGCCGAGACTTTATCCTTTGATTCGGAAGATACCTGAAAACTAGGCCCCAGCAAAAAGGTAAACAAATCGGTTCCTACAGCCCCTACTGTCCTTACATTTGAACCTACAGAGATAATTCACCCCAGAGTTTCAAAATGGACCCCTCTGCGGAGGTAGCGAAATACGTGCAATTACATATTCAAAAGAGTTTTGACAAGAATGTCCATTCACGTCTAAAGAAGAATGCCCCAGGCCTGACTTAGATGGAAAAGTTATTGACACTCCTGAAGTCGACCCTACTATGGTCCATTGTATTTAAAAAAATGCTAAGGACTCCAAAAATGTTCTTGAAAGGCATGACGTAACTGCCAAGACAAACTCCTAGACATGTTTGGCCCATTAACCAAAATCTATGCTAAAGACTCTAATTCCTCAGTTGATACTGATGTTCTGATCGGTTGGGCACAAGAGCCATCTGCTAACTCGGTAATACCAACTGCACCATTTCTACTGAACACGGATGTTCGATATTGTTGTGGATTGACCCCAAACTTAACAATCTAGCCTTTTCTGAGGTGGGTCCGGTCACAGAGGGACTTCTGTT